>NC_091826.1:22755000-23072500 GCF_038994185.2 Dermacentor albipictus
GCGTGACGCAGCATTCTCGACAGGAAAGTAGCGAGCGCCGAGTTTCAAGAAAGGAAACGCAAGCAAGGCAGATGATTATTGTTGTGGGACAAATATACACCCCAAAGGGTGCAACCGTTTTAAGAGTGTATAGCCCCGGCCTACACTCTTGGGCAAAGTTACACCCTTTAGGGCGTATCTCTGCCACACAACAATAATTGCCATCTGCCTTGCTTGAGTTTCCTTTCTTGAAAACGCCGCGCCCGCTACTTTCCTGTCGGAATGCTATGTCATGCTGATAACGCGCATGCCATTCGTTACTGGGAAGTACCGGGCTCGCCGCGTTAAAGAAAGGAAATGCGGACAAGGCAGATGACGCGATTATCGTTGTGTGGCAAAAGAGTAATTTTGCTTAGGAGTGTATATGTCCCTGATAGAGCAGAATAATTTCTGTAGAACTGCAAACAAGACAGAGGTTCACGCGAAGGTGAAGAGACTTGATGCTACCGACGGTGGGCGAACTAAGGGAGTCTCGGTCTGGAGTCAATATCTCGACAAGGGGTCGTCCTCAGAGCTTGACGAATATAAGCTTCCCTTGTCGAAACATTGGCTAAAACTGAGGCTCCCCATTTTCACCCATTGCTCATCCCAGACGAAGCGCGTGTTCCGATTCTGGGCAGCGTGGTGGTCAGTCTACGCTGACAGCTAAGAGGACAGGTTCAAGCCCAAGCAATGGAACGCCTCTGGAACGGTCTGGAAGACATCTCTGCGACATGACGTCATCCCGCTTCGACAAGGAAAAAGATAAGAAAATGCACAGTGTACATTTGTATTTCAACACTTTACAGCAGCGAATTCTATGAAAAACACAATGTCGCTTATATTAAGCACGTAAGGAAGCACCACTACGTTTTCCAGTGAGCAGACGACCTTCCCGTCGAGTTTTCAACACGGCTTCCAAGTCGTCTGCTCAGCCGCCATCTTGTTTAGACAGCAATGTAGCCCGCAGAATTGTCCCGAGACTTAATTAAGACGGCCGCTCTCCGCTTAGATGTCTGTCTAGCCGTCTGCCGCGAGCATTGGAACACGGCCTAAGTCTTAAAGTTCTCGTCAAGACTTGAAGTGACTGCTGACGACGAAGTCTTGACCTGGAGAATTCCCCATGTGGAGGCGTTGGCTCCGGGCTGCAGGGCTTCCCTTGTTCGGCCACTGTTGAACACTTGCATGTAACTGGTTATTCATTCACTCACTCAATCATACTGGTAAGTTGCGGCATTGAGCTGTATTGTTCTGCGCACTGAGGCGAACATGCGTGCGGTATACGTCGCCTTCACCGGGCATTTACCCTGCCGTCTGGTCCTTTGTTTCGGTTTCCCGCCATTACTTTCACTTATTATGTTTGCACATGCTACGTTAGGTGACGATACGCACATAAAGCGTGCTCGAAATAAATAAAATTTAGTTGGAATTTTAGAGCTTGCTTGTGCCCTTGTGACGTTAATGCGCGGGTCACTTCGTCTCATTAATTAATTAAATAATTAATTAATTAGGTTGTTTACTTATTTATGACGTAGAGCATTCCTAAAGGTAGGCTCAACAGCATTAGCAGTATTTACACCATTGCCCAGTTCCTAGAACGCATTCTCTTGCTCACAGGCAATTACACTTACCCACAAAGAGGGATTGGCCAAGAAGCAGGTGGTTTTAAAATCATTTTGAAATGGATCGCTTCTCGTAAATCGAAAGAGTCATTAAACTATGCGGAATCATTGTTTGCTCGCCAAAATTCTTCGCCGAAATTCTACCATCGTGCTTTAGGCAGAACTGCCTTATAGTGCCCCAGCTTCTGCCCACATTCTTATATAATAGTTAAGCGTCGATCTAACGTCGCGAAAAGAGAACGAGGAGGTCTCACCCGTAGATCACAGCCGTCGACGCAGGTGCGGGGGTTCGGCCGCCAGAGTGCGCACGCTGCCACAGTCTTCGAGTCGCTGCTTTGTTAACTCTTCCTATTGCTTGACACTACCACAATTTTTGTCGTAGCATCGAAACACAAAAATGTGCTAGTGCCAAAAAACGGAAGGTGTGGGGTCTTCTGATTCGCCGGTATTGATAGATCGGCTAGTCCGGGTCCGGTACGGGGTGCTGCGCCTGTAAGAAAACGTCCATGGCGAACCAGTTGCACACTTCAGTGCAGGGAATATTGCGCTGATAAGGCATGGACCCCTTATCAACAATCAAGGCAGGAGTACTTCAACACTTCTGTTTAAGGGGATCGATATGAAGCTTTAAGTACTCGTAGATACATATCAATAACGAAACATTAATTTACAAGCAATTCTTTTAAAAAATTCAATTCTAGGCTTATACGCGCCGGAACCACGATATATGATTATGAGGCACACCGAAGTGAGGGACTTTGATTAATTTTGACCGTCTGTGGGTTTTTACCGTGGTTCCAATGCGCGGTACACGGGCGTTCTTGCATTTCACCCCCATTGGAAAGCGGCCGCCGCGGCCGGGATTCGTACCCGCGCCTTCAGGCTTAGCAGCACCGCGTCAAAGCCCCTACGCCACCACGGCGGGTTGCAATCTACATGCGTTCTTGCAAATTTAGGTTGCCAGGAACGCTTGAATACTAACCAGCGAAGTTTTTTTTTTTTTTTACCTAGGAGAGGAATACGCTTTGCGTCGTGCTACGGTAGGCTCCGTTCAAAGAGAACACGAAAGGACTTAGCAAATCTCTTCATCTTATCGGGAATTCCGCCTTACCAGAAGGTTTCCCCCTCTTTAAGAACTAATCGGGGGGTCCTTGAATAGTACGACTTATCAGAGAATTCGTATTAAGGGAGTTCGTAGCAACGGACGCCGCTACTCATCTATGCGTTGTACTCAGAAGCGGACAAATATTGAAATAATCGATGAAAAGTCAAAAGAAAACAAGAGAAGTTGTGGCAGATCCGTCCGATGCAACGACGCGATTACAGAAGCAGGCGGTTCGCACCTGCGTTACCTATAGCAGAGAGAGAGAGAGAGAAAAAAAACAGGGGTAGGAAAGGCAGGGAGGTCAACCAGAACAGCATCTAATTTGCTACCCCACACTGGGGGTGGGGGAAAGGGGAATAGAAAGAGGAAGAAAGGGAGAGAGTAAGCACCTATAGCAGTGCATTCGACAAAGCAAAGACGTAGGTTCTGTTTAAATTATCAATGGCACAGCAAGGAACGAGGCGCCCGAGACGTGTTACATGACTGGTGTAGAGTTTCGACTGCTTGCAGAGTCATTTTAACGACAAGGCCTGGTCCTGGACCGTGCATATGCAACTGCGAAAGTTGACGGGGCAGGAAGTGAGAAAGTTAAATTCCCTCGCGACTTCTGCAGTCAGCCGGCAACATAGGTTAACGCGTGATAATCGTACGGAGAACAATCTAACTTCTTTCTTTCTGTTCGCGTACACGGTATAAGGCAACACTTGCGCCGATCTCGCTTTTTAATTATTGCTGCGTGCTCCGGAACCTTTCGAGCATGAGTGGAAATCTAACCGCTTCGCTGCTCCTACATATAAGCTCTAATGATACACCGCTTGATCATAGTTAATGCGTCTAATGTGCTACTAATGGATGAAGGGGGATATCAAAACCCTGCGGAAGATTGACGGAACACTATCTGCTTGACATAAGTGAGATAAAATAAAAGGCGGGGATGCTACAACTCGTGCACTGTTCGAAGTTAGAAAGATCGATACCACCTCCCCCCCCCCCCCCAAAAAAAAAGGATAATACTATGTGCACGCGCATTGACGTAAGAAACAGGCACAAATGGGATGTCAAGTGCGATCAATAGGAACAGCAACCGTACCTTTTCATCTTGCACGTCGGCTTAATGCACCTTCTTTTCTTGCACGTCGGCTTAATGCAGTGCATTGAGATCACCAGTAGCAAAGCTCTCTAGAGTCTCTCCTAATCACACCGAGAGGGCAGTTCGGTTACAAGTTTCTGCCCCACATATACGTTAGTACCGATAGAACGCAATGATTGTAAACTGCGGTAAGCTGCCGGTCATGACGCAGTGACTTTCTTTCTTACCGTATTGAAAGCTCTACATACCGAGAGATGGTGCTCCGAGTCAGGACCTCCAGGTGACCAATTCCAAGCGCGACTTCAGGCATTCGTGCGTCGTCGATGAGACGTGACCGCAAGGCGCCGTCCTCGATGGACGCGCCGTCGTCTCTGACACTCCGAGAACCCACACCTCTCAGCGGTCCGGCATGTGTGTGCGAATTCCTCCAGTGCCAAGAACGACATTGGTCTCGGCGGGGTCTGGCACTGGAGGCAGCAGGGGGGGAGGGGGGGGGGCTGGCTGATGCCTCCGAGGTCACCGGCGGCTCGCCGGACCAAGGCGCCCACTCTGCAGCGTATAGTGTCCTGCTGTCCTTGCGAAGACCGTGCGGGCCCTGGAAGGACAACATCACAACCATCCTCGTCATCGTGATCATCGTCGCGCCACCACCATCGCCAACGTCTTTCGCCCCAGCGATGGCGAATTCGAATGCGTAAATCGAATTCGGTTGCGTAGAGCCTGCAGGTACGAGCCATAAGAGTGTTAACCATCGAGCTTCAAAAAGACACGCCCCACGCCAGTGCAGGGTTTGGCCTCCCTGACTCGGCGTTCGGCATCTGTACCTCCGGTCCAGAGGTCCTGAATCCGTTAAGGATAAGGACACCAATGCGTAACCTCCGCATTCCAGAATTGCATACAAGCACGTACCACTTCTCTTCCTAGGTGACATTAAAAAAAAGGAAATCCCTACGGCTAATTTCTTTACCGAATCGTCAACCACTGCTCCTCGCATGCATTGTATACTGATTGCGATCCGCGCTAACCTGCAGCTTTCTGTATTCAGTTCTTCGTGTACCCCCGATATGAGTTGTGCACTGTAAATTTTATTAATTGTTTCGTTATGCTGCTACCATGTCAGCTGTTGTGCAAGAGGGTCACTACCACGTCAGAACTATCCGTCTTTAGTGTCATCTTCCTCTCTATTTGAAAGGAAGGTAAGCAAAGTTCAATACACCTACTTAAGCTCGGCATCACAAGATGGCGTCGCAAGGATTTTCCGTCTTTAATGTCATCCTCCTCTCTATTTGAAAGGAAAGTCAGGAAAGTTCAATACAACTACTTAAGCTCGGCATCACGAGATGGCGTCGCAAGGATTTTCGCGTTCGCTGTGTTCCGTATACTGTAATAGTTAACGGACAGGGCTAAGACTAATGGCTCCGGTATTGTGGTCCGCACGACACATCCTGCTCCACAGCAAACAAGTAAAGAAGAAATAGAATGCTTCCGACATTAATGCTACCAGCGCAATGCGCAAAGCCCAGCGCTTTCGATGTTCTATCGTCGAGTCCCAACTCGATTCTTCCTGTTAGCAGGCGCCGACACCACGAAGGGTACGTGCCCACACTATATATGGACTACGCGCTCTGCTTATCGATCAACACAAATCACCTTGGCCAGTGCCAGCCGCGTCTCCATCGCTTCTGGGTTTGGCTAATTTGCGGATGAATTTTTTTTTCCCAAGTGCCCACCACCTCTGCGAGCGTCTTGGTAATGGGAAACGAGCTTCTGTTAGACACGCTTCTCCTGGACGACTTCTACGACATCAACCACGCTGGAACATGGCTGCCCCCTCGTCAATATAACTTCACTATACAAATCGTTATTCTGTCCGCAATTCATGTAGCTGTGGCGGGCTGACGTCCACAGCGCAAAACCCGATCGTAACGTTCGCACTGTTAAAAGTTGCCTGGTCGCAAACATTTACTGGTGGGCACAGGAATATGTATACGGGTTCTCATGCGCCGAAAACCAGATTGCAACCTTCACAATGGCTGCACCCTGGCGCTTGCGGCAATTTCTAGGCGCGGAACAATTCCCGGCAAGGTGCGGTCTCCAGAATTCTCCGCCGAGTATTATCTTGCGCAGCTTCCGGCAACTGATGAAACAAGATTACGAACTGACTACTGCGAGAGAAAGAAGGGAAACCTAAAGTGCCTTGATGTTCGTTTCATTGCACCGTTATAAAGGGCCTTAGGACCTCAGGGCCTTGTAAATGGCCTATATAGGACTTTAAATCGGACCTATGAGGATGAAGTTCGCAATTCCTATCACCCCGCTGAAGGTCAGAGCGTATGGCCAACTACACTATAGGGTAAGCCTACATCCCAAATCGCCAATACGTAAGCATGTATTGTTGAGCATAGCATAGTTGAGCAAAAGCCTTTAAAATAAACTCAATCGGGAAGCCATACCGAAGGAACCGGTCCAGTGGACGCCGCGAAGCATCGTTTTTAGACAGAAAATGGCGGAGGTCTGTACTGGCGTTCGGTTTCAAGGGGAACGTACGAAAAAGAATTAGGTTCGAACGAGGACATCCCGGAGTTGAAAGAACTGCGAGAAAGTAAGCGCACCTTCACCCGTAGCACGTCCCGTACTCGACTTCTCTTTCGAGAACACCTGAGCAACTCACTGCGATCAGGCTCCAATCGGTCGGGGCGATGACGAAGCGTGGCGCGGCAGGAAGGAACCAGGGGTCTCTGCAGCACCGGGTCGGTCGGCAGCGGTGCGAGCCTTCAGAGAGCTACACCTTGCGGCTCCCAGGTATAGCCTGACCCGTCGTGTGTGTGTGTGTGTGCCCTACAGAGGGCAGGCGCAATGATCGATGGTGCAGGAAAGCCGAAGCAGTGGGGGGCTAAAATGGAATACACGGGGCATAGCGAAAAGAACGGGACAGCCAGTGCCCCCTTCCTCTCCTCATTGCCTCTTCTGGTAGACCAACTGAATGTGGAAGGGGGTGGGAGCACCAGAGCCGTCGCCATGGTAACGGCCAGTCACAACAACCTGGTTCACCCTCGTTTCCCCCTCCTCCTCCTCACTTTGCCGTACTACTACGCTTCACCGTGAGGCAGGCTCGTTTCGAACTCTCCACCGCCCTCTCCCTGCCTCGTTGCCTCCTCGCAGGAATATAGTTGGCTGGCCACCCGATTCCTAAGCGGAACGACGGATGCGAACTGGGCATGCGGAGCGGCGGTGTCACGGTTCGCGTGAAACGGCGTCGCAGAACACCCGCGCCCCCCTGCGGGAAAAGGGGGGGAAGAGATCGGTCGTGGGAAGGTCTTCATTATTGGCCCAAATCACGCGCCCCGATCTCGCCTCGACTCGGGGTCGTCCCCGCGCATTTGGGAGAAACGGGGCGAAAGTGCTCCTTTTTTATCTGGACAGTACAAGCCCTCTCGATAGGGCAAATTGCTTCTTATAACCCGCGGCGCGCTGCCATGCACCGGCGCCGAACCGAGGACGTACCTCTGTCCGCGCGGTGGAACGATATAATTGCGACGAACCAGCAGCAGCCCCTACCCCCCCCCCCCCCCTTACTGCGCGTACGTCGAAGTCCAGGGGTCCCCTGAACATGCGGAGTCATCGGTGGGGAGTAGCGATCGAATGCTGATACACAGAGGGCGCGTATTCACCGCGAGTGCATCGTTCTGAATCGTGGCAACGTGTTCTAATTCTGATGGTGCCCGTAATTCCTGCACATGTTCACCTCTGACGACTGGCACCGTTTTCTAGTCGCATTCGCATCTTTTTTTTTCTGTCCGATGGTAAAATCCGATGGGGAAGCACGCCAACGCGATTTGTCTCTAGCTATACTGGATACCGGACTGTGCAGACAAGTAGTGGACCATGCGAGTAAACGCGTATACTCACGAAGCTGTAGCCCAGGTATACTATGTAACGACATACTGAGTACCGGCCTCTGCGCGTGGGCAGGCCTGGGTTTTTCCCGAGCATGAGTCAAAATAACGTCAATCAATCAATCAATCAATCAATCAATCAATCAATCAATCAATCAATAAAATCAGTAGCTTGGAAGGACACCGAAGAAGTCGGTGGCGGTTTTGCAGCATGGTTGCAGCAAGCCACATGAATCTTAACCTATCCTCTTTTACAACCGCTGTGGATCTAGCTATATGCTTAGGCTAGTCGTGCGCGATTATGCAAATTTATGAATAAGAACCGAATGGCTTTAGTTGTCCGATTCTGCAATATGACATAAGCTTACGAATGTTCGTTCCTGATCGAACGTAGGGGACAAGAATTGTTGACAGAGTCAACAGAGAGGGTAAGAAAGCGCGCAAAACCGCTGATAGAGCTTGTTAATTCAGTTCTGCCCGAAACACATTCTCTTTCTTGTAACCATTGTTCGTGTAATGGCCTTTGAGTGAACGCGGGGAGCTGTGTTCTTGCATCATTTGTTCTCGCGCAGAATGCTACTGTTGTCTAATCCAGGACGTTTCCGCTTATAAGGCTGGCTGCATTCTTGTTATCTGAACTTGTCTTAAACGGTCTGACCGGTTAATTTGGTTAGTGATACTGGATGCACTGACAACTTTCGTTGACGGCTTTCCCACAGCGTATGTCTGCCTCATTAATATGGAGAAACAACCAAATTAGCACGTAAATAAAACACGCACATGCGCATCATGACAAGGTCTTAGCATCACCACACTTGAATCAGTCAGCAATGTGGTGGGCGTGATAAGAAACTTGGTATTATGTGCACATAAGTATATACAAGCAAAGAAAACAATTGAGTAAGACATGGGAATATGCAAAGTAGGTGCATATCACTAGAACATGTATTGATTGATTGATTGATTGATTGATTGATTGATTGATTGATTGATTGATTCATTGATTGATTGATTGATTGATTGATTGATTGATTGATTGATTGATTGATTGATTGATTGATTGATTGATTGATTGATTGATTGATTGATTGATTGACTTACAAATAGCAAGAACGAAGCGTTTCCTCTCGTTCGTTTAAAGAAAAGGAATATATTCGCTATTCGATTGATTCTCAAGTTCACTACAAATATTCGCATATCAGATGAGAAAACTTGGCTGTTCAGACGGACACCCTACAGTTTGCACAAGTCGCTCGTACGCGGCTGACCAGCGCGATGCCCTTCCCAAGTCAAAAATAAACTTGCAGCATGCACATTCGGGTCACCGTGAAGCCGGCCGGAAAACACCAGTGCACCTGCAGAAGCAGGCGGCGGACGCATTCTGCCACCGCGTCAATTGACCGTGTCCAGTCATCGATTAGCCAAACGAGCAAGCGTACAAGCGCTTGCGTGGTGGCATATGTGGCCAGAGTTTATACGGAAAGAGAGCTTCCCCCGGTGGCGGCGGACGTAAAACGACAAGAGTGTGTTTTTTTTTTTGGGGGGGGGAGGGGGAGGAGGAAGGCCACCGGGCGTTTTAACGAAATTGCTGGACGCGTTCGCCAGCGAAGACAGCCGTTGTCTTTCGATGCACTGCAGCGCGATTTGCAAGTGCACTCGGAAATTAGCGGATGGAGAAGTTTGCAGACATATATAGGAGTGAACAAACCGCGCCTCGTAACATCGATAATGTAAGTGAACTTTCAAAGCTATCGGTGTCAAATTTTCTCGGCAGATATTGGTATAGTATTGGTAAGTCAGCCGCCTATTTGTCTACAGCACAAAGAGGAATTCTTACGCGCTTAAACCGATACTTTTTTTTTTCGAAAGTGTCCGAGCGTGTCCGTGACTCTCATGATGACGCTGCCTTCCTCTGAGCATGCGCAAATGGGTTTTGTGCCTTCCTGTTTTTTTAAGCCACAGTTCGACCGTTTAGTTGATAGTCGGCATTTATGTCGTCCTCCTCGTTCTATTTCCATTCACGCTTGTGCACCCGCCTTCCTGTGCCTGTACTAACACACCGGCGCTTTCCGTCGTTCTTAGCAGTTGCCGCAGCGCAGTGTCAAACAAGAGAAAAACAGAAAGAAGCCGGGATACGGATACCTCTTAATCAATACACGAACTACTACAGTTGTTACTCTCTCATAAGTCTGTATGTACTACGTACACGTGAGTGTCTCACTTTGTACGGTTGTGCATTGAAAGTTATTCATCAGCTAAGCCCACAGCCAACACGAGGCCTCTACCAGTGGTCCCCCATTAACCCTGTTCTGTACCAACATACTCCATTCTGTAGCTTTCGAATTTCGCAATTTTATCAGTCGGCTGGTGCGCAGGTACGTGCTTACATAAAAAAAACTGCAATTTTCAACAAGATCGTAAAAGCTGAGCCTATGCTGCGGCACGATCGGCGTTGGGAGCAACTTTTAAGAGAAGTTCGCCTCAACAACGCCTCCAGTCGCATGCGAAGTGAAAGGATCCAATCACCGGAACTGTACACCGTCATAGCAACCAGCGAGTATTGAGTACACTTCGCTTACCAGGATTCGCTGGCGTTCAAAAAACTCGGTTCCAGTTGTCTGCATTCACCGACCCAGTTACTGAACTGTTCCAAGCCGCGCGGTTCCACTTGGCGTTCCCACTTACCGCTGATTTCCTCCTGAAACGTTCCATTAGTTGCGGACAGCTGTGAGTCACGTATAGCACATGTCTGCGCCCCGCCAGTGGTTGCAGACGACGGCAGTCATCGTGCAGACGTGCGCAACACTCCATTGCCACTCTCCTCACAAAGCACGTACAGGAACTAAAGAGGTAGACCTACGCAAACGGACTGATCTATAGATCAGTCCGATTGCGTATATGGCTACCTCTTTAGTTCCTAAGCAGACAGCCCTGCCAGTGACAGCCCTGCAGCCCGAAGTGTAGGGCTATCTCTTTAGTGGTGCAGGCGATTAGCTTCTCGGCCGATTCGCTGATGGAACTTGCAGACTACACCGTGCAGACGATCACGAAGACAACCATACTTCCTGTGGGACTCAAATCTTGGATGACACAAATGAAGACGACACAGCAGACGGGAGAGATTCCTGCCGAACTCCGTAAAGGATTAGCTCTTGGAACCTGCAGACAAGCATAGCACCGCGCAGGTCTCTGTAGACTTCCACGTAGGCTTAGCTCATAGCCAGTTCGTGAACACCGATGCCAAGCACCGCACATCTGCGACCTTCTCCGTCTGGTGCTGTTGGGTCGAATATTTTCCTGCAGAGCTGTAACGCTTCGTGGAGTTTTCCCGGTTCGTCCAGCCGCCAGGAGGCGTTGGCACAGTGTTGCCCGTGTCGTGCGCATTTCAGGGGACGCCACGAGGAAGGTTCTCGACACACACGCGATGGCATCGCCGGAGCGGACGTGTGGCCAGCTGCCGAGGCTGGTCAAACAGAGCGACGCGATGGACGCGCCAGACACAAAGAACCAGACCGGAGGTCTACGCAGTATGGCCGACGCCGTAGAGAGAGAGAGAAAGAGAGAAAGCACGATCGTCGCACTAGGTTCGTTGCCTGGAGTACGAAACTGACCAAAGTTGCTCGCTATAAGCATCAACGTGTACAATTAAACCACGCTTACTTACGCTTTTCTACCATTGTTTTACCAGAAAGAAAATGTTCCGCATTTTCATTCGCCCCGCAGAGAAGAGTATACCTAAACACCTTATTTACGACAGCAAAATAAAACAACTGCATCCGCAGAGGAGGGAAGATAACCGATGCTCATTAAGGGTTACGGACTGGATTCCAAGGGAAAGGAAGCGTAGCAGAGGGCGGCAGAAAGTTAGGTGGGCGGATGAGATTAAGGAGTTTGCAGGGACGACATGGCCACAATTAGTACATGACCGGGGTAGTTGGAGAAGTATGGGAAAGACCTTTGCCTTGCAGTGGGCGTAACCAGGCTGATGATGATGATGATGATCCGCGGTTCACACACGGCCTTCGAGTCAGCAGCATGCACATTAAACATTTTAACACCTTTATTGGTGTATAAAGAGTGTTTGGTTGTCTTATGGCCAGTACGGTCACGTTTAAGGGGTAAGACCCCAAACGTTGGTGGGGGTCGACCAATGAAGGTAAGTTGTTTGCCGACATTTTTCTGGCAAGGAGCAAAAAAAAAAAGATTATAATAGCTGCGACAGACGACACGAAAGGAGTCTTAAAGGGACACTAAAGGTTACTATTAAGTCCACGTGGACTGTTGAAATACCATCACAGAAACCTCGAAACGCTTGTTTCGTGCCAAGGAGAGACTTATTTTAAGAGAAAATGCGTTCTGAAGCGTCCGCGTACCTCTAGCGCAGTTCAAATCGCCCGCCCTCCGATCGAGGAGTACTGACATCATGGTCTCATAGTGACGTTGCGCCATCGGTGAGTAGAACGGCGTCCGCAGACGGCGCTACGGCTTTTCTGCGCAAAACGCAAACGCGCGGCCAGAAACAGAGTCAAGACAGAGCCGACAGCAGAGCGAAAGCGGGAGTATGGTGGCTAGCGGAAGGAGAAACGAAACACGACCCACATTACGTCCCACGGCACATGGAGAGTCCGTTTTCGTTAAACTATAGGCTGCGGCGAGCTCGCAGCGTTGTCGGCGTGGTCTGTGAGAAGTGACGAGCCTTTTCGCACTCGCAACAGGGCATAAAAAAGTGCGAATCGACGCAAAACTCGGCCTAGAAACGTGCTTCGCCACAGCCGACCCAGACGTCGTTTCCCGCACCGCCACCAGGCGCCGCTACTATACCTCAAGCTCCAGCGCAAGACGCCCATAAGCTGGTACTTCATTCTATGACGCAAACTTCGACGCTCGTCGCAATGGACCCTGACACCGACAGATTGGCTCGCGATGGTGGGCTCAACTTCAGCGATTTCAGCACCGGCGAGCGCGACCTGCTGCTGAGGGCTCGCACTGCCGGCGTCGTTGCGTACTACGACGGCGGCCTCGACACCGGCTCTCCGGAGCGGGAAAGCAACGAGGGCTTCCCACGACATCACATGGACGTGGTATTCTCGCTGCTTGTTCCAAATGAAAGTTTCGCGAGCCAGCAAAACCCTCACAGCACGACGCGATAACGAAAGTACTGAAACTCCAAAGCGTGCGCAGCGCAGAGTCGAGCGCCCAGAGTCGAGCGAAAACGAAACCTTTCGAACACCCATACTACTGAAGGGTAACGTCAAAATATTATTTTTCCTTAGAATGGAACAGAAGTAGACAAGCAGCATTTTTTCCCGTCTTATAATCGAATGAAATGATATTTTTATTACGAGTAGTTGAGTATTAGTAACACAAATTATGAGGAGTCCTTTCGTCATTGGGCTAGTACCGGAATGTCGCTGGGGGGTCTCAAATCGTGTCATGCATTTACCTCAATTTCTCGGTTACTAAAGCTCTGTTCGCGATTAAATTGACGCCTTAGACGTTCTAGAACATTGCTCTACCACTTTAACTTGAGTTTCTGGTAACCTTTAGTGTCCCTTTAAGTAAACTTTCAAAGCTATCGGTGTCAAATTTTCTCGGCAGATATTTCCATGCGCCCAAGGTTGTCAGAATCGCTGCACAGTTTTCGACCACGCCTTTTTCTCATCGCATATCTTGTTAGAGCTCTCTGTCGTGCGCCATAAGAATGTTTAATGCCCTAACGGTAGGTCTGTTTAAGGATGCAAAGACACGGTGACAAGCGTCGTGTCGTCCCCTTCTAACGTCGTACTTGCGAAGGCCCGTGTGAACCACTAATCAAGTAACGCAGTATACTGTCACGTTGTAGAATGTACGCGTTTCGATTCGAACTATCCTGTCTGTCCTTCTGTCTTGCCGTGTTCACGAGCACTATATGATTGCATGGGTAATTTAGAAAGTTGAAGCGTAATGAATAGTCGTAACGAGGTCGTACGTTACCAGGTACCAGGTACGAAGTGCCAGGTACGAAGTACCAGGTACGGAGATCACGCAAATCCGTGTATATTAACAACGGGTGTCATCCTGGACGGAGTCCAACCGCGCCATGTTGTCGAACTCCGTAGTGGCGGCGTTTCTAGCCAACAAGAGAGGCCGTAGCATTCATTTGGGTCTCATTTGTTCCAGGCATATGCTATACACCGCATTGCTGAGGAGATGGGGGAAAGAAAAAAAGCCACTGTTCTCGCGACTTGACAAAGTTCCCGTATACTGCCTGGTGTACTTTCGGCATATATACCGAAAGTAATCCAGGCAGTGGCTTGCAGACAGATGATGGACTCGGAAAGTATATATAGTAAACAGTACTTTCAGCCAATACAGTATTAATCGATTGAAACGTAAAACTACACATATAACTCTGACTTTTCCCACAGCAGAAGAATATCGCCAAAAATATTTTCTTACGGTTTTAATGACAAAGTCTTGGAATAGACAAAGCATTTAAGCTATACGATAACTTAACGTTGGAAGAAGAGCACATGTCAATTCCCGCATTCCATAACTTGTGCGCGGCGATGACACACACACACACACACACACACACACACACACACACACACACACACACACACACACACACACACACACACACACACACACACACACACACACACACACACACACACACACACACACACACACACACACACACACACACACACACACACACACACACACACACACACACACACACACACACACACACACACACACACACACACACACACACACACACACACACACACACACACACACACACACACACACACACACACACACACACACACACACACACACACACACACACACACACACACACACACACACACACACACACACACACACACACACACACACACACACACACACACACACACACACACACACACACACACACACACACACACACACACACACACACACACACACACACACACACACACACACACACACACACGCTACAGAATTCGTGGTGTCGTCTTGTGCACTAGGAGTGGATTCCTCCGAAAATTCCCAGTATCGCCGAAAGAAAAAAAAGGAGGTAATTCTGTGCTGAACGTGCGACTTACACAGCGGCAGATCACTACGCGTGCATGGAATGAAGAGCAGCTTGTAACTTTCTCAAACGCGTAAACTTGAGGCCAACCAAAAGTGACGAGATGTCGAATTTGACGGTGTCCAAAATACGGCCACACCGATGCATCGTTCCTATAGTATATAATAGTTCAACGATTGGAACGCACATCTCTCGCTCTCTCTCCTTTTCTTTCTTTCTTATTTTTTTTTTCCAGGCAACTGGCTAACTGCCCTGGCCCACGACGGCCCTTGTTGAGTTGCGGCGAAGCGCACTTCCGGCTTTCGGGCAGCAGTGAAGCCTCTCTCCACCCCCACCCCCCCCCTACTCCCTCCCCGGGGCTTCCATATGCGTACGCCGCCGCCGCATCGCGTATAGCGCTCGCATCGATCCGTTCGATTAATCGACGCAAATCCGAGTCGGCGTGCATGGGGAGGGGCTTTCCTCCTCTCCCAACTCGCGCAACACGCACGCATTCGCGTGCGCACGCGCGTGTGTGTGTACGCAAAAACCACGCGATCCGCGCTGTGCGTGCGATTGGAACTCGCGGCTCGGCCCCGGCGTTCTGTCCCGATTTTTCTTTATTATTATTATCATTATTATTTTTATTATTGCGCGAGGGACTATTCCGAGGCCGAAAACGCGACTACAGAACTCTGATCGAACATTGTCATTTGCATTAACTATTCGCCGAAAGTAACAATGAAACGGAAAAAACGAAAACGAGAGAGAGAGACATAGAGAGAGAGAGAGAGAGAGAGAGAGAAATGATGAGAAAGAGATTAGAAAAAGAAAACAGGGTTTGCGTGTTGGGGTATGTAGACTGCTTTGTCGACGGATACGGTGACGGGCTTTGCACATGTAAAGACGATATGGCTTTAGGTTAAATATATATATTTATATTATCGAAGTACGATTTGCGTAACAGATAGGACTGCTATATAGGCCCCGCTTATCGCAGCCCGCGGAAAATGGTAACAGAATCCGTCGGGTCATTTAATGCAAGCGATACGTTAAGTGGCTCGGCGGACTCTGCACACGGCGATTAAATGCCCACTGTACACGACTTTCTGGGGTCAATGACCTTGCTCCTGCCACGATGTCGATATCCCAAGTGGACTTTCTTTTCTTTTAAGCTTTCGCTCCGTTCTTCCCTTTCCCCAGTGTAGGGTAGCCAACCGGGCTCAGTCCTGGTTAACCTCCCTGTCTTTCATTTATCGTTTGCTCTCTCTCTCTCTCGCGTATCAGGGATAGTTTTCGCTTAACTGCTTGATCGCGGTATCTTAGCTTCACGCCTCCGTGCGCCGTATAAGTGCGTGGTTGCACTTGTGCATCAGGCCAGCCTATGAAAAAAAAAATAATAACGTTTGACCAGTTAAACGATGGCCTAATCCAAAGCGCCTCGAATACCGAGCGATAAACGCAAGAACCGCTTAGCCTACAGAATTTCAGGGACCACTGCATGGAAGCGGAGACGGCAAGGGGTCACTTGTTTGCGTCGTCTGGTCTGAAGCCTTTAACGTGTCATATGTCTGATCGCGCAACAAAAAGAAAGCGAGAAAAAGCCGCAACTGCGTGCACCTCGATATCTCGGAGGCAACAGCCGTCGTTCGCCGAGTACACGCTAGATGGCGCCGCAATATCGCACCGCGACGAACGTTTGCCAAAGTTATGGAGGAAGGCACTAAACTATGGGCTCCCTGCAATGGTCAGGCGGCGCGGCGATCGGCTCAGGCGTCAGCGCCACCGTGTCAGTTGCGCGAAACACTGAGGCGGCCGCTGCTGCGGAGGCATGCTTTTGCGGCGCTCGTTTGAAGCACTTCGAACGTTTTAAATTCCGGTTTTAAGGCAATCGAAAACGTCGAGGCCCATTTTTTACCACCGACGCTTGAGAAAGGACGTCAAATTTACGACTGCAACCGCGTATACCGTGTCAAAGAAGTAAACAGCACGGACATTACAGTGAGGTGCTTAAATCAAATTGTTTTAGGTGCCAAATCCACAATCTGATTAGGAGGCACGCCGTGGCGGGAGACTCCGGAATAATTTGGACCACCTGGGGTTCTTTAACGTGGACCTAAATCTAATTACACGGGTATTTTGTTATTTCGACCCCATCGAAATTCGGCCGCCGTGGCCGGGATTTACTCCCGCGACCTCGCGTTCAGCAGCCCAACACCGTAGCCACTAAGCAACCGCCGCAGGTCGCGAAGTATTTATCAGAACAAAGTAAGTATGCTTACGACGTCGATTTCGAAGTGCGTTAACAAATCATTATTTTATGCCACTTAAGTGAGCAGATACGGCCGTCGACGTCATTGAACTGTAATTTGTCGCTTCCTTACTTGGAGCGTGCCTTGCAACTCACATTGTAGAGGTTCTGGCGAATTGGCCGGTAAGTGCTTTTTTCTCCGTTGACAAAGTGCCTCGAGCATATTCTGGTGTTGTCGTTCGGGCTCGAATGTGAGAGACAGGCATTACCGCTGAAGCATCATAGATAGCAATCAGCTGAGATTAAACAACGTGAAGACTTAACAAATATGCGCTTGTGTGTGCGAGGGAAATGCTAATTTTCGAATATTCGACGTGTTCTGCAGTGTACTCCAACCTTAGTTCAGTTGTTCTAAGCGCGAGTAAACATCGGCACGAATGAGCTCGGTTCCAGAATTTGCGTCTTGATCTTGGCGCAGGAAGAAGCACAGCGCATATAAAGCTCCAGCACGGAGCGCTTACGAAGCTAGATTTGACACCTAACAACCACTGCGCGTTTGTTTTGGAGCAAGACGAGCTAAACAACTATCAAAACTGATTTACAACAGCCGGAATCAATTCACGCGTTTTTATGCAGCTGACGCTTTATTGCGTGTTATTATAGATGCCGCTGCTGGCTCTTTTTCATTTCTTTTTCTTGTTGTTGCACTTACGTCTTCGTTCTTTTAACAGAAAGTCGCAAGACCGACACGAACTGCGACGATCCACTTCAGCCGCCGGGTTGCTTCCCCTGGTTTTGAAGGGAAGCGGTACAATTTGATGCCGACATCCCCTTCGCGGTTGTGACAGTCCTTAACGCAGCAGTATCTGCGCTTGTTCTTTTTGTTCATGCTTCTCCCGAAGGAGCTGCGAAGAGGCCGCGGGGAATCCATTGGAAAATTGGAAAAGCAGGCTTGCAGGCGGGCCTGAGCGCACCACGGGCAACGGTGAAATGACGGTGAGGGCCTACCCGCGGGTGCTCACCGCCGCTGCCAGGTGGCGCGACATGTACAAGCAAACTGCATTGCAGGGTGCCTATACGAGAGGGAATTACGTCATGCGGCCAGCCTGGACAAGCGACCTCTCCGAGAAGCCATATTCCTTTCGCTTTCTTTTTCCTGAGGCAACGTCGTTTCAACACGTGACCTCCGAAAATCTGTCTATTGGACGGGAGCGCTCGGTTCCCGGCAGTCTTTATTAGATGCGCGTTCCTTCTGCCGTAGCTCCGCCTGCAGAGTGACAGCCCTAAGGCCTACCGCGCGCTCTGACGTGACGATCCCTTGCGGGGCCGATACGTCTTGGCTTCAGTAGAGTTGCGCGACGTCCTCTCCTCATTATTTCCTCTCCCCCACGGTCAGAGTGCTCGGCAAGCGGCGACCGCGGAGCAAAAAAGCACGAACAGGTCAGTGGCGCCGTGTGCAATATTAGCCCCGAGAACGAACACGAGCGGCGCTGCGAGCGCCGCTCGCGTGACGTCAGGGCACGGACTCGCGCCTGTCGTCTGCTACAGTTCGGGCGTTGTCCGGGCGCTTTCTGCGGTGTTTTCGTTTGTTCGCCCTCGTTCTCTCTGCTTGTATACTTATGGTGGTCGTCTCAAATATATTTTTACGACGTCTTCCTTTGCGAACATTTATTCAAAGAGCTCATTTCTTAGACAACAATGCAGCTCTCGAAGGCAACGCTACAGTGCCAGCCGAAGCTACGCAGACCAGCCCATTGCGGGTTTTTCATACGCGGATAGACAATCGCAAGAGCATAGCCTATAGGAATCCAGTTATGATACCATACCTGCCACGGTGTAACAAGTATGTCACAAAGGTGGCTATATATGACTTCTACAGCAGTTACGTTGATTTTATTCCACTAAAACAGGTTTGCTCACGACGAGTAGTCTATGGTATAATATCGAATTTTCGCATTTCCTCACAGAAACGCTCGGCAGTAGCACGGGGACTTAACTAATACTGGAGCTTAGATTCTACACGCCTCACTTGCTTCTTTAACTGCTTGTCAACATTAGGCGGTTCTTCACGTGTTCATTTTTTTTAAACGGCGGAAACTTGAAGTAAAGTTAACGAAGGCTTACAGCTACTTACAGAGCACAAATAGGCATGTACCAATATATATTCCCTTTTCCGTGCTACACGTTCAACTCACCTCTTTAGAGTGCGTTTGTTAATGATTAATAATGTATGTTATGTTCCTCTTTTTTTGTCTATGTTACCTAGTGTATATCATTTATTTATTTCAATGCCGCAGTGTGTTTTGCATTGTTATTGTGAAAATATTTCACTGTTCTTTCATATATTGTATAACTGCAATGTTTTGTGGCCACTATATAAATGTAATTTATATGGCGCTTGATGTGTTACCCCATGCAGCCATATTGTACCTAAGGGGGTGAGGTTACCTCAAGCCGCGTCTGTGCGACTTTGTTCCCTCATCCACCTCCACTTACCACTCCTCTGTACATGTGTGTGTGTAAATGGAAATTACTAAATCAAATCAAACTCACTTTAGAAATTTACTGGTGCTTGCTGCTTGAGGAATATACATGACGAATCTGTTTGGCGAACTGACACAGGCTGCTCGGCCCAATTTTTTTAGTGAAGTATGCCTGCTGGACCGCATCGCTGCAGCCAGAAAGAAGTCGAAGCGCCAATGATTAGTAGTATGGGACATATTGAAGATATCGAAATTCCCCCGTTGGAGGGTCAGAAATCAAGTGAAAGTATATGCAAGGCTTGTGGTGCTTTCTTTATTAATGTTTGCGATTGGATTGGAGCAAACTTAATTTGCCTGCAAGGTTCTCTTTTATGTACCGACGAAGCGAATAGTTATCCGTTTGTATAATTGAATAACGCTGGATCGAGACATGGTGAGACAGAAGGTGCTTGAATTTTCCTTTTGTATACAGGAAATCTAAGCTGCGGTGTAGTAGCTCGAGAATACTTTAGCCATTCCAGTTGGCGCTGTAAAAAACATGCTTTATGGTTTTAATTCGAAGTTGTAGTGAACTGATGGGTTTCGCGAACATAGCGTGCCTCGCCATACGAACAGTCGATTGCTACCGTTACGTGATCAGGGGTGTGCCATATTGTCGATAAAGGCTACTGAGGGCCACTATGAAACATTTCATCACTTTCAATTGAGTGGCTCTCGATCTTAACAACGAAACTTTTCTCTCAGGTGATTGCTACTATGGTGTTTGTGAATTAACTATGTAAATACTCTACATGACGCGCCGTCGTGTTAGCAGCCATGAGCAATTCGTTTTTTTGGAGGCCTGTTTCAGAGGGGGATGAAAGTAGCAGCAAACTTTTTCATAAGAAATGCGCGCCTAACTATTTTTTTTTGCGCATTAATGAATGACCATATTTGAATAGAACAACACACCAGAGTAATAGGAATCATGATGAGAGCTTCGCTGGGCAGTGTCTTTCTAAAATCAGATAACATGTTGACGCCAATTACCAAATTTTTCTTCCACGTAAAATGCAATGCCTCTCATAGCTAAATACTAAAGGAATGTTAAATGTTTAGCGAAGCATCATACACAACTTCGCGCATTGAATTTGCAGATATTCTTTTTTTAGTCAAAATTTACCGATAGACACGGCGCATATATGTATTGCAAAACCTAGTAGACCCCTTTAACGCTACTTAGCTTGCGATATCCAAGCCGCAAAGTTTCTCGACTCACACACTTTTGAAGAAGAAACTGTGGTTAAGGTATAGCAGCTGAAAGAAGCCGACGTATTCTTCAATACATACGGCTCGAGCCACCCATGCCCCAAGCATACACGAAGGGAACGAGCGCGCGCGGCAGCCGAGCAAGCCGGAGCGAGCGGCGTCCTGGCCGCGACGTCACTCGCGAGAGGGCGCCACTCCTAATTCTCGGGGCTAATAGCTGAGAACTCGCCATCGCAAGCCTATTCGGTCGTAGCTTTTTTCGAGGTGAAGACTCCCCTGTGGCATTTCTGTTGCGAGCAAGAAATGACGTCAAGATCAACAACACGTGTCGGGCAGCGTCGGGGCCCTGTTGCACAGTGGCAAAGCCAGCATGCAGGGGGACACACCGGATCTGGGCGGAGCCTCCACAAGGCCAGCTTCGTTCTCAGAGAGTCCCTCAGTACACGCACTTGTCACCAGGTCACCCACACTCCGGATGAAAAAAATAATAATAAACGAAAGAATTGAGAAAGGCTTATCGCAGTGTTGAAAGTACCTTCCTTTCCCGCGCAGTGAGCAGAACTACGTATACCAGACGGGGGAGGCCCCCGAAAAACAAAAGTTCGTTGCCCCGTTCCCGAGTAATGTCCCAGTCAGGGCAGCACGCACGGCTCGAGGTGCGCTCCCCCCCCCCTTTTTGGAACTTTTTTTTTCTTCTTTAGCCCGGCACACGAATCTCGGAGTACAGCGCTTTTGCAAGAACTCACATTCCCAACGGGGCAACGCTGACATCAGCCACGATGCAGAATGAAATAACGCAAAAATAACGCAGAGAAAGAGACAGGCCGTAAAGCTTGAGAAGCACGATCCTATAACGACAGTGCCACGAACTTTTTTTCTCCCTCTCTTTTCTGTTCTTTCCGCCGACGTGGACACTCCCCTACCGCACTACAAAGGGAACACGCAACCGAAAAAAATGTAAAAGAACAGAATTGAGCGGGCGAGAGTTCGGTGTGCGGGGGGAAGGATAAGAGGAGGGTAGCTAAGGGCATGACCAAATGGACCGGCAAGGATTGTGCGCGTGCAATGACATCCGTCGCCCGGGAAATGCCGCGCCGTCGTTTCGCGGTGGCGGCGGCGGCGACCGTGTAATGTACGTGCCCCCCGCGCGCGCGTCCAATACCTGCGAGCGAGCGCCATCTAGTAAACGCAGCGAGCAACTGCTCTCACCGCCTCCTCCCCCTCTCCCCCCCCCCAAGCCCCGCCACCATCTCTTCCATCCCATTTCTACCTCACTTCTTCGAGTTTCGTGCCACTTGTTGCTCGCATGTGTAGTACGAGAAGGACGCCGCGCGCACCATCACGCATCTCCCGGGACGCTGGCGAACGTCATTAGAGGCAGCGAGCAAGGATTCAGAGTGTGTATGAGAGGCGGACGGATGGGAGGGCGTTGGGGAAGGGAGAGGGGGCTGTTTCGTTGAGGAGGAAAGAGTGAATTTAGAAGGCGACAAGCAAAAAAGAAAAGGGCAAAAGCAGGCTCGAAGAAACAGCGGTGTAACTTGAGCGAAGCGAAACAAGGCGACGGGCACGAAGGGCAGGGGTAGAAGGGCCGGCGACAGCGAGTACGCGGCAGTCACGGAGACAATGAGACGAGAGAACGGCGCAGGACGGGGAATGCGGCGAACGAATGAAATCGTATAAAGCGGGGGAGCGTATAAGGCGCCAGTGGGGAGACATAAAAAGCGTCGCGCGCGCATACCAAGAAGAGGAGGGAGGGGGGAGGGAAGCACATCTCGACGCGACACCGTACCTATATCAGCGACTGCGTGACTGCAGGGTTGTACGACCTTGTGTCGCGCTGCGTTGACACGAACGCCTATCGCGCGCGCGTTGTCTTGGGAAAGCTTTTTCTTTTTTAACCTGTCTGCGTACTGCAGGTTACGGAGTACCGGAACACAGCAGATGCGCACGGCAGGTAGCAACGCTGCTCAAGCAACGAAACCTGAAATGGTATAAGACGTACTATATGTCGATACATATATATACATATACGATATGTGTATATAGGTACTATATGTAAACATGGTCGTCCGAACACTGCCCCCCCCCCCCCGTCTACCTCTTTCCTTTCTTGTGTACCATACCGTCTTTGTGCGGTTGGTCACAAATATAATTATACGAGGGCGCTATCCGGCGTGAATGGGCAGGGAAACGTAAGTGTAAAAGCACTAAGCTGCTATTGCACCAAATATTCGAAGGGGGCTGCGCGATTTTCTTTCTTTCTCTTTTCCAAACTTAAATGAACAATAAAGAACGTAGCGTTGGTGTAACAAAAGGAAGCTCGGACCAGGTTTACGAGGAAGAGAAAGGTTCAGTATGCACGTGCACGAAGCGTGAGTACACGACCAATTGTGTGTTTTTTTTCGACCACTCTGGAATTCCGTGACCTTAGCCGAAGCGGTCTGCTACTCAACCAGCTGTCAGTGAGGAACCTGTTGATCCGGCGAGGCCAAGCATTTTCATCAAAGCACAGGAATTGCTTAGTTTGTGCCAACAACGCTGTCTCGACCAATAAACTCGACTGTTCTCGAATACGTTTCCTCCGAAATGTCTTAAGTACGACTGTGCGCTGCACGGAAGCCGACAACGAACTGCATAGTTTCGGTTTTCACAGACACACCCTCCCCCACCCCCTGAGATTCAGAAGGTACTACGTTTGGGCTTTACTTCCAAGAAAAGAAAATGAACGTGACTTTTAAAACTGTAAATAGTTAATTAGATTTACATAATTAAAACGAAAATGACATGCTACACTGTGGAAATTAGTGGTATGAGACACGTCAAACGGCAGGTGTGTCTGTTGCCACCTGCTTGAACATACGGACAGCCGCGTGGAGTGAGTGTACCTGTCTTAGGCGAATGTTATGACGTCTGATATGCATCCGGACTTGAAGAGTGTCTCCGGCGAAATGTTGAATTGATGGATACCGGAGAATTTGCGTTGGATGGAACAGCTATCTGGCGCTAGATTCCGAAGGCGTTTCTTAAAGATTATGTTAGCCATGTTCGAGGCTGCGGTTGTCGCATCCATAGATTCTAAACGTACTGTTCAAATGCCTTCTAGAGCCCAGAGGAGCAACTGTCACTAAATCCTGCAATTGTCAATATTCTTCGCTCATAATCACTATGTGAAACACATCCACCTACGTTAAACTGCGCAATGCGATTTAACCTTGCTACGAAGCTGTCAGTGGGATTCACGTCAGTGATGGAACTTAACGTCATAGTGGCAACCTCCAGGAGCAAGCCTCGTCTTCTCAGGTGCTGTTGAAAGGCTGCTAACAAGACTACACAATCACCAGCCTTGTGGCTCTGGAAAGATTGCTTCACTGGTACGTACTACACATAAGAAATTTAGTCAAAGGGAAATTTCATTGCAGTTGCCCTTTAAAAACCACTTCAGTCTATCCAAGTTTCCTCTTCCTGTCCTGAACTGTCGCCATTCGAGGGTATCCGCAGAGCTTGTATAACGCTGATCCCTATGGGCACCAGCAGCTCACTTTGGACGTCCCGGATGCGATAATTGGGCCATTCTCGCAGGCTTAAATCGACGGGATGGCCTTCTCAGTGCTGATCGCTTAATGTGGTTCCAGATGTGTAGAATAAAACATTCTTTTTTTTTCACTCACATCGGGAATGTCACGAGCCATAGAATCGTCCGCGACTCAAGCTTAGGAATTCACTATAAACGTGACGGAATCGATACTTGTGAGGCTTATGAATGGAGTTGGTTAAACAGCTGATGGAGGAATATTACATTTTGTTTATATAGTTATTCTCCACTCATCCACCGCGCAGAGTTGTGCGAAATACATAACGTGCCGCATACAAAAGCTACAGAATAGTTGAAAGTCGAGCTTGTTGGCACATGTGTACGAGAGTACTCTGGAACGGCACGATAATACCGGAACAGAATGGGCAACACAAGCATAGTGTTGTCTAACACCAGCATGCTAGCAGTCGTGTTATCCAATCTTGCCTGGTCTTTCCGCGCTGTTTTAGAGTACTCTCGTAAAAACCACACTCGGCGAGGGGTTTGCATCGACTGATATTTGTTCGAGCTGAGAGGTTCCTCTACATATCGCAGCCTTCTAGCGGTATTCGAAGCATCCGGATCGAAATCACTCAGGGACTCGCGAAACATGAGTCGCAGCAGACTGTTTACAAATCAGTAGTATACATCAGTCCATACACAATTACCCTGTAAGCAGGCGAGTTGATAAGCCTGCTTGGTTGACGTCTATAAGAGGTAAATGCCAAAGAACAGCTTCAGTGTGGCATAAATAGCCCATCCCAAACGACGTCGGACAGGGCGTTACCACCGCTGGCGACACGTACGAAGAAGACCACGCTGAGGACGAAAACGCAGGGGCTGCGCATTGCCGGCACCGCCGTCCACAGCACCGGAGAAGTCACGGCGACGTTATCAGGAAGCCGTGAATTCTTCCAGTGCCATTGACGGAGGCCCGGGAGCAACCTTCTCCGGCGACCGCCGGCCGAGCAGTCCCCCCGCTGCTTCCATTGGAGCCATCCAGGGGGCGGGGACGGCGCGAGAGGGGGAGGGGCAAGGGAGCGCAGCGCGCATGCGCGCGCGGGAGACGGGAGCGCCCTCTGGCCGGTCGCCGCCGCCTCCGCGGCGTCGTGGGCGGCCATGTTTGGGCCCATTTGAGCGCGCGCGCTCGGCTAAGCACGCGTGTGTGCACGATGCTCGCTCCGCGTGAGCACTTTGCGGGGTTCGGTTACCCCGGGTCGCCGGGGCGCCTGGCGCTGCCGGCCCGCCGAGTGATGGCTTCCTTCACGGATCGCGGTGACGCAAGGGACCTGGTTTCCTCCTCCTCGTCTCAGGCTCGCGTCGCCGGATTTTGCCCTCAACTTTCCTCATCGCAAATGATGCCCGCGATGAAGGCATGTTTCTTTTAACCAAGCATCTTTTGCGTTTAACCGCTCTTTTTTTTTCCTTCGCGTGGAAGATGAACGCGATTACGTTTTTCGGATAGCATTTTTTTTTACTCGCTACGCGCTTTCCCATGAGTGCTTGCTCCGTTTCGTCAAGCGCCTACCAAGCAGAGGAAAATGATATTTGTGCCCATCAGTAGCATACAAAAGAAAAAAATCACGGAAGCTGAGGACTGAACTATTGCTATTTGATTGGTATGAACAACGGTGGTTTCAGCTAGTAAGGTATATGCATACTGAATTCAGGAGAGAAGAGAAAAAGAAGTTCACTGAGAAGCAGTAGAAGAGGCTAGTTTCGAGTGACTTCCGGCTATCTGCCTAACTTAAATCCATTCTCGCTTCGCAACAGGACTGCAGCGATATTACGCTTTGGTGGATGAAGGGCCCCACTTGAATCCCGTCGCTGGCACATCGCAACAAGAGAGCCAGAAGATGCGCGGAGTGAAGTGAAAAGTTCACATCCCTGTGTGATGGGACCCTTATAAATGGCGTCCTTCGCGTTGTCCGAAGCCCAAAGTTCACCATTAACTAGTGTTTGCTATCTCTGGTTCTGACGATCAAAATGAGCTGAAAGTTGAAAACAACGCAGAGGGGCAGCAGCTTTACAGTCGTCAAAATATCTCGACTCACACAAAACATTAAAAACCGAGGAAAAAAAACAAGGGGGGGGGGCGGGGTGCGGGGAGCTCGATACAACTTCACATTCTTGCTGGAACCACCAAAGTACACATTCCGCGTCCAAAAAGAAAAATGTCAGACACCGTGCGAGAGTAAATGTAGACGGGGGTGTGTGTATAGACCTACGAGAGACATACCGTGTTCTGGTATGGGAGTGCGGGGCCAGCGCAGGTATGCCCGTTTGCCCACGTGGATTCTTCATTTTCTACATTACCTCGCTTTCCTGTCTTCTTTGTTATTTTCTTTTTTGCGCTTTTTCTCGAAGTTATACAGCCGCGGCCATTTTCAGGCACGATGCCAATGTCCCCTCCTTCCATCGTGAATTTCTCTACCTTTTCTCTCATTCTTTTTTTTTGTTCTTTTCTTTCTCTTGAGCCTGGTTCTGGAACGCAACAGTGATTCATCTAAAAGCCAGAGGTTCTGTCTTTTCTCTCCAGTCTTTTTGGTGAAATGCGCTCTCTCTATTGTGTCCGCCCCCCCCCCCCTCATCCGTTGGCCCGGAGCCTCCTTTCTCGCCTTGCGTCCCACCGCCCGGCGCCCTTCAGGCCAGGTTATATAGCAAGCGCCGGAATGCCTCTCTTTCTCTCTCTAACCCGCCCTTTCAGTCCGTGCCGAAAAGACGCGGGGCTTCCTTTCCCGGCACCGCTCTCTGTAGAGAGAAGACTCACGAGAAGTCAGAGAAATAAGCCGCGGACTCGTGATGCTCCCCTTTCGCAGGAACGAAGATAAACAAACAAGTAAATAAATAAAGCGAGGGAGTGGGCGTCAGCGTGAAAGCGATCTCCCTCTCGGAGGAGAGAGAGAGAGGAGGAGGAAAACGGGGAGGAGGGACGCGAGCGGTCCTTGCCACCGACGAGGCATCGCCCGCCGATTTCCATTCTCTCTCTCTCTCTCTCTCTCTTCGCCCTCCGTTTAATCCGCAACGCGCGATCTCGTAATTTGCGAGGAGTCTTGAACTTTTTTTCTTCGCGCCATCACTGGGGACCGTTCTCTCGCGCCTGTAGAAAAAAAAAATAATCTTCCGAGTTTTGCGGCAACGTGCTTAGGGCCACGAAGGTGTAGGCCTCTCTCGCCCGCGTCACTTGTCTGTGTCGGCGTCGTAGCGAGAATTTTTTTTTTTTTCGTTGAGGTGGAGCAAGAAGCTGGAATTTCCACGAAATGATGAGTTTCTTTTCTGTTCTTTCGAAAATAGCGTATATAAGTGGTTTAGCGTATATCCAAAGATTGGGATTAGCGAAATAGAACATGCGGTAGGTGCCATTGCTGTGCGCTCTCCCTATATGGGCGCGTATCGAAAGAAGCAAGGCGAGAAACAAGATGACGATACTCGAACGATAATGACACGCGATGGCGAAAATTCACTGATGTAACCCCGACAGCTATCATTGCGAAAAGGCAGACATTATTACCCGGAAGATATTACAGGAGGAGATAATAGGAAATATAATTTACAAAGACAGTGTGCAAGACAGAGGTATGTTTAACACATTAACTGTCGTGAGACATTCTGTTTTGATCTATGATAATCGCGGATTTCTTTTTACCTGCATTTACTTTGCCATTCATCTCTAAGACATTATGGTACCAGGAGTGCCTATAGCGATACTTTTTGCACGCTCTTGTTTACATTAAAAATAGCAAAAGACATTATGAATTATTTATGAGTCAAAAATACAAGGTGGTACAACCTTTGTCGTGACGAATTAACTCCTCATTGGCATTTAAAGGATGTAGGTCTACTTAGGGAACTGAGTAAATGAGGAGCTACGTGTGGCTACCTAAGGAAGCTTCGGACGCGTAGCATCTGAAGCGCAAATATTCTGACGTAACTTCCGGTTGACCGAAATTCCAAAAGCAAGTGAATGTAGGGCGCGGGCCGTCACGCTGCCCAAAGCGAAGCGCGTTTCCAGCAAATGAGCTCTTTCTGGAACGTTTATATTTCTAATTGTTCCGGCTTTTAGTAATGATAAACAAAATTGACGCATGGCGAAAAAGGAGGCAGGTTTGAACGAGACACATCCGAAACTTGCCTGCGCATTAAAAATTACTTTTAAAAAATGATACTGCGACGTACCCTACTCGTCTGAAGGCAAGCCGCGATTAAGGTGCGCAAATGCTTCCAATGTTTGAAGCATTAGAAGTAGGCTTCACTGCTTATCGTGGAAGTACCTCAGAAAAGGTCGCTTTTCAGGGGCTAAGACGGCTGAACCTTGACAAGGCATTTCAGCGAGGGAAGGTGTTCGCTGGCGATCACTTTCGGCGTTACCATCACTTGGAATGGATTCCAAGGGAAAGGAAGCGTAGCAAAGGGCGGTAGAAAGTTAGGTGGGCAGATGAGATTAAGAAGTTTGCAGGGACAACATGGCCACAATTAGTACAGTGAAAGCTCGTTAATTCGAACTTCAATAATTCGAATTTATGGATAATTCGAACTGTACGATTTGGTCCGGCCAAGCTCCACAGAAGTCTGTGTATAAAAAAAGTCCGTTAATTCGAACGCGAGGAGGTTTTCTCACGGATAATTCGAACTACGCTCGCCTGGCACACGGCCAGAGAAACGCGCCTACTGCCTACACACAAGGCTGTATTGCCTCCGAAACGGAGAGAACGGCGAGAGAAGGCAAAATCGGAAAAAACTCTAACCGACGCGGGGTCAGCCAGAAGGCAGCGGCGGCTGCCGCCTCTCCGTTCTAACCTCTCCGTTCTAAAAAAAAAAAAAAAAATGGAAGGACTCTGGTTCTACGTAACCTCCGAGACTTCTTGCCCGTTGCGAATTTCGGAGGCTTCGCAAATCTTGCACAGCTGCTAATGTGCGGAGATGGCACGGCAAGCTCCAAAACACAGCGAATCAAGTACTTCGCAGCTGCGCTTGCAATCAAGAACCAACGAATCGGGGCCTTCGCCACCTTCACATGTTCAGCGTCTTTGTCTCGGCAGTCTTCACCGGTTGTGCACCTCTGTTTCCAGCTTAGGAGGTATCGGCCGTCGCGATTCATTGTGATGGTGTTAAGCCTCGGCTAACGTTCGTTTCGGTGGACATCGGTGGTGTGGCACAGTCGGACCCCGAGCTTCGACTTGAAGATGGCGTGTGCCCGCGGCACACGTCATCACTTTCTGACACGCCGAATTTCTGACATGCCCTACTGCTTCCAAATCGCAAGTGTACTGTTGCCCTCCTTCACTTTCGTTAGTTCGAACTTTCGTTAATTCGAACTGAAGCGGCTTCCCCTTGCGGTTCGAATTAACGAGCTTTTACTGTACATGACTGGGGTAGTTGGAGAGGTATGGGAGAGGCCTTTGCCCCGCAGTGGGCGTAACCAGGATGATGATGATGATGATCACTTTCGCGCAACGCGGTGCACGGCGCGTCCGTTGGGTGATTGGAGCGGTCTTTGCTCAACCAGCCAATCAGCGCGCACTGAACGTGAAGCCTCCGAAAGTGAGTGCGCGAGTATACGGTCCCCGAAAAAGAAAACCTTAATTTCGACCCCCTGAAGGTTGTTTAACGTGCACTGAAAGCACTGTACACAACTGTATTTACATTCCGCCCCCCCCCCCCCGTCGGTGTGCGGCCACTGCTGCAGGGAGTCGAACCCTCAGGCTGCAACTCAGCAGCTGGTACGCTATAATCCCTCGGGCCCTCACGGCGCGTGGAAAGTTTCCGCAGCATCGTGATTAAGAAATCCGTCGTGAAGCGGGCGAACAAGACAACTTTCGCTTCTGCGTTTTACCGCAGGCTTAGCAAGCGCCCCTTCGCGGCATGGAATGGGCGTTTTTTGCTATTTCCGGAAGCGTAATTTACTAGCACAGCTTCGCTCATCATTCCTGGTTATTGTCCCATTAATATTTTTAACGTGCCGTTGGTCGAGCGCACCCACCGAAGAAAGCAGTGTGAAGCCCACGCATCGATGTCGTGCAGCGCTCATTACGCATGCAGAACCAATAACCTCCATAAACCGCCATTCCTGCGCGCCCTGACCAGGCATAGTGGCACAACCCAGAGAGAACCACACCCTGCAAAATTCAGCGAGGAAGCACGTTCTATCTATGGACCTCGAATGGCGTGTCCGAGCTTTACGCGGCGCAGCCGTTAAAAGTGCCGACAAGGTCGCTGGTCAAGCGTCCGCGGAAACAGATGGTCGCGTTTCGAAATTTCATCCGTCTCTCAGCGTGGCTACACGTACAAGGCTCACGAGTTGGCTCAGGCACGAGCAATGGACTCGTATGTGCACGTAAGCGCACAAGGGGAGCGTGGGTCACCACCATTATCCCCACCGCGGCCACAACTATGTCGTCAACGGTGCACCAGCACGTGTGCTCTAGAAAGACCGGCTGACGCCACAGCCCTTTTATATAGGACCAGCAGGTTCTCGGATCGCAGTGAATATCCGCCATTTTAACGCGCCGCCCGTCGAATATCTCGGTTACGAAACGTGGTGGCAGCAGCGGGGGGGTCTGAAACCTGCGCGCAACTTCCTCACGTGACTGGCCTCCGTCTCGCCAGCCCGGTGCAGGCTAGCGAAGGCGAGAACTCGTGTTAGCCAATCAGGAACGAGCATTTATTGGTCGCGTGCCCCAAAGGGCTCGCAAAAAAAAAAGGCTCGCCGATTATATAAAAGATAATCCGTCCACGAAGCTTCCATTCAGTGGGCGTGCTGGGCTATCTGCAGGGCTATATCTTTGGGGAGCCGTTCTTCTGGTCCCAAATCCTGGTTCTTCAGGAATAGCTCTTCTGGAATTCTGGTCCCTAATTCTGGTTCTTCCGGAATAGCTCTTCTGGAATTCTGGTCCCTAATTCTGCAATAGTCGTTCTTCTGGTCCCTAATTCTGGTTCTTCTGGAATAGCTCTTCTGGAATTCTGGTCCCTAATTCTGGAATAGCCGTTATTCTGGTCCCTAATTCTGGTTCTTCTGGAATTCTTCTGGAATTCTGGTCCCTAATTCTGGAATAGCCGCTCTTCTGGTCCCTAATTCTGGTTGACTGAGGCAACACGCAGATTTCGCTGCGCTGCGCAGAGTTGACGAGACGGTGTATACGTCTAAAACATGGCGCCCATCACGTATTTCCGTCTTTGCTGCAACTTCCGGCGCATGCAGTCAGCAAACGCGCAGCCTTACAAGATCGATTTCCGTTACTATATAGGTGGGAGTCGTCACTGCGGCGCGAACTTGGCTGCCACATAAAGATGAACCAAAGAGTGTCGAGGCTCTGAATTTCAAAGAAACGATTTCAAACTTGTAGAGCAGAGAGTGAACGACTCAGAAAATGAAGCTTTCCGTCGGAACGCTAAGCAACCTAATTCTTGCTATAAAACTGAGCTCGTATACGTCTTGAACTAGCGGCATCTCTATATGGGGAAAAAAAAGAACCATATGTCCCATAACTATCACATACAATAATCCTCTATGAGCAATGGCAATATACGCGTTGTTATACAGGATCCAAAGGGGGTGTTATGGAGTAAATGACCTTTTTCAATAGGGATATTCGGCGCCTTTCAAATTCCTGTCTCAAAGTTCGCAAGTGTGGGCATGCGAGACACTGTTCGCAAGTAGCAAAATACTTGTTCAGCACGTTGCGAAACAGGAAAAAAAAAGTTATTCGAACGTCTTACACATCCCGATACTCCAGGTCTGAACCGTTGAAGTGTAACATTAAGACTGAAAGGCAAAATTCAGCTACTCTCTGTCACACTGCGTTTCAAAGATATAGGCGACGGTATCTTCAGTGCATTAAGTTTGACGTCGATACACTTAATTTTTTGTCAATGCCGGAAATTATAAGTTATGAATAAAATGTGGTATAAAGCGCTGGCGCTGAAGGCATGAGGTTAAGAGCTGTAATGACTAAACACTTTCGCTTTCAATAAATGTGCCCATTTACAATTTAGAGGTGACATGCATAGTTTACCTTAAATGCTGAGAGGGCTTGAATGTTCTTTTTTTCTTTTTCTTCGCCAGGACTGAGGATAACACACTTCAGCGTCAGGTATACGTTATAATATTATTTGTAAAACGTGGCCTCTGACACCACAATTACCCGTTTCACTGTCATCAATGTTACTCGGATTGACGTCGCATCTAAAGGCATCTCAACACGTGGGTACATTATTTAACGCAAGCGGCTCTCGTTACCGCTGAATTATGGAAGTATGCGTCTTTATAAACGTAGCGCGCCTGTTTAGGGTTACCGTGCAGTGAATTGAACCTCTCGCTTCTACTGTGGAGCAGACTTTTTTTCGTAGTTTTGTCATATGGTCATTCGCTAAATGTCACTGAGTGCCTCATAAGTGCGCGACATCATTCAGCAATACGTCGAAGCAGAAGCTTCCTACGGCTAAGTCTGGCAGCGACCACTTCAATCCCATAGCACGCGTTTCAGTCAGGAAGGAGGATGTTGGCAGAACATGGTTTTCACACGCCCGCATCTGAGTCGCCGACAACATAAGGTATACCGGAAAAAATTGGAGGACGCTTAAGCTTCGCCTTCAAGAGTGGGACGCGACAGCGTTCCCGTCGACCCGCCAAGGGGTCGACAATGCGCTACGGCACAGCGATCACTTACGATGCGCCCCGCATCGGACTTAGCGCCCACCTATCACGCGGTGAGCGTCGAGCAACGCAGCGTTCGGCGTGGCAACGAAACGTGCGCCTGAGCGAACGGAACGAACCAAAGAACTCGGTGTCTCGGAGGGGAAACGATCTGCGCCAGCCAAACGTCGTGATCGGCACGGGCAGAGAGATAGATAGTTATCTAAACCGGGAGCACGGCGAAGCGTCGTCAGGGGAGAGGGAGTCCCGCGACGCGCCTGGCAGCGGTCCCAATGCGCGCGCGGCGCGCCTCCTGTCGGGGCAGCGCCGTACATTGAGAGGAGGGGGGTCTTCTGTGTTTGCCGCAAGATGGCTCTGCGTGTGCGGAAAGCGCAGAAGAAATGCAGCGGAAACGCACTTCGCAACTCGTGTAATTGTGACTTCTGTACGTTACATGTTCATAATTACCGATATACACCGCAGTATAACTTTCCACGGCTCGTTTCGAAGGCAACACCGCATTCACTAGAGGCGCGTTTGCACCGCTTGGAAGCATCGAACTCGTGGCTGAGTGGTAGCGTCTCCGTCTCACACTCCGGAGACCCTGGTTCGATTCCCACCGGGCCAATCTTGGAAGTTGCTTTTTATTTATGAAGCGCCTGCCGTGATTTATCGCTCACGGTCAACGCCGCAAACGCAAACGCCGACACCGACACCGACGCCGACGACACCGGCTTTTCTGCGACACGAGCTCCTTAACGCTATCGCGTTAAAAGCTAACCTGGTACGGATAGCTCATTCTCCAATTTCGATCTTCAAACCAGATAGACGTATACGTATAATTCTTTCTCGTGAGTTCTGACAGCGATACCAGAAACGGGTAACGACGCCACTTCGAAAGCGCACTTATACAGTTCAACGTTGTCATGCGGCATTTTCCAAACAGTCACAATATGTTTGAATTAAGGCCTACATCCTTTATCATGCACTTTTTTTTTCTTTTCTGCTGCTACAAATTATATCAAGAGATTGAGATCTCATATTACGAGAAGATTTTCAGCTGGTACTCATCCCATGGTCACTATTCGATATTGGCAAGGCACCTAAAACTGAAGGCAAGGAGTCAATTAGTACACCGCCTCCACCCCTTTCCAGACATCTTCTATAGTCTTTCGTCGTCAGTTTCGGAAATGTGGCACACAAGACGATACGCGGCGAGACTTTATGACGACCCAATTAACGCTAAAAGTGTGATCATGCAGGAAACAGTCTACTCACCTAGGGATGAGCACGGGTCTTCCGGCAGTCATCCAGCGCAGCCACCAGGGGGCGCCGTCGTACACCCGGACTCTCGACCTGCAGGAAGCGGATTGGCGAAAAGCGTGGTAAGTCCACTTGAGAAGTGGCAGTCCGCTGCTGAACTCGCGTTGGACGCGAATGCCCAGCGAGTGGAACTAGCCGGACTTTTTTTTCCGCCCTCGCGTTTATATACATATGCACATCAAACGAGAGAGAGAGAGAGGGAGCGAAAGCTGGTGCGTCCACAGTATACACGCGCGCGGAAGACTCGAGCCGCCATTCACACACGAGCGATTCCTCTTTTCTTTCCTTGCGGCTCGTCGCGGGAACGAACGCGTCTTCTGGACCCCAGAAAGACGTCTCGCGCATGCATCTTCGACGACGAAGAATAGCGGGGCCCCGGAAAAGCATTCTTCTTGGGCACGCACTGCGTCAGTCGGGTTCGTCTTCAGTCCCCGAACACCCTCTGCTGCCTCCTCGCTCGCATCCACCCTTTTACGATTTCTGTCTCTTCGGGGCGAAATCGCTCTCCTGTGACGCAACTCGGCCACGCGAGGCCACCCCCCTGAGAAAAAACAAACAAAAACAAAATACAAGAATAAACAAAAGAACAGCGGCCACCCGAACGAGCCAGTGGGCAGCACGCGTCCGTGCGTCGTCGACCGGAAGGAGTTTCCAGGTTGGCGACACCAGAGGACGCCACCGTGACGCGATCAACGCCCCCTCTGGTGCGCTTAAGACTAACCGCGCTTGCGCTTGCAGGTAGCGACAAAGCAATGCCGTTTTCGCTGTCCCATGCGTCACGCGGGTGCTGCCGCCGCCGCCGGCTCGTTTGTTACATCAGGCAGCAGCTTGCACAGACCTGCGTCATCGCATATGTAATCACCTGCTCGCAGGAGGGACGGCAGGAAGTGACGAATGCTCGAACAAAAGAAATCGCGCGCCGAAACAAATAGACGGGATCGCGAACGCGTGGCTGTGACGTCACGTCGCCTGAGCACACATTAAAGGGGAAGCTTGCTGGGAAAAGTGCTACTGCGCGAAAATTTTGGAGTCGCCGCGGAAGGCGGAGCTGGTGTCGACCCATGGCAGACGCGATATCGCGCCCAGGCATGCCCGTGGCAGTCGATCACAAATGCCGACACTGTCCGTGGCTATGGCCATTGGCGAATTCGGGTTTGCTTTAGACAGTGGCCAGCGCTATAGGCTCCAGAGAGTCAGAGCGCCATTTTGGCCGAGAAAGGAAAAAGAAAGCAATTCACGCTACAGGACTGCAGTTCCGTGTAGTTCCGCCGAATATGAAATGCAACGGTAGAGTCATCCTGTGGCCGTCACTTCGAGCGGAGAGAAGAGACGGCAGCAGACGAGTGGCCACAGTCGGACTGCGCATGCGCGAAATTGCAAACGGTTTCTGCCTGTAGCTGGTAGAAGTGGCTCCACAAGGAACCTATTCGCTACGGTAGACAACATGATTGTTATCACAAGATAAGCGCGTTTGGAGCTGGTGCTCGCTGTACACAGGCACCGTCTGTTGTACGTTGTCAGCTCTCAATAAGTTATCACCTCTCAAAAAGCTCTTATAGGCTAGAAAAATGGGCCACTGACTCATACATGTACAGTGCGCTTCACTCTTGTGTAGAGCACGCGAACGGGGGCCGCTGGGGGGCTCCGCAGCCAGCCAGCGACGTCTAACGGATGTGACGTACTGGGTCAGAGATTAGATGCGTCGGCCGCTGCGTGCCCAGACAATTCTCACCTCGAGCCCAGAAGCTGCCGTTAGACGTGACTGGCTGCCTCCAGCGGCCGCCGTTCGGGTGCTCTACACAAGGGTGACGCGCACTGTACTTCACGTTGGACTGCACTGCACATCTGGCAACCGTCTTAACACACCACGTCGCCTCTAGTCGGGGTTCCGAGATTTGTCGTCCTCTGCGACAGGCTTACTGTGGGAATTTCGCTTCCGGCTAAGCGAACAAAAACCGCCAAAGTGTCGTGGAAAGTAATTAAGTCAATTGTATAGCAGTAAATGCTACCGTCCAAAACTTTCGAAAGACACGTGCATATGTAAGGCAGAAACAAAGCGAGGCTTCGGAATAAGTAACCCCGCAGGGATCCCTCACGCGAAAAGCGTTTCGCAAAAAAAAAAAAAAGCCACGCGCGAGAGATTCCACACTTGCGTACGCAGTACAAAGGCGAAGCAGGAAGTGACATCGCCGTGCTCCGCCCACTGGTCGACGGGAGCGGAAGCGCATCTTCTCGGCCGGTCGCTACGAGTGGATAAACGGGTTGTTCCCAAGCTACATTATGTATACAACCAGATACGTACTTAGGGTACTTGATTCCCCCCAATTCAGACATAGATGGCGAAAAAAAAAATAATCGAGGAGCGTAGGTTTCTGTAGGGCGGCAAATAGCTCAGAAAGGAGGAAGCGCGAACAGACGAACCGCAAAACTTGTGCGGGCGAGGAGGAAACAGAAGCAGCGAATCCAACGTTGCCCGCCGAAAGCAGCGTACCTGCAGAATAAAAGAACGAAAGAAAAAAAAAGAAGAAAAGAAAGAAACCCTGCCTCGCGTGCGCCTGTGCGGAACTCGCTGCATCACTGTTATTACGTGCCTGTCGCCGCTATTACCGTCGTTAGTGTTTCCACGCGGAACGGGCTTCTGCAGCGTGGAGTAGCAGACGAACTGCGTGGCGCACGCAGACGAAGAACGGGGACGCCCAAGCAGACGACGGGTTCCTTCCTCCGCCGGCAAGCAAAGCAGTCGTCTGCAACACTCAGGGAGGCACGCGTCTTTGCACAATGTAGCCACGGAGCCGTTTCGAAGGTGTATCCTTACAGCCTGAAGCCGGGACGGGCAGCCATGCGGCTCACTGCGCCTCGATGCGGCAGCGACAGAACGAGAAGCCACGCAGGCGCTCCTGGATACGGGAAGAGTGAGAGAGAGAGAGGGAAGGAAGGATGGTGCGCAGAAAGTAAGGTGACACGAGAAGCTAGGTCAATTCTTCTCTCGTCCTTTTGTCCGTGCTCGCGCGCGTATAGCGTGAGTCACTGGACTACAACGACGACGGCGGCGGCGGCGACGTCAATTTCCGTGGACGCGGTGTTTCTTCGGTTCCATGACATACGTCATCCGCTACACTTTGTAGCGAAGTGTGGCGCGATGCGTGCGCACACACACAAATGGAGGACGTGCGCGCGAACCCCGAACGGATGGCCTCTGGAACGTATAGCTACCGGAGAAGGCCATGTGCCAAGCTATCAGGCCGCGGCAAGGCACGCCTTTCGAAAGAGACAAAGAGGAGGAAACCCGCCCCTCTTTCGGATGAAGAAAGAAAGACGTGCGGCAGGGGGGGGCGAGGAAGGACGCTGTGCAAACGTCGAGGCTGTGTGTGCAAACGAACAGTCGGCTAAACAAGAAAACAGCAAAACAGGGACAGACGAAACCCGCGATCTCCTCCTCCGACCGGCCACGGTCCGTTCCGCATCGCTAGGCCTAACCGGGCGGAACGCAAGGTGAGGGCCCCCAGGAAAAAGGGCCGCTGCTTCTCAGCACCTCCTGTTGGCGTTTACTGTGTACGACTCGCTCCGAAGCGCCAAGGCGAAGGTGCGCGCCGGTTCTGAGGTGTACGAAAAGCTGTCCTTTGTATTCGTTTCTTGCGTCGTAATTGTTCACGCAAGTTGTGACTACACTGCCACTGTAACCGGCGCATTACTTCAAGAACGACGTAAAAGTGTACGAATGTTGACGATATTGAAAATCAAAGATGGGGGCAGAACATAACAGCGTGGCACCACCGTCGGGAAGCGGTAGTCAAACTAATGCACATCCAAGAAGGAAGCCGAGAAAAAGAGTCGAAGCCATTATCCAATCCTACACTTTGCGCCCATGAAGCTCGCACACGCCTCTTTTCCCTCCCTTCTCCATATTCTGGCCCCCTTCATTTCTAGGAGGCGCGCCGCCATCGAATCCAACGATGCGAAGAAGGACCGCGCGCCATCCGTGGAAGATTCGCAGGACACACCGGCAGGCGAGCGGAGGAAGAAGGACTGACCGCGAGGCGAGACGCTTCAGAAGAGCGAATCGGGGAGGCATGCAGCGCCAACTGGCGAGGCCACATAGAAAGAAAGAGAGAACGGAGAGAGGTGCAGATACCCGTGGCGAAAGAGCCGCATGGCTTTCTTTTGTCCGCCGGTGGCAGCAGCAGTAGCCGGCCGCATCCGCCATTGTCTCTGCACGTTGCATCGGTGGCGCCGGGGTGCTGCCGGATGGAGGAAGGTGGTTGGGGGAAGGGGACGTCCCGCTTCCAGAAACGTCCAGGGCGCACACCGAGGAGTCAGAGACCTCGGCGGCGGTCGTTAGCCCCGCCGGCCACCAGCCACCGGACACGGGCCCTCGGAAGCTATATACACAGCGGACGTGTAGTATACACGCCTGCTCTGACCGCCGCTCGGCTTGACCACTCCGCTTGACCACGTGACCGTAAACGTGGCCTCGTTATCGTTGGGCGGAGTCGGAAGGCGCACACGAGACCCAAGTGGAACCGACCGCGTACATACATCCGCAGCGCGCAATTACACGCCGTTCGTGTGGATTGTGACGAAGAGATAAAGGGACCCCCATAGATGGAGGAGGAAGCGAAATGGGATGCAGTTGTATATGTGTGGTCGACTTTGGCGTAATAAGCGGTTACGTTGCAAAGTAGGGCACGAGAGTGACTATATACAGTGGTACTTCGTGTAGTGAAGGATGCTTCTATATAGAGGGCCATGAGGCTACAGAGTTCATTGGCGTGTATACCGAAACATCACTGTTTACGAAGTCCGACTGTGCGTTGCAGCCTTTCAGGGATGTAATCGCCACAGTGTTCAGGGTAACTGCGAGTTTTGCAGGACAATATCTCAGCCAGAACGGCACTGCGCATGTGTGTCGCCCGCTGAGAAGACGGCTTAACGTTTCCCGTAGGAAACATCCTCGGCCACAGTGATTACAAACAAGTTTATGAGGGTAGGTGCAGATTGAGACACTGCGTTTCCCTCGAAACATGTCGCTTCAAGATGTCACTTATTTATTTCGAAACTCTACACTCATGGATGGGCGAATGTGAAATTTTTCACTATAAGACAGTGAAAAAAAATGCACGCGGTGATCTAACGGTAGTTCGTGAATAAAAAAAAAGGTCGTTCGTGAGCGCCCGTGAATACTTTGTTTAGCGCAAAACAACAGACACAAGAAAGACGACAGGACAAGGCGCACCAACCAGCCCGCCAACGCATTGTGAGCACCCGTCATTCCACACAAGGAATACGACTCACAGCTGAAACTCTCTCTAAAAGATACCTAAACCCGTATGACACGAATTATCGGATATGGCGAACGAGTGCCGCATGACAGTGATGCTCGTTATAGACGGGCTATAGACGTGGGCTGTACAGGTGTACGCACCTATCGTTTTTACAGTCCAAAAGATACATAAAAAATAGCGCTTTCATATAGCGCTTTCATATAATGAAGATGGTGACAGCGATTTCTATTGGCATCTTCGTCGAAATGACGCAGCGACAGTCAGTCACGTTGCCAGCTTGATGAGCTAATCAGGTATTATATACATCTATAGCAGTCTACCACGCCGCGTATTTCTCCTTAATCTTCCCTCTCTTCATTAAAAACATCCATGTCTATATTGTATAGTTACCTATATACCTGTAACGACTCCGGCTCCATCAATCTCTTCACTGTTTTTTTTCTTCATCAATGCTCTATACGTCTCTCGCTTATATCGACTGCTGACAAATTAACGCTGCCACCCGCTTTGAAATCCAGCGCTTCTGGAAGGTGGACGTTCCTTGCGGATCTCGCTGGATCGATATCTTGGCGTTACATTAAGACGTGCCGAGTCCAACTCCGGATTTTTGCTACAGGATATACCCATGTCTCATCTTGTTGCGAACGTTTGCTCCGGTATGTTCTTGGCCTCAGGCAGCCGGCTCTGGCCTTAAATAGCGACGCACTGGCCATTTGTGTTGTCGTACTTGTTTTCCGTCCCGATTTATTTCTTGCGTTTGTAAATCTCCATGAACGTTTTTGTTTTGTTTCCGTCCCTCGCATTTCGATATACCGTCTGTTTTTCCCTCGCTTTCTTTTTTTTTGGTGGTTCCGCGGGTCGTGGCCCAGTGGGTATAGGACGCCAAACCCAGCTGCGAGATGTGCCCGGTTCGATCACCTGCACGCCGGACACTCACCGGTTTACAAGACGGGCATGCAAGCGACCCCATGCCACGCATCCGGCCTTCCAATTAAGGCTGCACTGAGAGATAAGAGAAAGCGCTTCATTGAAATACAGCTAATCCTGCGGGAGTTTAAGTATAGGCGCCTATGTACACGCTACTCTGAACGGGGAAATGGTGGGGGGGGGGGGGGGGGGTCGCGCGGACGGAAATACCCTTGGGAAAGGTTCGCACAGACCACCGCTGTGCTTGCTGCGCAAGAACCAAACAGAAAGTTTGAAGCAGCAACACGAACTTTCACTGAAGCACACGCGTACAGCGCAGCTCTCAAATGCACACCCTATTGACCCTGGGGGTGATGCTTTTGTTATCGATGCATAAGGCTTACGGAAAGCTAGAGCACCTCGCGAACAGCGATTCATCTGCACACACACACACACACACACACACACACACACACACACACACACACACATATATATATACATATATATATATATATATATATATATATATATATATATATATATATATATATATATATATGTATATGTGTGTGTGTATGGCGGATAACCGTGTATTAGGCTCGCATATAGCGAAACGTATGAAAGGAGTCGAGTATATCGAAGGAATTGCTCCGGATATAGTGAGGCGCTTGCGAAGTCTCGGATGTATACATTACGGGCACGTATGCTGAGCGGGAAAGAAGACCATGTGAGGGAAAAGTCGTTGCGCAAGAATTAACGGCGACTGTATACGCATACACCACCACTACAGGAGTCTCGAATAAGCGATACCCGCGCGCATGCCCTTTTATGTCTTCCTCGATGAACCGCAAAGCGATCGCCAACGTCATACATCACAAAGAAAGAGCAACAGGACAAATCTAATGAATGAAGTAGAACATACAGTACAGATCACACACAGCAGGGGCGGGTCACTGAAGGTCACGCTGCCACAGAATGTTGAATAGAATAGTTTAGACGCTACAAACGTGAACCGAAGAACCATGGGACCGAAAGGTATTTGCGCGAAAAACACGAGCAACACGGACAAGCCTCCCTTTCCGTATCTTGAATCCTATACACCAACTTGCTCCCTTTTTTCTGATTTTGCGTGAAATATATATAGCATATAATGCATATATGCATATAATGATTTCTAATGGCATCCGCTTTGGAGCGGGGTGGCGACAAATAGTCGCCTATAGCCTGAGGAAACTAAACAGGTTTTGCTACAGCTATTGCAGTCAAGCATTTCGAGCATCTCTTTATCTTTTAAAGTTACCCATGCTCGTAAAGACCTCGCCTTTATCTCTTTTCTGCTTTTTCTTTTTTTTTCCCCACCACTACATCGAAACGCCTTATGCTTATCTCGACCGCTGATCAGTTAACGCCATCGGCTTCGAATCCCTGTTTTTTTGATAATGCCAACATAACCACATGAATACCACATCTATTTATTTATCACCTTGTTGTTATTGTGTATATGTTCCGCCTTCTTCTTTTTTGAAATTTTCTTTTTATGTACCTATTACAGCTAATGTGCACTTTATTATGTAACTTTCTTATGAAGCTGTTTTACTTTGATGCACGCCCCCCCTTATGTAATGCCTTCGGGCCCTTAAGGTTGAATAAATGAAATGAGTCGATTTCCCACACACAGTTCGGGCTGGGCGAATACCTTGGCATTCCATTACAATGTGCTCAGTCGATCGTCTTCGAACTTTTTGCTGCAACACACATCATAATTCATCCTGTTGCGAATATTTAGTCCTGTATTTCTTGTTTGTTTGTTTGTCCTCAGGCAGCCTCAGGGCCTCAGATAGCAAGGCACTCTGTCAGTTGTGTTATCGTGCAAATTTTCTCTGTTAACTTTTTTTTTACGTGCCTTCTTTGGGGAACTCCGCAGACTCTTAATTTTGTTTGGTTCCATTCATTGCCTCGAATTTACTATCTCTATTCCTCTTCCTCCTTTCTGCGCCCACGCTGTTACATACATCAGTGCACCCTATATATATAACTGACATTTTTCTATCGTCCATGTTGCTCAGGTGTTCCTTGAATTTTGCTTTGCTCTTAGCAGACTTCAAAAGAGGTGCAACCCCCCCCCCCCCTCCCAAAAAAAAAATTATGGGGTTTTACGTGCCAAAACCACTTTCTGATTATGAGGCACGCCGTAGTGGAGGACTCCGGAAATTTCGACCACCTGGGGTTCTTTAACGTGCACCTAAATCTAAGTACACGGGTGTTTTCGCATTTCGCCCCCATCGAAATGCGGCCGCCGTGGCCGGGATTCGATCCCGCGACCTCGTGTTCAGCAGCCCAACACCAAGGTGCAACCCATGTCACCCTGCACGGCCTTATCTGTGGCTTTACCGCGGGCTCTCAATCAAATTGGCCCACCGCTCTTTGGTTAGCCTGCGACCGAGACAACATCCCCAATTTTAAAGCACACAGAACAGCGTTTCAAACGTTAGCGCTGACACCATTGCGCCTTTCTAAATTCCTTGCGTCTCTTCGCCTTTATTGTAGACCATAAGTAACCAACGTTTCATAATGCACTGCATTTCCCTTTCAGCCTCAGCTGTTGTTGGTGATTGTTCGTGTACGGGTCTTTCCTTCCTTTACGTATACGCCCAGACATTTATATCGCTTGAGTATCGATATAACTAGTCTAACACCAATTCGTTATTCGTTTCTTCCCATTAGTAGTCCTAATTTCCGATTCCTTCCGTTCTATAGGATTAAGGTACAGACATGTCGCTCCATTGCCGCACGTACTCGCAATCCTCTGTCGGTCTCCCCTATTGTCCACTAGTACAAGACAGTGTCCCACGCATACCTTATCGCAGGGACTGTAAATTATGCGGCCGCAGATATTCGAAACCCTCTAAGTTCCCTGCTCGTAGCACTATACACGTAAACGTCGTCCAGATATACACAAAGCCAGGGGGCGCCTCTGTCGGACTCGTGCGGATTATCGCGCCACCCGTGGCCATCGCCGCCGTCACATGTGGAGCGTCGTGGCCTCCGAGATCCACCGCGGTCTCGGAGGCCACGGGAGTGTGCAGCAGGAGGAGGCGTCGGCGATGCGCCGTCCGGCCTGCCAGCGAGCCGTTCACCCAGCGCAGGATCGCCTCCGGCGGTGTGGCTGACCGCGTCGCGCTACAGTGGGTGCCGTTTCCGGTCCGCCGCCGCCGCCGGAAACGCGCTGGCGCGAGAACGCGGGAGAGAGAGAGTTAAAGAGAGAGAGGGGGATGGGGGACAGAGAATAAGACGAGACCGCGGGCTCGTGCAACTGCAGGCGGTGGTCCGCTGTAGACGTCGCCGGCTATGCAAAACGCCTTAATGACAATCGTGGCGATTCTTTCACGATTAAACGAGCACGGCGCGGCGCGCGCGTGCCATTGCAGTGGCGCCGTCCGTGGGGTGGGGGGGGGGGGAGGAAGGAAGGGGGAGGGGGGAGGGATTAAGGAGTTTGCCACGAGGTGGCGCCACGTGGGGCAGCCGGACACGGTTGAAGGGAGCGCGAAATTGGCGTCAGGTGGCAGGCCGATGCGAAGAGGCGGCGCCAGGGGACTCGCGTACGTCTGTTCGCACCGAGGGACGCAGTTTTGAGCAAGTATGCAGAGCATGCTCGTCACGGTGGCTCAGCGGCCATATGCCGCTCGGCGCAAGGTCAAGGGTTCGACCGGCGCGGCCACGGTCCTACGAAGGCATGATCACGTTAGCCGAAGTTATAATGACGATATCTTCAGCCACCGGAACTGCGAGACGAGTTCCCGATGGGGGAAGCAGACGCGGCGGCATATAATTAATCTTCAAGGGGAGTACGGTAGCGCGCAACCCTCGTGAACTTTATGTCTAATCAATCGATGCATCTCGCCGAAGAAGCTGTGGCGTTTATACACACTTAAAAATGTTGCACCCTTTTGGGTGTATATCTGCCACACAACAATAATCGCCATCTGCCTTGATGCGTTTCCTTTCTTGAAAACGCCGCGCCCGCTACTTTCCTGTCGGGAATGCTATGCCATGCTGATAACGCGCATGCCGTTTGTTACTGGGAAGTACCGGGCTCGCAGCGTTAAAGAAAGGAAATGCATCAAGGCAGATGAAGATTATTGTTGTGTGGCAGATATACACCCCAAAGGGTGCAAACTTTTTTTAGAGTGTAGTTTTGCGTCCTCCGTATTTCTTTCTGCAAGTGCGCTAGAACAGCGCGGCACTGTAACGATTTGCTGGCTGTTTTTCGTTATCGACCCACCTGTTTTTTTTCTCCCTCTCTCTTTAGTTCGAACAAATTTTTTCTTTCTTTTTTTTTTCAAAATTCATCCGTGACAGATAACACGGTTGCAGCTTTTTAACGTACATCTATATAAAAAAAAATCTTAGCCCCATGTCCAATAATCTTATAAGAACAACATACGAGATCCACAGTTGTGTGAAAAGCGCGAAGTGACAAAGACAGCAGAAAACAGAACGAGCGTTTATGTTCAACTTAAAGAAAGGTTTTGTTAGAAACTGAGATACGTAATTACAAACCGCAGTGTGTTACCCTGGGAAAAAGACTCGCTTGTTATCGGTGCCGACGTAGAGATAAGATTTCACATCCGATTTAGCTGCAAATGCTTAAAACAACCCTCGGGAAATATTTTTTTTCTTGCTATATATGTTGCGAAGACATGCAAGCTCGGCTGATGCTTGCGTTCTTGTTGGCCTCGATTAAAAAGAAAAAAAAACGCTTCGACGATTTCACGTGTTAGTTGATGCGCATGTCTCAAATGCGAATTTTCGGTATCGTCTAATCTTGGGGAGAAGCCGCGCAATATCGGTAATGCCGAGACAAAATGAAAGCCGCCGTTCTTTTCAATGAATGAATGAATGAATGAATGAATGAATGAATGAATGAATTTCAAAGAATCCCTGGGTTACTTTGGACGATCAGCTGAAGCATTGACCCCTTCTAACTTGTACATCCCGCACCACACGTCACAGGATCGAATGTCGTATAGCGGATGCACAACAGACTTCTGGCAGCTCGTGAACCGTGTGACGCGATTAGCAATGCACGAACCACGTATGATGTCTTCGTCCAAGTTTCGAAGAACCGCTGCACAAACTTTTCCTATATAGCTTTTGTATAGCTATAGACGTCTGTTTCTAAAAAAAAAGCTTTTTCTTTTTCCAGTTGAAAGTAAGCTCTCGTCCTACGGATCCAAGCCCAGTTCGTCATTTCGCCGCACATACGAGACTCCTGTACAAAACAAACACCTGTACGTTCCCATGTATCATATACGGACGCCTGCCCCGTACGATGCATTGGAACATACGGTATTTATAGGTGCCCCCGATAAGGGATTACTCTATCACTGTATATGAGACACATCAGGTTTTTGATAGAGAGGTTTCATAAAGACATCTCGAGAAAAAAATTAACGAATAAATAAATGAGCGTAGCCATTTCTGTTGCTTTCTTTCGTATATTAAAAAAAAAGTAAATGAAGATAAAGCCTCGGCCAAATCACAAACGCATGCGCCACAACAAGGAAAAATAAGCAGCCCTCACAAAAAATCGCACATTGCTTCAGTTGCATCTCAGCATGAAGTCTATTAGAGACAACCAATATATCAAAAAGAAATACGAAAGCATGACTTTCGTAAGCAAGATTTTAAAAAACGCCGCAGTGTAACTTCGATATTCCTTAACGTGCACTTAATTCAGAGTACGCGAGCGCATTTTGCATTCCGCGCCCTCATCGGAATGAGGCCGCCGAGACAAGGGGTCCATCCCGCGACCTAACGCCATCATGCAAGGAAACTGTTTCCTCAGGCGTGCAAGCCTGTCGTGCTTAGCAGAGCATGTCAGCGTCACGGTGTTAATGCGTTCATAATTTTGAAATTGCGATATATATATATAAAAAAAAAGCCGGGCGGCAAAGTGAAGTTATTTCTCTGGGCAACGCATTATTCTTGGCACCGGGCATCTATAGCAGAGCACAATAATTACCGCGGAACGCTCTAAATTAGCTACAGCTAATTAACTTCAGAAGTAATTACGTTATGAGAGACGAGAGAGAGAGAGAAACTCTAATGTTAAGCCGGAGATAATGACATTATATATGGGAGCACGTGTTAAAGTCGCCGAATCGAAGTCAGCTGTTGTTCCAAGCATGCATATGAGGATGGCAAAAATTAAGATGTACGTGCTCCTTGGAGAGCCGACGAATTTGCGAAAAGCTCAAGTCCTCGCCTGGCGGCTTCGCTAGGATTTATTTATTTATTATAGGTTGGGAATTTCGGGAACAAGTATACACTAAGCCGCAGGCCTTTTCACAACCGTTAACTTTTTGAATGAATGAATGAATGAATGAATGATAATGGCTGAAATATAAACCGTTTCAGCTATTGAGCAGTTCGCATCCAAACGCTAGGGAGTCACTTTAAATGCAGGAACAAAGGCGCAATATAATTTATTTCGTAGTGCTTTCAATATACAGGGTGTTTCAGGTAGCCCGGGCCAAACATTAAAAATATGCAAATGCCATGTAGCTGGACAGAACCAAGGTAATGTTTAAATCCACTCCGAGATACACTATAGTTACCCTTTGTATCCCGCCTAGAAATATATGAATTATAGGTTACGCGCTCGCGCGATATATGGAAGTATTCAGCATTAATATTAAAATATTAAATAAACTTTCTGACGTCGAGCGTATAAATTTTTGTCAGGAATCCTGAGGCAACGTGCAGCGTTGCAATTCAGGGAGTGGCTACAAAAGTTTGCCACGAAATGTATTATAATAGTACATGCGCGCCTCGGCTTAGTGGATATATATATATATATATATATATATATATACACACACATATCGTTCTGAGAATGAGGTCGCCGGTTCGATTCCCAAGTGCGGCAGCCGTGTTCCGACAAGGGCCACACGGAATGGTCATTTGCACAGTGCGCATGAGCACAGCTAGTGCTTTACCTGCGCGTTTAAAAAGTCCCAAGGTGGTCAAAATTATTCCAGAGAGCTCCGGCCGCCACCCCGGCGTCTCTCGTTCATGACCACAGAGGTGCTCTTCAAGCGATCACACCCTGCTAACCAACCTACGATCAGTCATCCAGACAATCAACTAATCAGTCAGTCAACCAACCAACCAGTCAGCCAAAGACTTTCACTCAACCTAATACGTCAGCCAATCAGTTAGTCACACTCTGTCAGCCAACTCAGTCGATTCGATCAGCCAGACAACTAGCCTACTACAAGTTAGACAATCAGTCAATCAGTGAGTCAAATTCAGTCAGTCAAAGATGTGTAGTCCCACAGAGGTACTTTTCAAGCGATCACACACTGTAAACCAACCTACCATCAGTCGTCCAGATAATCAACTAATCAGTCAGTCAACCAACCAACCAATCAGCCAAAGACTTTCAATCAACCTATACGTCAACCAATCAGTTAGTCACACTCTGTCAGCCAACTCAGTCAGACAACTAGCCTACTACCAGTTCGACAATCAGTCAATAAGTGAGACTAATTCAGTCAGTCAACTATATAGTCAATCGACCACTCAATCAACCAATAATACTCGCTTTCCATGTCACCACGTTCCGGATGCAGTGGAGGAGCTCCCGGTGAAACGACACACGTTAAGCAACCACGCAGTCATGCGAAATCCTTAATGTATACCTGCGCAACCTGCACTGAAGCTTATACGACAGCGCCTCGGCATGTTCTTGACGTGGCGATTTGATTATACCGTTGCCGTATTCACATCGACCGTTGGAGCATGTATACGGAGTTTCCGCCGTCCTATATAGCTCCCACGCTTTTGAGCAGTCGTGCATGACATACGCCTATAGCCTAATCGCTCACAGCAGCTTCGTGCGAAGGTTTCGCCCAAAGTATATATATAGGGGCGAAGTTCTGTTTTATCGTCGAGAGCTTGAAGAATCCGGAGCAACGGGGCCTTCTGACATATAGTTGCACGGCTATAAAAACAGGCGTAAACGCGGAATGCGGTCGAAATGCAAGAACTATATACACCGTACATAACACGGGAAGAAACGGAAACGATTGGCCCGTTTTTTATTCATATCGCGAGAAGCCAACGTACAAGGACACATAGGACAACACCACGTTGTTCTTGGTGTCTTTGTTTGTTGGCTTCTCATGGTATAACTGTACACACGCGGCTGTTTCAACTAAATGTAAACTAGATTCTCTGGCCTTATAGGCGCAATAATAATAATAATAATAATAATAATAATAATAATAATAATAATAATAATAATAATAATAATAATAATAATAATAATAATAATAAACTATCTGAATACGAGGCACACCGTGTATATAGTGGGAGGCTCCGAAATAATTTTGGACACCCAGGTTTTCTTTAACGTCTACCTACTAATGATCTACCTACATCATTAGTAAGCATCAGTGGCCCCACTCTTTTTAAGAATGCACAAATCAACATGAAATAATGTATGGTGGCAAATGGCATAATTATCTACTTATTCGTGAACATTGTCTGCTTGCTAAAGTGTATTCTTTCCATATTTTCATGTTATGTAACTCTCTGTTATTTGTTATGAATGCATTACTACTTTTTTTTTCATATTGCTTTTGTTCCTTGGAAATTCCTTGAACTAATCCTGCATTTTTTACTCTTCGAATGTATTCTCGCCCCTCCCCTCTGCAATGTACAATTATGTACCTTGAGGGTATCACAAATAAATAAATAAATAAACGCGCACCTAAATCCGAGAACAGAAGCGTGCATTTCGCCCACACCGAAACTCGGCTATACGCGACCTCGATCTTTAACAGCGCACTGCCATTGCAATAGCAACTAGGCTATATACCGCGGTTGGTATAGTGTTCCAAACAAATAGTATTACTTGAAAATCTGTTTTTCTTTTTTCGAGATGGAGAGTAGTACACTGTTTAATACTGAGCCCTGGTGTAAGAGGTGGCGCAAGTCACAGGATGCACGGGACTTGATAATCACTGCGCTAATGAACTAAAATCACTAAATTACTTGTAACTACTAGATTTATACAGCTCATCTAGATAGGGCACGATCGTGGAGATACCATTTGAACTGCGCATAATTGCTTACGTGGCTCGCCTTTGGACACACCTCTCATACCCCCTTCCGCCATATGTAATGCCCACGCCGGTCTTTACGATATCTAAACAAATAAATGCACAAGTAAAAAAGCAGAGAACAACGTGAGAGGGAAAAACTAGGGAAAATAATACGTGTGTCGCGAACCCGACATACTCTGTCGACCCACGCAGTGCGACTGAGCGTCGCAGCGGCCCCATTTTCCCCGTTCAAACGAGGCGGTGGTGGTGGTGGTGATAAACTTTATTGAAAGAGGCAGTCTCTCCATAACAAGCGAGCGCTGTTATCACGTGACCAGCTGCCGAGAGCGGGCAACGGGTACGAACGTACCAACTGTACACGTGACAGCTATACTCGCAGTGCGTCCATCGGCATGCCTACCCATGTACCGCCAGCTACGAGACTCCCGAGATTGCACTGCAGACGGCCATTGCTCCATTGCTCCAGACGGCCATTGCAGACGCCCCCCACCCCCATCAGATCGATACCGGTGCAAGAATCTGCCCCCGCGTCCATATGAGCCTGCCTGCCGCAGTCCATGCTTTGCGGTCGTCCGCATTGCTTTCAAGATGGCGCTAGACTGAGATGAGAAAAGACGTACGTGCAGTTTATGCAATGCAGTAAAAAAAAAAAGGGGGGGGGGGGTGAGATGGGAAGAGAAAAGAAATGGTGCTGCGGGGCGGAGGAGCCGATTGGGCCTGGCACCGCGCGCTGAGGCCACGCCCCCCTCCTCCGCAAGCCCCTTGCCTTGCCTTGCCTTACCTTGCCTTTCGAAATAGCCCTGAGGAGTGTGCGCGCGTCGAAAGAGACAAAAAGAAAGAAAGGAACCACCGCCGACGAACGGAACGCGGCAGTGCAAGTAGGGGGGGCAGCCCCGATGCCACGCCTCTTTTTCGTGCGATGCCTCCGGAGCCCGCTGCGCAGGCGCTGTGCTTGCTGCAGGCCGCTGCCCGGGCGACAAGTGGGGGGCCCGCGGAGCCGGGTTCTTGCGTGCCCCAAAATGCTCGCTCGACGTTCCGTTAACACCGAGCCCGACCAACGTGTGGCGCATATAGTGTGTGAAGGTCTCGGAGGCTGTGTGTGTTTCTCGCATCGGATGTTTCCGCCTTGCATGGTCACGATTTTGTGTTCTCCAAACCACGTGTGGATGATGTGGATGACGATACAAACTCTGCCTCTATGGGGACACAACGTCCTTAGTCCGAGGCGTTTTCTTGGCAGAGCAAGCGCTCACTAGATGTGTCCTGCGGGGCGCTGGCGCTTGGGCCAGGCAGGAAAGAAAGACGAGAAACTTCCGTCATCAGGCGCGAAAATTTCTGGTTTATATATCGCTTCGTGCCTGTATATGTCAGATGACATTGTCGACAGGTCGTCTTTTGAGCGGTGCGTCTAAATTACGTCTAAGTTTTGTTACGGGGCTAGGAAAGCTCTAATATGCATAATGAAGCGTGGCCAATATACCGTGTTTCTTGTCTAATGAGCTAGCTGTGCCTTGTTTCAGCGCCAAGTGGAACGCTCCTATAGTACTTGCTACCTTTGACCCTATGTTATCAATTTCTGTATTTAATCTGCTTAGATCTGCAACATGATCTGCAGTATGAAATAAGTAAACATTAGGAGGGGGGAGGGGGGAGAGGTGCAGTTCAGGACGGCAGAGAACAAGGTGGTGTTTAGATTAGAAATTTACAGGCAAAGGATGTCAGCTGACGAGAGAGAAAGATAACTATATATAGATAGAAAAGTATATTATACTGAAATGGGCACAAATTGGGTTGATGGAACAGAAGTGCTAAGTTGGGCTGTGGACTGGCAAGGTAACCTTCTGTATAACATTGATAAGGTCACGTCTACCGCGAACTTGGCAAGCCAGAAAGGACGTGAAAACATAGGATCGACATTCCACACTGCCACACTGACATTCCAGCAACAGCTTCCAGTGACGTCATAGATTTTGACAGTTTCCGCTGAAGCCTGCGCAACTGTTTTTTTTTTTTTTTTTTATAGACAGAGAAGGATACAACACTGCAAGAGAAAGGACGCGCAGGCTCAGCCGGGCAACAACTTCTGGGGCCATTCCCGCGCACAGAAACGACTCAGGCAAGCGGAAACTGCATCGACATCTGCGACGTCACACAGCAGCGGGATTCGCGCGAAATTCAAAAATGAAACTTTTGCCTTCATTTTCCCGCTGATTATAGACTTTCTGTTTTCGTTCCAGAGCAATATATACCAGACTAAGTTTGGAAGGAACACCTTACCAACATGGAAGAAGAAAATGACCCATGAGGGTGCATCATACGTCACGTATAGTCAGCCATGACAGGCGAACTCTGCGTGAAGCCATTGCCCTCGCTTTTTTTTGCCTCGCAGTGTCAATCGGCCCATCACGTTGACCTCTGACACTTCGGCGTATCGGCAGAGAATGTTTGGTTCCCGGTAGTTTTCAAATCGATGCGCTCTGCTTGCAGAGTGGGACCACTGAAACCTAGACCGACGCTCTGACGTGAAGATCACCTGGTGGGCCGACTTGTTTTGCTTCCGTCGTATTGCGCAATGGTCCCTCCTAGTTCCTTCCTCCAGACTAAACTCATTCGATGCTTCACTTTGGTGGTTCTCCTAAAGGGTGCTGACGAATGGAAAATCTCATGTCGGTTACATTTGTGCTTAGTCATTCTTGCGTTAGGTAAAGGCGCACCCCCTGAACACTATAGGAAAATACTAGCAAGTAAGCACGCTGCTACGAACGAGTTTAGATGTCAGTATACGCAGGATATGGAGGCGTCGTGACGGCAGAATACATTAACACGAGCCGTTTCTTCGATCGCTTCCACACAGGAGCGCAGCCAGAAGTGCATGCAGCATATATACACCAGCTGCAGGGCCCATAGATATGCTGCGGGCTGTCCGTATACACATATATCTCGCTCTGCAGCGTCGGGTTGTCGCACGACCCCTTTCGGACGTCGGGCCCGCGCCACACCTTCCCTCCTACCCCCTCACCGGAGTGGCGCCACCTAGCGTGATGACGTCACCGCGCCACACACCGACGGGTCCCCTCTTCCCCCCGCGTGCCGTTCCCCCCCCCTTTCTTTTTTGTTTCAAGGTTATCAGCAGAGCGTGCGCGCGATCACAGAAGCGTGTCGTCGCGCCGGGCGCCTCCCCCTTCGACGGCAGCGACAGCGCGAGCTGCAGAATACTGTCGCCGTTGCCCTCCCGTCTGTTGCATGCACGGCGACGTCTCCCGCGCGCCAGCGCGCGACCTCCGAGGAAGGGGGAGAGTAGCACGGCGCCGGGCGTATACACACCCTCTCCCCACGGGATCCCGCGTGCCACCGAGCGGCGTGGACACAAAAGGGTAGGAAAGTGGACGTGTGTAGTTGTTCGCTTCTTTGCAGATGAGGAGGACAACCCTGACTAGCTGGTTATAAAGCAGCCATTATATATATAGCCCGTGAGCCGCACTGCATGCAGCCACGTGGCACGTATTTCTCGCGTATTCTCGGCGGAGAATCGCCCGACACCGTTGCGTCGTCCATTGCACGCGGCGCGATAGAACGCTCCATGTGGGTACCACTCACTGTTCGATGTGGTTGTCGAGTAAAGCTGCCATAGCCTATGGCGCTCATTTCGGTCGTGGTGGAGAGTGGTCGCTGCGTAGAGTGATACTGAAGCGTCGGCTCCGCGGACGACGCCACACCCACGACGAGAAGACGCCTGAAAGGCGCGTTTCCATGTGGTTACTGCTTTACGCTCTCTTCGCGTTCTTACAGGAACCAGGAACACCGGCCGGCACGCTACTGCTGCGGTAGCTGTTTGCTGTTCTCCAAGTATTCGTCTTTTTAGCGCGATAGCGTCAAGTGCCCCGTGTCGCAGAAAATTCGCTGTCGGCGTCGGCGGAGTTGTCCGTGAGCGAAAAATTTCCGTATATATTTAGGTAAATGTATGTGCCATGCCTTGCTATATGACATGCGATATATGCGAGCTATACTGCCACATCATTCTATCACTAAAGTTGCTCATACCTTGTCTTACATTCTTGAGAAAGTTATTCCACGGAATTTTGAGACCGACATCCCACAAATAGATGTCATGAAGCAAAACGCCGACAGCGCATGCCTTTTACGTTAAATCTTCTCAGACCTAAATATTAAAAGTGCGAAACGACGACAGAAACTTGAAAATGATGTAATTCTTTCTGGCCTGGCTTTGCATCTCCTCCGAGATCGGCCCCCGCAAGAGGCCGCGTTTCTACAAGAAAGCTCGCCTCCGTGCATAGCGATCGCTGCCAGCGTTTCCCGGTAAACATTACGGTTATGTATGCCGCAGCTGCCGGGAAGCAGTCGGGGATCTTTGAATATTATAGCATTCCACTCTGAAAGGCGAAGCGTAAGCTTACTCAAAATTTGTCCTTCTTTCTAAAGAGGAATAAATGCGAAATAAATGCACCTTAATAGAAGCAGAATTATATCAATGTTGTGTCCCAAGTGACACTTGCAAACGCAGCCAGTGTTGGACGGACGTTGCTTAATTTAGGGCCAATGACGGACCAACATTGCACCTTTGTTGTCCCAATGTTGCCCATCATTGAGCCATCAGTGCTTTCTGTAGTGCTTTAAGCGTGACGTTATATCAATGACACATATGAACAATGCCCCATACGAGGACCTGTGCATAACTCGAAAGTAACTAAGTAAAGATGACAGAAAAACAGTGAAACCAATATAAAAGACAAGTGTTCGCCCATTAAACGCGAAGTGTAGCTGTCACGTTATAAAATTAAGCAACGAGTCTAAAACGGACAAAGACAGAGGAAAAGCCAGGAGTAACGACATTGATATGCTGCACCTGGCTCAGTGTATGTGAAAGTGCGATCAAGACAGGTGTCTTGCTCTCTTTCTTTCACTCCCGCATCGTCCACCCCACGTGTAAGGTAGTAAATTGGACAAAGGCTGATTAACCTCCCCGTCTTCCTTCCTCCTTTCTTTCTCTATCAACACCGCACTTATGACTGTGACGAAAGTCCGGCATGACGTAAGTTCATAGCTGTAGATCCACTGTCGGTAGTATATCACCTTGTTCGCGCATTTCTTCTTCATCCTCGCCTTTCTTAGGATGGCTTCTTGTTTTGAATAACACGACAGCTACTTAGGGCCAACTGTCCGTTCTCTTGTTCCCCACCTTAATTGTTATCTGTCATCTCTTCTTTAGTCATTTATTTCTTGATTAAGCACGAAACTTCCTAATACAGTCACAGAATACGAATCTTGCTTTTGTGTATCATCGACGTAACGCCGTGCTTACAGCAGCACAGAAAGTAGCAAACACCTAATGCATGAAACAAAGGAGGACAATATGGATCCAATGCTGCAGCATGTTGGACAGCGTTGGCCCAACGTTGCTGGCGTTGTGATTGCTGCTCGGGACATGAGATAGATCGTTTTGTTGTTTGGTTTGACATATATCGTTTTGTGTTTGTTGATGTACTTGTTGACTGGTTGCTTGATGTGTTTGTTGTTTGGTTGGTGGGTCCGTCGGTCGGTCGGAGTGTTTGTTTGTTTGGGCCAATGTCGCTCACTAAATGTTCTTGAAACTTCCTAAACTATGTCTCTTCTAGAACTAGATATAGTCGATCTTTACCAATAAAAAATGGCCTATAAACCCGGCCACTGCAGTGACCCTTAAGACTCATGATTTAATGGCACGAGCTGAAGCGAAAGCTTATAAATAGCGTCGCCGCCTGTCTTTTGCTCTTGCGTCTTTTCTGGCTTAACGGTAAGAGCGGCTTTCTTTTTTTTTTGTCATTGTACAGGGGTGATTTATTAATGCACTCAAATGATCGTTTGTTAAGTGTTCTTTAATAGTAACCACTCCACTTTACGTATCTTTCTCAAGAACGAAATCGCCGAAAGAAATATACTACACTTCTTTCTCCTAAATTTCATCTTCACTGGTGAAGAGGCAGGCGTTCGGAACAGAGCGAGTAACCTAACTGGCTGACCAATTAAACAACTACACGTAACCAGCGTAAAAGGGGATGCCCAAACGAGCTACTAACCGTCGGGACCTGTATATACCAGCCAAGCTATTCGATCATTCGCTTGACTAACATCACGGCTCGGGAAAGAGTTGTAGCGAGAGGCTGGCAGCCCAAAGACGACAGCGCAGCGGCTCGCATAACGACAGCGGATAAGCGGAGGTTGGGGGGGGGGGTGGAGGAGAGAGAGAGAGAGGGAGAGAGAGAAAGCCGTCCTGAAAAGCGCGTCGCGGCCGCGCACAGACGCGCGGCACGAGATAGCAGGCGACAAAAGAGAAGCAGTCGCGCGTATAGTGCGGCGCTGGACTCGAACGCACGACGCCGGGCATTTCGACCACCAAGATGCGCTCGAACAAAGAGCGCATGCGTTGAAGTATGCGCGCAGTCAAACGTCTCCCGAGCAGGGTGTTCTTTTCTTGTTCTCCTCCTCTCCTTTTTTTTTTTTTTTTGTCCTTGGGTTCCGACATGCTTCCGCGCGAGCGGCTCCACCTATTGCTCGGTTCGTGAATCAGCCGAGCGGTGAAATGTACGGGCGCCGCTTTTGTGTAATAGGCGGTGAGGACGCACGGCACAGCTCAAAGGAGAGCTGGTTTTATCGCGCAGCCTTCCCGACTTTGTTGCCGCGTCCGCAATACATGTGGGTTTCTCGAATATGCGTACGTTGGTTCACGGGTCTCCGCGGCCGGGTTGTACTTTGCTTGCGTATAGGCCACCATGGTCTCCTTGGCTGTCTACGTAGACTGTCTTCGATGCTGGCCAGAACAGGAACACACCCGTAGTAATGGGTGGTTCATTAATTTGTTAATGCTGAGATCGGCACCACTTGCGACGATATACACGGGTCTTTAAAACATACCGAAAAGATGCGTCGGTGTTCTCCTCACGTGTTTCCCTCTAGAGCGTGTGGAAGGCTATCGCGCGAAACACAAAGTATAGAACGATAGCTGGATTCCATAAATGCAACACATACGTACTTACGTGATAAATTAAAACTCTAACAGTTTGTTCATTAGTTAATTGATCATTGCGACAGGTCGTGCAGATTGTGTCCGTTAATTTATTATTTTTTGTCTATAGAGTCGGAACCACGCTGTCTGTCAGAAGCGATTCTTTAATCTGTCCGGAATAATATTAACTAAAACAAAGCAGGATATATATATACGACGTAATATATGCAACCAGCAAAGCACAAGCGGACCGTGACGGTGACAGGTGGGCAAACGAAGAGCAACGGCAGAAACGGCGCCGCTCGGAATCTCACTTCCTCTTTACACTCGCAAATGAGCTCAGTTTTTAAGGCACGCTCCGATCGTTTCAACCCTTCCGTGCCTTCCTTAAGGTCAACTGCTGTCGTGCAACCACGTACACGTCTGCGCCTACTCCCTCACCCCCCCCCCCCTTACGCCAACCTCCCCAACCGGAAGTCGGTCGGGGAGACCGGAAACCGAAGCACCCCTCTCAAGCCGAGCTGCCGCAGTGCTGACGACCTGCTCGCAACGCGTGCGTGAAAAGAACGTTCCAATTAGTCGGCAACCACAGCGTGTATTTAACTAGCAGCACGCGCAACATCATATGCTAAGTTCCTTTTGTACATACGTACTTCCTTTTCTTTCTTGAAACACCGTTTCCGCACCCTCACACCGGCGCCTCGGCTGCATACGGTGCCAATTAATACGCTACTGCGGGTCAACGCACGGATGTGACTCCGCGGTCTCTCCAACGGGCATGGAGACGCAGCACCGGGAGTATGTCACGTGACACACCCAGGTAATGTCGCCGAGCGGCGACGGGCGTCGCATTCCCATCCAATTATGAAGAGGGACGCGTCTCCGTCCGATTACGCATGCGTGCAAAGGGATCTCATTATCATGAGCGCCTCCACGCGTGGTGGCGCCGCGAGCTGCAGCGCCACTGTCCACTCCTCCCGGGTCGCTGGCGAGAGCCGGTGACGTCACTTCCGGTCGTTCCGTGGCGCACCCTACAGTGTATGCGTGGGCAGGTGTCGGGACATGCGATGAGTATGTTTCCGCTTCCCACGGCTCTGCGATTGGGGCATCCGAGTTTCAGCTCACGCAAACTTCGAAAAAACATTGCGGCAGAAGACGATGGAGGAAATCTCGATGGAAATTTCACGGAAACGAGTAATCACTCCGTTGTTGCCTCGGGATTAGTATACAATGCTGTCTGCGAGGATATTAAACTCAGTCGTTTTCCTTTCTTTCTTTTCTCTGTTACTTCAATAATAATCCAAAACATAGGTCTGTGAGAGTTTCTTGAGGAACGTTGTAGTTCCGGTGAGGATGAGATGTAAAGAGATTATCTGACATGCACGTTGCTTCTCCTGTTGTGGTTTAACCTACGACTAAAGTTTTGAAGCCTTAATACGGGCGTAATGCATCGCTTCATTTGGTCATAAGATATAGCGCGAGTAAGAAAAAAAAGCAAGAGTGAAGAAAGAAATTTAACTTCAGCAAATGACAGTTTTAGAAATCTTGTGCCGGCGGGCATCAAGATTTAAAGCGAATATACAATGTAGCGTGAGTGCTTGCTCGTACCGTATTCTCTGCGAAATCAGCACTGTCACCGCGGACACCTAAAAACTGACCGAGAAAGCGGCGAAGCGACAGAATGTACCGGGCGCTGTCGAGAATAGAAGCAAGAAGCGATGGAGGCCCGGTCACGTGTTAAAAGATGGCGGCGCCTCAAGCATGACGCTGCAGTCAAGGCCTTTTAAAGGGACACTAAAGTGAGAAATGATTTCTTCTGCATCAGTAAATTACCGTTCTACAACACCAAAAACACCACTCTTACAACGATAAGACGTTTGGTAAAGCCAGAAAAACCGCAAGAACGAAATACGGGTGGCGACGCCTACTTGAGTTCCCGCACCTGGGGGCTGTGACGTCTTGGATTTTGATGGCATCTTCTAGGGCCTACTAGTTATACATAGCGGTACAGATTGACTACATTGTGTTCTAAAGGAACCAAATATTAAACATGGCAAGTTTCGGGAACCTTTATTCAGCCAACGCGGCCCAAATGCGAAAACGTACTTTGTAATCCCTGACGTCACGCTGAAGTACCGGCGCTGGGGTTTCGGCGCGAAATTTAAATACTGATACTTGGACCTTCATTTTCTCATCTAATAATCAAACTATTTTTTTTTTAAATGACTGCCAGCAGGGTTCTCAAACAGTGCTCCATTAGTCTAAACTGATTTATTGTTTCGCTTTAGTGACCCTTTAAGTAATAATTCAACTTCAGAAGGTGCTACTGTGGTTCCCCGCATGCCGCAGTGAAAGAGGGTCACGTGATTCCCTCCTGACGGCGACGCGTTGGACCATACTGAAGACGGAATAACGAAGCTTGGTACATACAATATAGAGTCAAAGGCAACTGATTAGAAGAGCCGGCGGTGTTGTTTTGTTTTTTTTTGTCTTACAAAAGCCGCCGTAGAGATGACGTTATCTTTCCAATTACTTTTTTTGCCGATTTGAATAGACGTTCTCTCGAGATGCCATTGAATATCGCGGAAGTCTTGCCAGGGCTGGCGGAACTGAACAAGTGTTGCCGCTCGTCACGTCTAAAGGCACACAGAAAGAGTGAGAAAGAGAACACTCAATCGACAACACCGACACGCACACTTCGTTCCCACGCTTCCGCGAGCTACCGCCAGGTGGCGGAGCGGTCACGGTAGGCAGCATAGTAGCAAGAGCTTGGTGGCGCAAGCCACCGCCCCGTTCCAAAGGGGACGCTCATAACATCCATCCATCCATCCACCCATGGTGACAGCTGGTGGGATGAAGAGGTTAAGAAGGCCATAAAAAAACGTCAGGAAGCCTCCAGGGAACACAGGTATTCCAAAAGTAAGGGAGAACCTGAAGCAGAAGTAGAGAGGAAATGGGTAAACTACATAAAATGCAAAATGGAAGCATCTTATTTGATCAACGAGAAAATCAAGACAAAAGGGTCCCAATGGCTGTCAAAAATAAGCAATAAAAAAGATAAACAGGCAGCTAGGAAATTCTGGCAACATCTGAACTCCTTGGGTAATAGGACAAGCCTAGAGCAGAGGTATATAGTAACAGCTCAAGGTACTCGGTTAGACGGAGAGGGGGCAATGGAGCATATAGGAACCATGATGAGGGAAAAATTTACAAAACAGACAAATGGTACATGCAGTACGTCGGAGAGGGATAGCCCGGTCAACCCACTGCTTTCGCTTGGACAAAAAGAGTGGGAAAGGGCGGAGAAGAGGGTACCAAGTAGCACATCGGCAGGCCCCGATGGTATTCCAATTATGTTAATAAAGAAATTGGGCCCGAAATCTAAGAAAGCATTGAGGGAGGTGGTGAGCAAAATGCTAGTGGATGGTAAAGTACCTGACGAATGGAGGCTAAGTAGGATGAGAATGATATATAAGGGAAAGGGGGACAAAGTTGACATAAATAACTACCGGCCTATAACAGTGACGTCAGTGGTTTACAGGGTGGTTATGCAGATTATAAAGGACAGACTGCAGGCATGGGTAGAGAACGAGGGGATACTTGGAGAGCTACAAAATGGGTTCCGGAAGCATAGGAGGCTAGAAGACAATCTGTTCTCGCTAACACAGTGCATTGAAATAGCTGAAAAGGAACACAGACCCCTATGGCTGGCTTTTTTGGACATCAAGGGAGCCTATGACAGTGTACTTCAAGAGGGCTTGTGGGGCATTCTGGAAACTTTAGGAGTGCAAGATGGAGTAACCAATTTCTTAAAAGATATCTATAAAGGTAACCGGGTGATTATACAATGGGAAAAGCAGGTTTCGGAGCCTGTAATGATTCGGCGGGGGCTTAGGCAGGGGTGCCCATTGTCGCCTCTGATGTTTATGCTGTACCTACAAGGTCTAGAGGCCAAAATACAGCAAAGCGGACTCGGCTTCAACCTATCATTTCTCAAGCAAGGAAAATTGATTGAACAGTCATTACCAGGACTGATGTACGCGGATGATATTGTATTAATGGCTGACAATGCAGAAGATCTGCAGGAATTAATGGACATATGTGGTACAGAAGGAGACAGATTAGGCTTGAAGTTTAGCAAAGAAAAATCAGCAGTCATGATTTTTAATGATAATAGTTGCGGCGAGCATAAGATACAGGAGGCCACGCTGGAGATAGTCCATAAATACAAGTACCTTGGGGTGTGGATAAATAATGGCATTGAGTATCTGACAGAGTATGAAAAATATCTAACGACTAAAGGTAACAGAAGTGCAGCGATTATGAAGAGTAGGGCACTGTGGAACTACAATAGGTACGAGGTAGTACGAGGGATATGGAAGGGGGTAATGGTACCAGGCCTGACTTTTGCCAATGCGGTTCTATGTATTAGAACAGAGACCCGGCAACAGTTGGAAATTAGGCAACGTGGGGTGGGTAGGCTCGCTCTGGGAGCACATGGCAAGACACCAAATCTTGGAGTGCAGGGGGATCTGGGATGGTCTTCTTTCGAGGGCAGAGAGGCTAGTAGCAAGATAGCCTTTGGGGAGCGATTGAGAAAAATGGGGGAAATTCGGTGGGCTAGGAAGGTTTTCAGTTACTTATACACGAGGAATGTTGACACGAGGTGGAGGAAGCGAACTAGAAAATTGACAAGCAAATACTTGGGCAGTAGCGGGGGACAAGTAAGGAATCATCTGTCAAGAAAAAGGTTAAGGAGGCAGAGAGGGGTATGTGGAGTACAGAGATGCAAACCAAATCGGCATTGGAGACATACAGGACATTTAAGCAAGAAATAGCCAAAGAAAATATTTACGATAACTCTAAGGGAAGCTCATTGTTGTTCGAAGCCAGGACAGGTGTACTGAGGACTAAAACGTACCGAGCCAGATACTAGGAGATAGATTTGGTATGCGAGGCGTGTAGAGAGGAGGAGGAAACGGCGGAACACCTGATACTTGCTTGTAAACAACTTCACCCTGCAGTTGAATCTAACGGGGAACTATTCAAAGCCTTGGGTTTTAAAGACAGTGAAAGTAGAATAGACTTTGAACAGGTAGAAATAACTAAACGGAGGCAATCTGATTGGTGGACAATATCAACGCAGAAGTAAAGGAGTAAATACATAGGCATGCATGCATATAGAACGATTAAAGGCTAGGTGGCGCGCGTCGCCGCCGCCCGATTCAAAGGGTTGAGCCACAATCATCCATCCATCCATCCATCCATCCCAGATTTATTCCATATGGCTCCCACAGGGAGCCATCCCAGTGGGAGTCATACGGAGTAACTCTAGGTACTCCTAGGCAGTGGCTTAGCTAGGTGGTCTGGCACCCGGGGCCGATAGCTCTTCTGTCACCTCCCCCCCCCCCCTCCCTCGGGTGTAGTGGAGGAAGGCGGGGATACCAACTATTTTCGGGTGACTTCAGGCGTATATGACACCCCCCCTCCCTTTGCTACGCCACTGCTCCTAGGTAAACTTATGACGTAGTAGTTCTGCGGAAACCCGCGAGCTGGAGAGAAGTAATGAATAAGGGGAAAATCAGACATCCACCCGTTCGTAGCGATTGCTACAAAGGAAACCCATACGGGTTCCTCGAAAGAAAAGCCTCACAGTTACAGAAAAATTCGTCCTGGTCCGGACGAAACTTATATAAGTGCTCAGGGCCGCTCGTACAAGGGGGCGTCCAGCGCACGGGTTCGAGCCACGGTCGCCGAAGTGTGAATCGGTGTGCCGACGTTCACCACCGAAATTTCCATTATCGCAGCATATACGTGTACACGCGAAACGGGATCTTCGGCACACTTCAAAGAAGGCACCGCCGTCGTCGACGCATTCCGAGAAATCGATCCGGAACTCCGGGAGGGGACACCCGTGCGGCGTCTTCGAGGGTGCACAGTGCATGGCCCCGAACCGACGCGCCGCCTCGGGGCCGTTAAACCCCGCCGACGTGAACTTTCCGTCCCTTTACCTCTCGCAGCGTTCTTTCTTTATTTTTAATTTTTATTTCTTCACTCATCGGAAACAGACTGGTGCAAAGCTGCTGCTGGCCGCGACTGCATGTTATGTACGGACGGTATACATAACACGGTCCGCTGACTCGCAACTCACTCTCTCCAGTTCAGAGCCGCGAGAGAGAGAGAGAGAGAGAGGGGGAGAGAACGGAGGACTCTCTCGCTTTTGCGTGTATGTCTGTCTCAAGCGCGTCCGCGTGTCGACAGGGGTTTTAAGAAAAGAGGGGTGATGAGAGAAAGCGTTGATTTCTGGCAGTACACCCCCAGCGCAACCTGCGTGTGAAGATTATACATATACGTATATCTATACGCACGCACACACATGCGCGTGCGCCGACAAAGAGATGAGGGAAAGGGTTGATCCCTGCGTTGCCAGTGCGCGAGCTGTGTTGGAAGATGGATGCATACATACGAGGCATCACGGCGCGTGCACGGGGGCCATGTTTGATCACGTGACGCCGAATTAACCAGAAGCGCGCGCCGCGGTCGCCTTGTCGGGGCGGAGACCGTGGCACAGTTGCCGCTGGCCCGATAACGAGCGCACTGCGGTGTCAATGAACTTGGCACGACCGAAATATGAGAGAGAGAGAGAGAGAGAGAGAGAGAGAGAGAGAGGAGAAAGAGAGGAAGGAGAGACGGGAGGAATGAGAGAGAGGAAAGAGAGACGGGAGGAATGAGAGAGAGGAAAGAGAGACGGGAGGAATGAAAGAGAGAGAGAGGGAGGAACGAGAGAGAGTGTGTGTGAGAGAAGAAAAATAGAGAAAGGAAACATCAGAGAGAGAGATGGGAGGAACGAGAGAGAGTGTGTGTGACAGATAAGAAAAAGAGAGAAAGGAAATATGAGAGAGAGAGAGAGATGGGAGGAACGAGAGAGAGTGTGTGAGAGATAAGAAAAAGAGAGAAAAGAAATATGAGAGAGAGACAGAGATATATATATGGGAGATACGAGTGTGTGTGTGTGTGTGTGTGTATGTGTGTGTGTGAGAGACAGAGATAGAGAGAGATGTGGCGCCGGGGACTGCACGTGCGTGAATTGCACGTGTAATGTATGTAGCTCGTGTCTCCTCTCTCTCTCGATTTTCTTATTGTGCGCGCGCGACGTCTCTAAATTGCGTCACCGCTGTACTTCGCATTCCTGCAATCTCGTCACGTGCTCGTACGAGCTTATTAGGCTGTTTGGGAAAGTCGGCACCTAGTCGAGGTATGAAGTGTCGAGGGCAAATCGATACGAACACGAAACCGAGAATGCAGGGGAAGTGAGAAATCCAGGAATGAAATCAAACGGATAATTTGCTGCGTCATCGTACAAGTTAAGCGTAAACAAAGCTATACAAAAGACGGTAACGAAATTGGACGTTACAAAGGTACTCTTACCAGGAAGTGCAAATAAAAAGAAAGTCTAAAAATATTTGCAGAATGAAATGCCTGTTAAAAGGCTATATACAGTTTCTACTAAACGGCTATATCCCGCTATTGAACGGCATAGCGAGCAAAATGGAATTAAGACGAAATTACGCCGCAAAGAATACAACAAACGTAAGAAAGCTTTACCAGAGGTCTCATGAAGACTACAAATGTCAACATCACCGGCGAACGTTTTTGTAAGATTCATAAGGACGAAAGTACCGCTCGAGCTTTTGAAAGTCATTGCATTTTTGTTGCTGTTGTTGTTTTACTTTGTCTGTCTTTGTTTGAATGCTTCTCAGTTTCCTCGTTTTGATTCAGTAGATCACCTCCGCCATACTGAAAGGTCAGAAAGCGAAAGATGTGGTGTAGTGACATCACCAAATATACATGGCTGCACGAACGATAAGCAGGCCGAAGTGCGCGTACGGTTTGCCACCGTCCCTCTGCTGGTCTGGTCCTACGTATAACCGCCGTCCTACTGCCCCCGTAAGTCTACTTCACCGCATAGTACAGTGTGCATAGTGGCGAAGCACCAAATAAACTCGGAACGGTGAATTCATGGCGCAGGTATACTCGTGCGCAGAGTACGCATTGTGCAGCAAGTGGGTTGGAGGACATCGTTGACCACGTCTCAAACACGTACAGAAAGAAACCACGGTCAACTTACGACCATAACGACAGAAACGCGCCATATCCACGTCATGTGTTTCAGTTCCTGAAGACAGGGCACCGAAAACTACGCATAGCTTCCCGAGAATTCCACACAGAGTATAAAAGTTGCATGTTAGGTCCCATTCCTTCTCGTTGGAAGCTTTACATTTCCTTTTCTCATTCATTCGGGGCAAGGATAGTTCTAGAATATTTACATCCTCACAGTCACATTTGGCTCCCCTGCGCCTACCCATGATCATTGATCACCGCCTTTACGGCCCCTCTAGGTGGTACTCACGTACATGTACTCTCTCAACGGCCTTTGGCACTTAGGCTCATATTACGTCTCTGGTCCTCTCCGTCGATGTAACGTCAAGCACTAGATTTTCTATTCGGTTACCTTGAATCAGATGCTGCTACATCATATAAAAAGCGAGCAGTGGAATCAAGATGACCAGTCGGACTCAGAATGTTCATCCCTGAGGATGCCAAAAGAAGCGACATTGTTATTATTGCTCTCGTTTCTTTTTTTTGAGCCACTTCAAAAATGAATTTAGGAAGAGCGTTCCAGTCGGAAATTGTCTGTCGAAAAAAACAAAGCTATGTTTAAATGCATTAGCTTTAGTAATTATCGGTTTTAGCGCATCACCATGAGTGCGTCTAGCCTCTCGGATATCTAGAGGTTGAACATATATGAAGGTACGGACACGTCTTAATTTTCTGCCTAATGACATCACGGGTTGGCCCACAGATGCGGCATATATTTGTTCTCGCAAGCCGCGCACAAGGCTTGAAACGTAGGTGTTTTGTACTTTGTTATTACAGAGTACCGAGCACATTGAAGACGCATTATCCTTGGTCACTTGGGAGGGTCAGAGCGTGTACGCACCTTATATTTACGCAGACATATTTTGCCAATTCCATCGCCATCGGAATGCGGGTGCCAATGTCGGGGAATCGAACCTTCCGACCTCGTGCTGCTCGGCAAATGAGCTCCACACAAGGCGCCCAGTCAGCGCGACGGACTGCCACGAGCCGTACCCCCCCCCCCCCCGACACACGCACTTTCTCTTACCCCTCATTTCCCCCCCCCCCAACCGCTCCAGCTCGTAATCTGCAGGGAATGCCGTTTCTGAAGCAATTCGCGTGCACCGGTGCACGACAGTGCAGCGCTGGGGCACAGCAAGAGAATGCGCGCGTGTGCAGCAGTGCGCGGAACGGTGTGAGAGAAAACAAACGCGCCCGGGACTCGAACAGGAAACGGACCAGTTTCCCACGAGCATGCAGAGTGGCGTGTCCCCTGTGTACGCTGCCGGTGAAACCCCCCGGCAGGGGGTGGGGGGAGTTGATGAGGGGAGCGGGTTTGGAGGAAGGGGACGACGTTATGCACTGCAGGCCATGCACCCCGACTACCATGCTATACGCCCGTGCCGGGACAATTAGTCGCAGAAGCATTACAGTGACCCTAACCGGAGGGAACATCACGCTATAAGGGTGGTACGCAACGCCTCTCAACTGCAGCAAGACCCCGGTGAAACAAAGTTGGAGCGGGAGCCAGAATTACTTAGTTGTATACATTACTGCATGTACTGCACTGCGAATCTTCGCGTGGATTTCAAGAGGGAATTTTGATCACTTCGTTATATCCGGTTTCGTTATAACGAGGTTATAAATCGACTCAAATCGAGTGCTAGCTCTCTTCGACATTTTAACGTCCTTGTGGGTGTACAAAGCGAGCTTGGGGTTTGTCGCATGGCTGAGACACCCTTAAGGAGTAAGATGAAATCGCTGATAGAGGCAAATGGATTTCTCTCTTGTGGCAAATAAACACGACGACGTCTCTGACAGAGGACACAATAACTGCGTGAAATAAACTTTGGCAAACTCTCCCGAAAGATATTTCGGTGCTCACCATGTGGTTAGAGCTATAGAACACTGTTTTCAACCGCGGCTTTTCTCATTGCAGCTATAGTTGTAGCGCGCCCTCCGACAAAGAAAAGGAAAAAAAAAGGTTACTGCGTATAATAAAACTTAAACAGTGCTCAGACGGATCCTCGCGAAAGGCTAAGGAAATACATATTTGACCCGAAGAGGACACAGACAAAACACGACGCAAATCTCATAAGAGGTAACGGCGTGGCGTATTTTTCACGCACGCTGCAGATCGAGGCCCGCATGCACGAATCATGTATCGGTGAGATCAGAATTATCGGCAGAAGAGTTAATGGACGCTTTCTACATAAGGAATGACGAAAAAAAAAAACTTTAGCTTCACAAGTGACCCATCGCTTCTGTAATATCAATAGGGTACGAGATATACGTGCATAGTTCTACCACTGCAGGTTATATCTCCAGTATTGCGATTAAACCTGCGCACGAGCTTATCCCGCCATTCATTGGCGGTGTCTGCACACCCAGAATACATCAATCCGAAGTGCCACCCACGCGTCGTCGTCAACCTGTCTTGTCCCTTTGTCACGTGATTCCACTTTGAGGCACATACGTGTCTTTCGACGAACATATATACCAACTCGGCCGAGACGTAAAGCTCCCTCGAAGGGCTAACGAGGGAGGGAAGGAGGCGGCCCGAGGTAGTTATCCGCGCCAGCAAACCCGGAGGTAGTTGGCAGACGGTATAATCTAGGGAAACAGAAGGAAAGTTGAGAGATAGCGAGAGAGGGGGAGGGAGGGAGGGAGGGAGGGAGAGGGCAGAGGCTCGTGTTGGGCGACAGGAGCGAGAAGCCGGGAGGAGACAATGGTTGCCCGAGGCAGCGGCGGCGGCGTTTCCTGCATTGTCCCTTCCCTCCTCCTCCACCACGCTAGCCTTGCAGTCCGAGCTACAGAAAAGAATACAAAGTAGGGCTGCTGCCGCTGCCTTCACCGAGCGAGCACGCGAATCACGGGAGTCCCTCTTGCGTCCACGCGTGCCTCGGTTTCCTGGTGGCCGCAGCCAGGGAGAAATTTCTCTCGAGAACCAGTTCCTTCCGTCTTGGCGCCGCTTAATCGGTCACGAAATGGGTATGCGCCGGTTGTGCGTTGCATGCCGTAACACGAGCGTATGCAGTACCACACACACAGGCAGACTCGGAACCCACGCACATGTATGCCTGCATAGCGCGCAGCAAGGACATGTCCGTACGCCAATGGGACCATATCGTCATCGTCATCATCAATAACAGCCTATTTCCACGGCGATCCCTCGTGTGGTTAGCCCCGTCCCGAGTCGGCCGACCGACTCCACCCTGAGTAGCCCCTGCGAATCTAATCTTATCGCTCCATCTAATCAATCGTCTGCACCGTACACCCCTATAATAGTACTGCGGTTCCCTTCCATTTGGCACGCATGTTTGGTTATCCTTAACAATTAAATCACTTACAATTACATCCCTTCATATGAACTACACGGTATAGTAGCTAGTTCCTTCTGCCGTCACAAATCACGCTACCGTTTTCTTATCTCTTGAAGGTGCAATAACTATTTTCTTTCTTTCTTTTTTTTTCTTTCTGTTCAATCGCTCGCGCTGCATAAGTATCATTGCACGTTCATTCAAGTTTCAAATTTAGAGTGTACTAGCACAGTCTGCGCAGGCTTTAAGCTCGTTGGACGGGTCTTAGCTTTCTTTCAAGCTTCAAATGTACAATGTGCTTGAATGTACTACAGAGTATCTATTGAGTGTACGCAGACAACGCCACAAATAATAATAATAATAATAATAATAATAATAATAGAGTCTCGAGCTTTCAATTTGAGTATATTGTTCTCTCTCACTCTGCTACCCCTAATAAAGAGTGTGCAAAGGCTCACCTTTCGTTTACGATTACTCAGCGTATCAAATTTAAGCCAGGAGACAAAAAGTGTTATAACAAGGTGCGCACCAAACTACAAGGTGGCGTGCGAGTGGATCTAGGGATGTAGCTACGCATACTCTGCCAGTAGACGACGTACAAACATGTTGTAACGCAAGGAATCGCTGAAGCTTACGTGGCCAGACACTGAATACCTAAAGAGGCATGTACAAAAATTACGTTCGTACCGTGAATGAATCACGGATGGTCACGTGGACGAAATCAATAAGACACAAGATCAATGAAATCGTGGGCTTTTACTTGCCAAAGCAGCGATCTGATTATGAGGCGGCTCCCGATTCTATTTGACCACGTATACCTGGAGCTCTTTAACGTGCAAAGAAGAGAAAGGACACGAAATTTCGGGTCGGCGAGCGATATTTCCTCAACACTTCGAAGTGTTTTTCCATGTAGCCAAATAGCCCAGCTTAGAACCATAAGCGCGCGGTCGTAATCATTTGTTGTGCTTTACGGAGCGGACTGTCACGTTCAGAGTACCTCTTGGTGTCGTCTGCACACATGCATTAATGGACTACACCCTATAGCTTTCATTCGCTCGTTCTGCCGATTTTTCGCTCGTGTTTCTTTAATTCTTTACCCCACTTTCTTTTTTCCTTGCATATGCGTCGACACGAACTGCACTTCCACGCCCGGTGTTTTGCATAACAGATTTCCCATTGTTCACAAAAGCCAGCACTGCACTCTGGAGCCGTGCCACGTGGAGCTTCTTCAAGGACATCCACCACGTAGCGCGCTGCCCAACCGCATATATCGCGCAGTTTCAGTCATACCAACATGGGCCACCACGTCTATTATTCATACGGCACTCATTTGAAGTGTCCGATCGCCCTTACTTTCGCAAGTTCGGCCCAGCGGTGTAAACGGCTCACACCTAGATTGCATCCGCACACTGGGCTTGGTTATCGCTGCCGCACAAGGCTTGGTGATCAGTTTGTCCTTCAGTCCGCGAGGACATCGGGCAATGAATGAAGAGCCAGTAACGCGTGTTCTGTTGGTCACATTGCACATGCGCGCGTAGATAACGCAGTTCATTTCAAAATGAACACGTTCAGTTCCACGGCGCACAGACACAGAAGTTCCTGTCTCTTGCGCTGACAAAATTTTGGTCTAATTCCGTTCGCATAACGGAAGACTGGGTTATCAAAATGCATCGTCATAGTGTGAACGTTAGTATCCCATATGTCTATATTGCACGGTACAGTGCATTACATTGCAGCACGTATCACAGGTCCACAGTGTCTTTCCTCGACGTAGAGGTGATACTTGATGGTTGTGTGTTGCTCTAACAGTTGCGAAGAACGTTGTTGGCTATCATCAACGCATAGAGCGAATTAACAGCACAACCACAGGTCGAACTATGCGCCATTCACATTTTTTGTGGTCGGTGCTTTGTCTTCTTCGTTCATCGTGTTGTATCCTGCCTGACCCGACAGGATTCTATCGGGCTCTCGATTTTAGTCACGTGTTTGCAGGTAAACAGAGAGAGGGCGTGTGGGCTCACCTTCCAAGTGCGCCCTTGACGGCACTGTCGTCGCTAGCGCAGACACGTCGGCAGTCGAGCAGAGGTGGGAACACCACGGCCAGCTCAGAGCATCGGGTCACGTACATCTCCAGAAGGTCACCACAAGCAGACGACGCGCACCCAGCTTGCGCCAGACGACGCGGTGAGGTGTGATCGTCTGCAACGACAGACAGAAGGCGAATGAGATAAGGTCAGGTCCCGCTGAAGCAGACGACACGTGGAGCGGACAGACAAGTCACTGCACATCTTGCAGGCACACAAAAACACACACGCACACCAGCACGGAAACAAACACCGGGCACGTCTTGCGTACGCTTCGGCAGAAGTGGCGAACCCGCAACGTTCGTGCGATACGTGCACGTCGTACGATAATCCGCGCCAAGGATCGTAAGCCCCGTCAGCGCCTGCGACTCTAATCCGGCGGGACCGTTCCAGGTCGAAGCCACGCGGCCCAAAGTGGGACAGACGAGACCGGTAGACCTGACGGACGGACGGATCGGTGGCGATCGGCAAGAACGATCGGTCGAAACAGAACAAAGAGAAAGAAAAGAAAGATAGAGAGAGAGATGGAAGGCTCAGGTGGAAAGGGAAGCGGTCGCAACTACCTTCGCACCGACGACGACGACGACGTCGCTGTCTTCGTCGTGGTCGCCGGATCACCGTCGACGCCCGTCAGAACTCGGTCCGCGCGTCGTCGCGCACTATCAGGCAGGCCGATCTGGACGTCCGCGCAACAGACACCGGTGGTGGAACAGAAAGCAACGCAAAAAGGAAATAATAAACCTATACGGTGGCAACGGCACAACCGGCCAGCCGCCCCGGGCCACACGGCGCCACAGAACGGGCACACACGCGCGCGCGCGCGGTGTGTCCAGCGGACGGGCGGGCGTCCGTCCGTCCGTCCGTCCAGTGTGCACGGAGAGAGAGAACCCCCGAAAAAAGAAAGCAAATACGTACAGGCAATAAAGAGAGAGGCGACGAAGAGAAACGCGGAGGCTTGTGCGTGCGTGCGCCACTCGTCAAGGTCTAGGCGCACAGCGAGCGCTCGCGTTCGTTCTACCGCCAAGGCTCACTCGGACGGAACGGCGACGGAGAGCGCGAGCGGGCCAACGTAACATTACGTGAAAGGGGGACGCGAATTTCGAGGGCGAAGGAGTGCGGCCCGACCGACCGGGCACCGGGCTGCTGCACTCGCTCTGGCGTAGCGAGAGAGAGAGAGAGAGAAAGAGAGAGGTACGGGACAACCATTAGGGGGGGGGGGCAGTTTCCAACCCTCCCCTCCCCCCTTTCTCACCGTCAGCACGACGTCGCGCGAACGGAACGGACACGGGCGAAATTTGACGGAGGGAGGGGGAGAGAGAGAGCGACTAGAGAGAGAGAGAACTTAAAAAAAAAAGATAAGTTGCGATAACGACGAGAGAAACAAAGGAGTGAAAAAGGAAAACAGGCAGGACGTCGCCAGCGGTATAAAAAGGGAGGAGGGGACGGCCGGTGCGTGGTGGCGGGGGTACGTAGTGGACGGCTGTTGTCTGCGACTGTTGTGTCCGGCGCAAAAGGGGGGAGGGGGACCGCAATGGACGAACGACGACATCGTCCGTCGTCGGCGAGCATAGAGCATCTTCCGGCCCTCGCCCGAACTACTCGTACGCGCTTGGTGCATACGCACCTCGCTTTGGGCCTCTCTCTTATTTTCTCCTCCGCGGCGAGATCTGGCAACCCTCTGTTCCTCCGGGAGGGGTATTAAAGAATGGTCCACCCGCCTCTTTTTCGTTGTTTCGTACCCTCTCCTCCTCGCTGCTAAAGGAGGGCGGAAAGAAGAGAGCGAAGGGGGCTATCTCCTCGTCTCTCTCTTCCTCGAGGTCCTTGTTTATATGCGTTCATCTTTTCCGTTTCCATTGTTGGACATCGGGGAATGCCAGCACGAGGAAGACGGCCGCACGCTAAGAGAGGGTGAGGGAGCGTGGTCGAGCGTGAGGACTGCCAAATGATCCCCGTCGCCTTGAAAGGGCCGCGCGAAGTCTCGTGGAGAACGTCCACGTAATACCGTGTCTTCAGAGCTCGGCGGGCGACTCGGGAGGAACGCTGACGTGGAGGCCCGTCGGCGGTGGCGCTAAAGTCTTCGGAGAGGCTTCTTCAACGCCGAGCAGAGTTTTGAGATCGCGACTGCCACGCCAGCTGTGTCGCACTGTGGAAGTTCGAGAGTTACACACTACCATGGTCGAAGAGAGAACTGTCGCCTTCCAGGAACGACAAGGAGCCCCTACCAGAAAAGAAAGAAGCATAAGCCCCATAGGCCCACGATCAAATATGAACATGTGGGGTCCCATGTAAAAACCGATACCATCCCACACCCCCATACGATATATGGGATACACACGCGTTCTTATATGGGATCGCCACACGTCCACGTAATTATCTGGGACTTGCCCCATTTGATATTTGGGAACACAGTGGTTTCTCCATATGGGAGCCCCATATGTTCATATGGTATAATTGGATATCGGGTAACATTTGTCTTTTTATAATTTTTCGACAGGAGCGTTCGTAATCCAAACAAGACAAGGGACCACAGGGAGAAGGAGACTTGGTATTTCATCCACGTTGGCCCCAGCCTGATACGCCTTTTGATGGACCACAACCGAGGACAAGGAACCATAGCGTGTCGCTTCTGGTCTGCGGTCAGTCCAAAGACGCGTCTCTCTGAAGGGGGTGGAAAACTGGCCATGTTGGCATTGGCCCGTCACGGTTAATAGTAGCAACGCACCATTGCGTCTATGCGCCTTCGTCTTTGTTTTCAGTGCGCTGTTAAAATCATCCGCGAGTTTCTGTGTCATTCTCTCGACCCGCTTTCGCCAAGACCACGTACGACCTATAATAACCTCCATGGTGGACTGCAACCGGACGTGTCGGGAAACGTTCACTGGTGGAGCCCCGGACTGACTGTAATGTCTAAGGCATGCTATGCTCTCAGCATGTGGCATGCTCTTAGTATGGTGGCAGCATATAGAGGCAACAACGTTTTCATTCATTCATTCATTCATTCATTCATTCATTCATTCATTCATTCATTCATTCATTCATTCATTCGCTCACAGTAAAATAAGGCCCAATGTGTGGTGCCTGCTGACAGATTTTACTGCCATATTACGTTCAAAAGGGAGTCCCGTATTCTCTTCAAAAAAGAAAATGAAAGGAAGGCTATAAAGATAGGCAGTACTGACAAAAACTTTTTAAAAAGAAGAAAGAGTCGTAGCGTCGCCTACAGCATCGCACGGTGGATGCGTTAGGATCGGAGCCCCTCGCTATCATCTCCAGCTGGCACACGGCAGACATGCGGAAGTAGACAGAACTCGCATGCTGTAATGTACAGGTGTTATGTATCTGAGCAGGTTTTCTTTTCTTTTTTTTCTTTTTTTTGCGTACAACTCGTAGGAAGGAAAGAAGCAAGGAAAGAAGGCGACAGTACACCCCCCCCCCCCCCCCCCATAATTTTGACGATTGTCAAGTTATGGCCAAATACGGTGACAGAAGAGCACGTGGCATTCATGAGGCCTTTCTTATTCCCGCTATGCAGAGGCAAATAAATGTATGAGACACCTTCTATTATTAGATAATGACCGAATGGGCCTTTAGGATATATGAATAAATAAATAAATAAATAAATAAATAAATTATTTAATAAATAACGAGTATTAGTATCTCTTGAGATGATGCCTGTTCTTTCACATGTGCCTATACGAAGTTATTTCACCTCCTACTGTCGCCGCTTCCCCCCTCCTCCCATCCGATTATATATTTTTTTACCTGCCCTAGCAGCAATAAACTTGCTTGTCAGCGTGCCCCTCTGTGCCTTCTTCCTTCCTTCCTACGAATTGTGCATTACAAAAAAAAAAGAACTCCCCTCCCCTCCGCCCCCTAGTGTAGACAATGTTTCATCAACCAGCGACGGCACCCACCCCTCTTGCCGTGTGGTGGCAATGATGTCTGTTCCCAGACTGGTTCGTCCAAGGTGTTCGAGTCCCAAAAGCGACACTGGCGTTACGAGAGACGTCGAAGTGGCAGGCCTCGAATTAAGTTTGGCCTCTTGGAGCTCTTTAACGTCCACCTAAATGTAAGTACACGAGCGGGTTCTTTCTTTCTTTCTTTCTTTCTTTCTTTCTTTCTTTCTTTCTTTCTTTCTTTCTTTCTTTCTTTCTTTCTTTCTTTCTTTCTTTCCTTTTGCCTCCATCGAAACGCGTCCACCGCGAGGCCACGAATCGAACCCAAGACCTCGTACACTTAGCAACAGATTGCCACAGCCACTGCGCGGCCGTGGCTGCGTATAACCTACATCCTTGTATCACGCGAGCACGCAAGCCCGTCGTAATCTTGCGCAGAATCGCTCTACACTCGAGCCAATAAATCTTCATCGCTGCCTACATCGGCGCCATCTCATCGGCCTAGAACAAAGCCCTTCGCTAAGTAAATTCCGTGCTTCGCTTTCCACCCTCACGATTGCTTCGTATACCCATCAATATTGCGTTACAGTGAGAGATACAAAGAGATACAAGAGAGCGAGAGAAGAAACAAGGCCAGGGTTTAAGCTTCCAAAGTGTACAACGATCGGAGTGTTTGAGATGATGGATCGAGCCAGCGAGAGAGGTTATAGGCGTTAATTAAGCGACGAAAGGCTGCTCGTAAGACGCGTATACGGAGGACGAGGCCGGGCCTGACAGGCTCCTCCGTTCACGGCGGCGACTGTGATTGAAAGGTACACGCGGTCGATGCGAAACCCCTATAACGCAGTGTACGCACACGTGCGAGATGATCGACGAACTGTTAGGCAAAGCAGATTAGCCGAGCGAGCGGGCTCGTCAAGCGACCCCTCACTAGCGGCGGCCTCGGAGGAGAGAGAGAGATCAGGCCTGCGTGACGAATTGATGAAGCAGCGAGGAGAAAGCCGAAAGGAGAACGGGCGAACTTGTGACGTCTATATGTGGAGCGCGTCTCGGGATACGCGCGTTCCTTGTTCATTAGAGAAAAGCGCTCATTTATCACCTTCACAGGCTGCGCGCGCAAGACGAGTGCGTCAAAAGCAACAGCGCTAATGAGGATAACGGTATTTAAATCGTGCCGCGTACAGATTGAAACACTTCTGATTAGACCGTCGCTGCGAGTTTTAATACAGATAGAGTATATGCAAAGCGTTTCAGTAAAACGAGTTTAGAAGTTGACGTCTGGGTGCTTTATCTCCTTGTCTGTATACGTCGTCGTATATGTAATAGCTTCACTTGTTTGATTGTTCCTTCGCATGGTTTCGTATACCATGCATATGTCTTTTCTTTTTCCCCAGTGGCTGCATACAGATACTTTCCAAGTGTGCTATAGACATTGCATAGTCTCCTATATCTGGTATATTCCTGCATAGAGAGTCTTGCCATGGAGTCCACATTCTGCAGGCTTGACAAAACTCACCGAACAAATGAAAATTGGCAATTCGTTCTGGAGCTGCATATGCGCATATTTTTTTTCGCGATTCTGACGGCGTAAGAAATGGAGTGAAACTAAATTTTTGACGGACAGAATTGACTGCAGCGCCTGAAGGGGGGTTATTCTGGGCAGAGATCGAAGGCAGGAGCACAGCCTGCTGCTAATGAGAAAAGGAAAAAAAATTATGGTCAGTGTAAGTGAACAGCACGAACGAACCTCTTGCATGACCAAGGCTCTACTATTGCACCTAAACCTTCGGACACCTAAGAGCTCACGCGTAAATGCACGTGCCTAGCTGTCGAAAAGCTATAGATAGGTAGGCCACCCGCCGTGGTTGCTCAGTGGCTATGGTGTTGGACTGCTGAGCACGAGGTCGCGGGATCGAATCCCGGCCACGGCGGCCGCATTTCGATGGGGGCGAAATGCGAAAACACCCGTGTACTTAGATTTAGGTGCACGTTAAAGAACCCCAGGTGGTCGAAATTTCTGGAGTCCTCCACTACGGCGTGTCTCATAATCAGAAAGTGGTTTTGGCACGTAAAACTCCATAATGATGATAGATAGGCCTTCCGTGACGAGCGCCCCTGTTTCACTAAAGCACGCGCCATTTGCATACCGGCGCCTTGTCGCAAGTCCGACCACCGACTGCTCACCACGAAAACAGGCGAATAAAGACTGCAGAAACAAAGCATGATGAGGCGCTCTCTAAATTGTCAAACTGGAGCGTTTGGAACCGTTAAGTGATGCCGCAATCGCCAGGGGTGGGGGTTGGGGCTCTGTGGTGATGCCTATAGACAGGTGCCAGCCCTCGCCAGGGCGCATTAGGAGCAGCTAAATACTTAGTAAGGCGACAACAAAGAGCAAAGCTAGATTCATGAAGTATCCTGTCACGACGCTGCTTGCAGTAATTTTGATTCTGGCGCCCCCCCCCCCCCCAAAAAAAAAAGAAGCGGCAGTTATTCCCAGTTATGAATTTTGCGCAGAGAAAGCGAAGTCGCACGTCAGCGTGACGTCACAGATGTGCAAGGCAAAGCTAAACAAATTTAAAGAAGATAAAGCCTCTCTATTCCCCTTACCGACTCACGGATATCAAAGTCATTTTCATTCTTTAATGTCGCTTCTTCCTTCCTTTACATTTCATTCTCGGTGTCATGCGCTCGCATCGCAACAGCGGCCATGATGTCGCTTCCGGGGTTTGCAGTACGCAAGATCATGGCCTCCTAGATTACCTCCCGTTACTCTTAGGGAGCCTTTGTTGCGAGGTGCGAGGTGAACACCACGTGTTGCCGAAGGTACACAAAAAGGTGCTGACTTTTTCAGAGGTTTCTTTGTGTCGTCGAACGGAAAAGTCAGAAATGACAGCAACTCCAAACAAAATTATAGCAATCCGACCTCAGTTCTTTCTCACGGTAAGGAATAATACGATGTATTACATATTTGTTGGTGGCAATTTAGAAACTCAACGCGTCTTTCCGAGGAGGGAATCTTTTTTTTTTTTTTTCAAATAGGCGCTCATTATACGTCTTTGCGTTCGGAGGAATGACCCGCACATACGGAATTCCCGTAGCCAGGCCGACGTGCGAATTTCACGGCCTACAACAGTGCGTTTCTTCGACTGCGTTTCTTCGAGTTTCCCGCATTCGTTCCACCGTTTTATTTCTTCATTTTTTTTTACGCGCAAGCGTAAACTGGCCAGCCCCAAGTCCGCGTCGTTCGTCCGGGGCAGCAAAGCAAGCGAAGGAGGAAGGCGTTCGGAGGTGAAGGAAATCGCGCGCTGGGGATAGTACGAAGGAGCGCGCTCAGCGCGAGGCAAAGTACCGCCACCTAGAGGATTGTGTAGACAACGTTGAGCAAAGTGGAGATGGAGAAACGAGGCGAAGCGTCGCGGAGGAGGAAGGCAGGTGGATGCGCGCTGGGTTAACTTCCTCTGGCAGGTGCTACTGGTTTTCTTGGCGATGTGTACACGGTGTGTTTTTCCCGTGGTAACATCGTCCTCAAGAGAAAAGTATATAATAGCTGTGTCTTACCAGTACACACCTACGGGGCAGAAACCTGGAGGCTTACGAAAAGGGTTCTACTCAAACTGAGGACGACGCAACGAGCTATGGAAAGAAGAATGATAGGTGTAACGTTAAGGGATAAGAAAAGAGCAGATTGGGTGAGGGAACAAACGCGAGTTAATGACATCTTAGTTGAAATCAAGAAAAAGAAATGGGCATGGGCAGGACATGTAATGAGGAGGGAAGATAACCGATGGTCATTAAGAGTTACGGACTGAATCCCAAGGGAAGGGAAGCGTAGCAGGGGGCGGCAGAAAGTTAGGTGGGCGGATGAGATTAAGAAGTTTGCAGGGACGGCATGGCCACAATTAGTACATGACCGGGGTTGTTGGAGAAATATGGGAGAGGCCTTTGCCCTGCAGTGGGCGTAACCAGGCTGATGATGATGATGATGATGATGATGAACATCGTCCTGCTGGTGAGTGAAAGCGCGCCACGGTGAGCCGAAGACGGCGGCTGAATCTCGCATGCGTAAGGGGAGGAAGCGCGCCGTGTTCCGTTGCGCTCATTACGCCATGGCGCCGGAGGAGGGGAAGGGGGGGGGGGGTGTTGTACTTCGGCAGCAACCGCGTATTGCGCGGCCGCGCGCGCTTTATCTTGGAAGCTCGTAGCATTGCGTGCGCCGTGTTCTCACCGCTGAATTTGCGTTGAAGCGAGAGAAGCACGAAGGTCAGTCACTTCGCTCGCTGCAGCTGCCGCGATTCCTCACGCCAGCGTTTCGACAGCGGCTGTCCGCGGTCAGTGTACAACGGGGCGTTCTACTCCGGCGGCGCTGCCGCGCGAGCACTGCCTTGAATGCAATGCGGACAGTGCGGGCAACAAGGTGCACCGAAGGCCGATAGCATCGTGAGCGCTATAGCACCCATATGCGTGCGCGTCACCCACGTTCACGAAGTGAAACTAACTTTTTTTTTATTTGTTTCCCCGCAAGCGCAAAAGGAGTGGACCGAAGGAATCGCCAAATATGCGGTCTGAATTGATCAACCTCAAAATGCAGTAAACACCGAAAATAGTCATGAAAGCGCGAGTCTCACCTTAATCTATAAAATCTGCGCTTATTCCATGCTGGTGTATATATAGAGAGGAACGGTTATGAGTCGAGGTCCGTTTTTTGATTGATTGATTGATTGATTGATTGATTGATTGATTGATTGATTGATTGATTGATTGATTGATTGATTGATTGATTGATTGATTGATTGATTGGGTATAACGTCACAACACACGAGATGTCAGAGACATCGTATACATAGCGAAACGTCCGCGAACATCCACCGCCTGGTGCTTTTCAACGCACACCGATGACACATAGCATATTTTTATAAACGAGCATTTTCTACATTCCATGGCAGTGCGTATACGCCGCGACAGCGGCAGGGAATCGAACCGGCAACCTCGTGAGTGGAGACCACAGCCAGTGAGTCACGGCTGTTCGCGAACGCGGGGGGAGGGAGAGGAGGGGGAGGACAAAGCACTACCGACGTGACTTCCGCGGAAAGCGAAGGACCCGTACGCGAGGAGACGACGTGGAAAACTGGTGGCGCCTCCTAACTAATTTTCCGCACTAACAAACCGTGACATCACAGGTTGCGATTACGCCTTGTACGGTAATTAGCGCGATCTTGTTAAATAAAATAGCCAGTATTGTAAATGCACCCAAGAGCAGCCCAGAAGAAAAAAGAAAGGATAAAGAAACAACGACACGGGTTATTCAGAAAGATGCTTAGCAGCCGAAGAAAAATTTGTCCTGGGAAAGATACAGAACCCTGGATTTTTTTTTCTTTCTTTTGCAACTGCATAGCTTCCTTTGTGAGAAAGCCGTATCCGGTTTGATTGTAGCTTCGTGCTACTGTCGTGAGTAGATTGAGAATACTTCACTTTCACGAAACTTCCTCTACATACCGTGCGGGTTTCCGGGGTATTGATTTCTCTTACTCCTAAATAAGAAAATAGATTGCATTGCCAGTTGAACATGAGCTACACTTGGTAAAATTTATGCGGTTCTCTGCCGCAAGAAAAAAATGAGTCGTACTACAGAAAACGCATGCCAAATCCGTGCTCCATATACTCTGACGCTTTCGGCGCCGCGGTCCGGCCCTTTACTGAAATCGAAAAAACGCAGTTCGGCCTTTCGTTTTCGCGGTCCATCCACATGTCTCAACCTCTTCTCCCAAGGTATGCGTGAAGCAATTTCTCAAGGAGTGTAATCAACCAGTCTAGCGTTATTAGGTATTTTTCCTTATTAGCGTCCATTAAAAGGCAATCGCGACAGTCTAGAGTGAGGGGATAGCACTTCGCCAAAGCACACGCGATGTTGCAACCCTTCGCCGCCATGAACCCGCGCACGCCTTCAGTGTAAAACGCGCGCGCGGCTTAATTCTCGCGCCAAGATCGAGATTCGCGGAACCGAGTTGGCGCGCACTTTAGTTGGAAGCATTGTTTGCCCACCCTCCATCATCGCTACCGGCGATGGGACAGCGAAGAAGAAGTAAAAAACGAAGAGCAACGGTGAGAACGCAACAGAATTTCGAAAGAAAGAATGAGAAAGGAAGAAGGAGAGGAAGTAGAGAGAACTAAGAAATAAACGAAGCAGTAGAAAGAAGATAGTAGAGGAAGAAAAAAGAAGGAAGGAAAGGAAGAAGACAGCCAACATCACCACCGAAAACATCGACAACAAACAAGCACAGGAAGAAAAATCAAGGAAGAAGAGAGACAGGTGACGTGAGAAGAAGCACGGGGTGTCAAGCGAGGAGAGGGTAGTTGGGGTGGGGGTGAGGGGGGGGGGGAGGGGGAGCACGGGTGCGACGAGCGGAGCGGGCCGCAGGTGGTGAACGGGGGGGGCAAGCTATGCGCGAGGATTAAGCTGCGGGTGAGGGCGAAGGGGAGGAGGAGGAGGGAAAGGACGCAAGGCGGAAGAAGTGGAAGAAGCTGCAGCGCGGCAGAGAAGGACAGCAGCGGCGGCGGCGGCGGCAACGACCCCGCCGCGTTGCGCGTGCGGGGAGCCGGGTCACCGGAAACGCCGTGACGGACCCTTGCGCACGCCCGCAGCCGGCTAGGCCTCCTCTCGGCGCCAGGCCGACGCGGAGCGCGGCACAACTCGTCGAAGGGCCCGCAGCGGCAGGCTATACAGATATGACGAGAGAGGTTGCATACGCATATACGTGCATGCGCACACGCTTCTCTCTTGCACGCTCAGGTGAGAGGTGCCGCATTAACGCACGTATAACCCGCCCCGCGCGTGTAACCCTGTAATGCACAACGTATCGCATATTCCCTCCCCCTCTTGTTTTGCCCCTTCGCTCGATACTTTCGGATAACTAGGCCGTCGAGCCACCCTCGTCGCAATAAAGGGACTCGATGATAAGCCAGTGCTACGCCGAGTCGGATACCACACGATACAGACTTAAGCGCGGGAAGGTCACCGCAAGGCCCGTGTTTGTACTGTTTACGTGCCGGAGCGAAGGGATACGGCTGGGGTAGACTTGTCTACGACTTGTCGAAGACACGTCAAAGAGAAGTCTCGTAAATTTTTGATACGACGAAGACTCGTCCTCTTGTCTTAACGTTGGCTCCAGCCTCGAAGACAACTCGAAGACTAGTCTCGTAAGTTGACCTGAGGAAGACAGAGTCCTCTCGTCCGAAAGTTGGCTCCAGCCTCGAAGATGACTCAAAGACTAGTTTCGTAAGTTGTTGACCTCAGGAAGACCAAGTCTCCTTGTCTGAAAGCTGGCTCTAGCTTCCAAGATAAATCGAAGACTAGTTTCGTAAGTTGTTGACCTGAGGAAGACCAAGTCATCTTGTCTAAAAGTTGGCTCTAGCCTCGAAGATAACTCAAAGGCTAGTTTCGTAAGTTGTTGACCTGAGGAAGACCAACTCCTGTTGTCTAAATGTTGGCTCTAGCCTCGAAGATAGCTCAAAGATTAGTTGCGTAAGTTGTTCCCCTGAGGAAGACCGAGCCCTCTTGTCTAAGAGTTGGGTCAAGCCTCGAAGATAACTCAAACACTATTCTCGTAAGTTGTTGACCTGAGGACGACAAGTCATATTGCCGTAACTTTGGCTCTAGCCTCGAAGACAACTTGAAGGCGAGTCCCTTAAGTTGTTGACCTGAGGAAGAATAAGTCCTTGCGTCTAAAGGTTGGCGCTATAGCCTCGAAGATAACTCCAAGACCAGCCTCGTAAGTTCTTGACCTGACGAAGACAGATTGCCTTGTCGGCCTTGTCGAAACCTTGGCTCCAGCCTCGAAGACTAGTCAAAGACAAATCTAGTAAGACGCTGAACTGACGAACACTACACCCCTTGTCGGAACGTCAGCTCAGCTTCGAAAACAAGTCAGGAGCGAGTCTAGTAAGTGTTCGACCTAACGAAGTTAAAGACGTTATGTAAGTTGTTGGGCCGACGAAAACAAGTTAAAAACGCTACGGAAGTTGTTGACCTGAGGAAAACAAGTTAAAGACGCTTCCTAAGTTGTCGACCTGACGAGGAAGGCTTGAAGACGCTACGTAAGCTGTTGACCTGACGAAGACAAGCCCGCTGGTCAGAATGTCGGTTCCAGCCTCGAAGTCAAGTCCACCTGAGTCGTTTACTTGACCAAGACAAGTCAGTGTGGCAAGATAGCTCGCGCCCGGCGAAGACAAGCCCCTCTGTCGAAACCTGGGGCTCCAGCCTGCGGCTTTCCTTGTTTGCCCACTGTTGATCACTTGAAGTCTCCATCTCCCTGTGAACCACCGCCTTGTTTGGATGCCGAGCATTATGCCACATGACCTCTACAGCGATTTTTTTTATTAATTCAAAGATTGCGTACAATCAAAGAGAACCAAAGGACTCAACCTACCTAGTAAGTCTTCAAGACTACTGTGCAATAACGGCTAAAATATCCCTGAAAGTAACTTAAAATTTGTGACGTCACAACGACGTGCGGGTTAGGCAGCAAATTTTAATGAGAAAATTCAGCATTATTTTTCTCAGCCATAGCATGCATCAACCTTTTCCTGCTTAATCGAATACCGTGTACTTCCGAAAAAAAAAAAAAGACAAGTCTGAATTGATTTAGCATTGTTTTCTAATAAGCTCTCAGTTGTTTCTATTTTTGTTTTATTTCTGAAGGGGGGGGGGGGCGTCAGTGCAGGTAACACGACCTAAAATATGATATGCGAAAAATTAAACTAAATTTATGGGGTTTTATGTACAAAAACCACTTTCTGATTACGAGGCACGCCGTATAGTGGAGGACTCCGGAAATTTCGACCACCTGGGGCTCTTTAACGTGCACCTAAATATAAATACACGGGTGTTTTCGCATTTCGCCCCCATCGAAATGCGGCCGCCGTGGCCGGGATTCGATCCCGCGACCGTATGTTCAGCAGCCCAACACCATAGTCACTGAGCAACCCCGGCGGGTATGATATGCGAAGAGTACACGTGATAGCCGATAGGCGAGATAGAAAAATAAAGCAGTGACCAGTACCGAAAAAAAAAGAGAGAGGGGGGGGGGGGGGTGAGCGCTCTCACGCGAGTGAGTAAGTAATAATAACAAAAAAAAAAGAAAGACCGAGAACTGCGTTCAATGGACAGGACATCAAAGGGCAGATTTAGCGCCACCTCTGCATGGCACTTGCTGAGTGGGTTATAGAGAAGTGGCACAGGGAAGGGCGAAGTCCTGGAAGGGTCGGGCCGACATAGATGGAGAGAGAAAAGAGTGAGAGAGAGAGAGAAACATTCAAGTAAAGAGAGCGCTAGTCGCAACAAATGAAGTGCTCTCCGTGCAAGGCACGAGAATGTGCGGAAACGTGACGAAGAATATGATGATGATCATGACGTTGTCGACGACGGGCGACGAGAACAAAAGGAGTCGGATAAGAAAGGAATGAGTAACGCCTTCGTTGCTCTTTTTTTTTTGTACTATACTTGAGTATCTTTCTTCTTCTGCGTGTGTATGTTACATTGCATGTCCGGGATAAAAAAGACCCTCACCATCGTCACGTGAGAGAGCGCGCAAATAGAAATCCACGAAGACAGAAAAAGAAAATCTAAGTGTTAGGAGGGGGGGGGGAGAGGGGGCGTGGAGAGAGAAGCAAAAAAGGAAATAAAAAAAAAAACGGGCCGCTTGTCGTCTGCACGCGATCCCCTTCTTTATCGTGCTCCTCGCACATATATACGGAAACCTCCTTCTTGCCGCCATGTTGCAGGAAACGATGGCGCCTATGTAATATATATATATATTATAAAAATGAGTAATGAGGGACGAAGAAGGAAGAAAGAAAAGGGCGTACTCGGCTCGTCAACGCCTACCGGTAGGGCCGGCATGCAAACTGGAAAAGTTCGTCGACTGCATGGGCCCTGGCAGCTGAGCCACTTCTTTTTCCGGAGCCGCCACACCATTTCCATCACCTCTTTCTCTTGCTTTCATTTTTTTTTTCGATTTCTTTCTTTCTTCATTTTCATTGCGGAGCGTTGAACTCGGTATTGACGGGCGGCCGTGAAATTGCGCCGAGTTGAGATTTCCGCGCCGCACATTTCCGTGCCAGCGCGTACGCGTTCTCGGGTTGTATATGCAGCTGGAAGTTGGGCTTTACATGCGGGCGCAAGTTGGAATCGGCTACAGCGCTAGACACGGGTAATTGGTGATCGCTGTAAGCTGCCTTTCGTCCTTGCAGTGGACAAACATAGACTGATGCTGCTGACGATGGTGATAACGCTCTAAGACTCCCTAGCATCAAAGCAGCCCGTTTCCTCCCAACCGATACGATCAGCTTCTCGACACCAAGAAGGTTAGATTCGTAATCTTCGCTTGCTGTGTAAGTACAGTTAAAATGCGACTGACACTGAAAAGAGGAAAGGGATAACAACGATGAACTGAGGTATACGGCCCCTCTATGATCGGGCGGATATCGTGCGAATTACGTGAAATGACCCGGAAACCGTCTCTACTGTGACCTCCCTTCTCCTGGAAGTCGCTGAGCCGATCGACGGACTCGCAGACATTTTTCGCCTGTATGTACAAAGGTATTGTAGTTTCGAGAAATGTCGAAGCATGAGAGACGCCTCAGCGGTGCAACGCTGGTAGGAACATTCTGCGGCGGTATATCCTCACCTGAAGTAATAAACTGACACTGAACCGCAAAGCATCAGAAATAGTACCTTCTAGTCGAGAGACCCTTATAACAGCGGAACAGAAGCAGCGTAATCACGAATGTAGTGCAGGATCCCCCCTCTCTCTCTTATATATATATATATATATATATATATATATATATATATATATATATATATATATATATTCCTGCACTAGATTTGTGATTACGCTGCTTCTGGCGATTTTACTGCACCAGCAACTGAGAAGCGTAGTACGTTACTCAATTAATACCCGTGTGCGCCCTGTTTCACCTCGACGCCGTCAGATGGCGACAGCACAGCTGCCGTTGACGCCTACGTCTCCGACACTCCGCAAATGGTGACACGTACGGGCTAAAAAACCTTTTTTTTTTTTTATGAACTGAAGAAAATGTCAAGATGTAGGCCTCTTTGGCAACGGCTGTCCCACAGTCCCAATGACTACTCAGGAAGAAATAAAGTCGGAAAAGAAAAAAGGAGAACAGCGACAAACACTGCGCACGCCGTAACACACCGCGCCGTCAACAAGAGCACAAGTAGCGTCACCGCGACCTTCGGCACCGAAGGTCGCGGTCTGGTCATTTGGTGCACACACGACAGGCCACATCGGGAGAGTCGCACCTGCAGGCTCTTGGCGAAGATGCCAGTGAACGCCGAGACTGCGCATAAGCCTAACGAGTGGAAAGCGTGATACGGAACCGCCATTAGACATCCGAACTTCCACACGAACCTCATACGCGGAATGCATGGCACTGATGTGGCACTCAGACAAACTACTAAAGTTATAGACACTGCTTGATACGAACAGGTAACCATCGCTTCTATAGACTGCGAGTCGCCGTTAGTTCACAGTCAGAAACAAATGACAAACGTATAGCTCGCGTGCCGACCTCGCGGCGGACTGTCTGCATAGGCATGTCTGTCTGTCTGCAGACGGCTTATAAACGGCTCTGCAGAGCCGTTTATAAGCCGTCTGCAAAATGTTATTATAAATGTTGCTGTAAGCTCTGCGCAGACATTGAATAAAGGTTTCAGTTTGACCTGACAGTATGTAAGGCAGTACGGCGCCTACGTCCAATATCAGTTGACTTTTGGTTGTTTGATTGACTAATTAGACGAGGCGAGGAGAAGGCGCATCAATGCACACAACTGACCGACATGTATAAGGACGCGCCCTGAAATAAGACGGCTACCTGTTGGCTGTTGGCAATAAAACCAACCGCCACACCAGTTCACTGCACCATTAAAACAAGCTTGCAGCGTTCACTCTTAAAAGCAGAGCCTAATTAGAATCGAAATCGACCTGACTAGAACGTATCACCAATTTCGTAGCGAAAGAAATGCTTGATGCGACGTGTTAGCAAGACTTTCCTTAGGAAACGAAAAATTATTGCCGAAGTCCTCGTGTCAAAACAGCCGCAGTGAAACTCATTTAACGCTATCGGCCCGTTCTTCAGACGTCCTAGATTTGAATAATCAGCGCATGGTAGTGTTTAAAGCACTTCTGTACACTCATAAATTCGTCACACATGATACCAAAATATACAGTGCTAGACGGTTTTTCTAAATATACACACAATCATTCCTGTATTACACGGGAAAACCACATGGCGAGGGGCAACCAGAAACTTAAAGAAGCGCTTTACGCCAGTCGCCATTGCAACGCCGAAACCTCAGTTTTTATCTTTTCCTTTCCTTTCTGTTCTTTCTTTTCTTTTTCTTAACGAGCGGCGCGCTTATTTTGAGTGTTTTCCTCGAAGGAATTACCGAGGGCACTGCAGCACGTCAGCCAGAGAAGTGAGACGCCGACGATTACAGGAACCCGTCTAGTGCGGCACCCGGAAAAGGAACGTCGCCCTTCGCAGAGGTGCCTGCTCGATGTAAAAACGCACGCCGTCTGCATGCCGTCTGCTAGAGCGTATATACGCGTCGTCTGGAGTAGTCTGGAGGCATGTGTACCGTCTGGACGCCGTGCGCATCGTCTGCTCGTCGTCTTCAGCACGGCACCACACGGAATGATGTCAAACCAAACAGCCCACATGAACGGCTTGCTGCTGTACGCGACAAACTCCCATAATGCTGAACTAAAAATGCAAAAGTAGCGACAAACAGAATTTAAAAGCTTATATTGTGCCTAACCTCTTGTATCGACACGCAAAATGACTGGGATTTACGTCTGGCTTGACTAATAAATGCTCAGGAGATAGGCGCGTCTTCCGGCTTAACATCAAGCTCTTAGCTGCGCAACGGTGAGGAAGGCCGTATCTTGTAACGATCTCGCCCCCCCCCCCCCCATATCATCTTAGACTCTTCCGTTTCTTATCATTCGTCGCGTTCTGTGGCTAATCCCGTCGACAACAACGATACAGCGGTGACCGAACCATGATGAAGAGTCGATAGAATGGGAAATGAAATAGATCATAACAAGATAGACCACATAGCCTACAAGAGAGGTCATCTTAATGTTTAACTTTTTTTTTATTATTTGAATATACTGCAGGCCCTTCACGGCAAGTGCAGAAGTGGTACAGAAAAGTAACCCAGTCATTGCAAAGTCACTAATGGAACACAGCAAAAGTCTATCGTTATTTCCTTCTCGGAGCATAATGTGTTGGAGATATATACATGGCTCAAAAAGAGAGAATTATTTTATGCATACGCGAAGCCATAACGGCGCCTACTACTACTGCGAATGAGTCGGTAAAACTTGGATTCTCACTGGGTAATCGCTTGCGAAGCAAATGTAACCTCTAAAGCCACGGACCTGGAAGTCGTCAATGAAACAGCACACATTTCAGTAGATTTTATCTAAACACGTCGGGATGGAGAAATCGCTTAACTTGCCATTCACTGCAGCGATTTTGATGAAACGCGTTGGTTTCAGATAGGTAAAATCTATCGTGTCTATGAAACCGGGTGCTTGTTTAAGCCACCTGTTTCTTGCTGAAAATTCTTCAAAATCGCAAAATGGTAAAAATCTGAATAATGAAGTTTGCGACACTTACTCAGCAACATAGAAAATGATAGCACAAATATATACACTGACATGAGATATCTAAAACGAGCAAAATTTATGCAATATACACCGTTCTGAAATTAATTTAATTTGTGAATGCAACTGTTGCAATACCCTCTAAAGATTTGTAAGAATTTCTCGTAAACTGCAAGCCCACACATCAAATTTGTCCGCTTTACCTCCTCTATCTAATTCAGTTCACAGAACTGCAATATCTATATTTCGTGCAGAGTTAAGGATTTGGATACTTGGCGCTTTTTTTTTTAAGTTTTCTGCTTACTGATTTCAGGTGATTTCTGTAAGAGATGCGAAGCCCTAAACCAAAATTCTGAATTGCATTCACAAAGCTTTTCGTTCCTATAGCGTACGAGTAATTCTAGTGAAACTGATTTTTTGTGAATACGCGCCTTGATTTCTACAATCGACAGAATCTAAGTATTTTTCACTTAACTATCCCATTCAAAGCAGTTCCGCTCTTGAATACTTGAGCATTTTAGCGTTTCACCAGTATTTGAAAAAAATAATATAACGAAATAGGGATTGGTCCCTTGTAAAAGCTTCCTCTTAGAACGAAGTGTATACAGTGAAAAACTACCAAGTTGCTGCATATACCCAGAACCGCGGTATGGTCAACGCTCACCATTGTTTCGCTGAAACGAATTGCAGGCTGCACTTCGTCTGAAAGCTGTTTAAAAAACAGTCAGGCCTTTCACCCTGAGTATATGATAAATGAAACAAATAAACAAGAGGTGGAGCGTTAAACCCGGCGAGACACCATTACAAGGAGAATCACGCTGTAAAGCACTATATGGGAAGTCAATGTATGACAGGTTATTACGAAGAAAATTCTTGCCGCTTCCCACAGTAGCAGAACAAATGCGGCGCCAAGCCGACATTCATGCTGCCGTGGCCGCCCAATCAAAGGGTAATCCTTCACGGAGCGCTACGGGTCGGCTTCATAAAGAACTGGTTTTTCTCTGTTGTCATTACCGCTAACTTTTCGGCTCCCTTTTGTAGGCTTATACAAAAGACGAGGCCGGTTCAGCGAGTTGTAAAGCGTTTTGATGCTTGTTTAACGTCTGCCGTGAGCTGCTCGCTACTGTACTTTGTTAGAGAGAGAGAGATAGAAAAAAAAGAGGGTGCTGCATCCCTGGGCGCGCTAAGGTAAAGCGCAGCCGCCGGGGGGCCCGGCCGCGTAATCGAAGCGAGACGAACAAACCTCACGGTCAACGATCTCACGACTGCACCGGATTGCAGCAAACAGATCACTTCCGTTTCCGGTCACGCTATGTTACGCAAGAGCAGAACTCGCACACGATAAAGAAGGAATCCGAGCAGACGACCAGAAAAGCGTTGCAGACGACAAAGAAAGGGAAGCCAAGTACCATCCGGCCCCACATAGGCTCATAGTTCACCTGCAGCCGCAGTTTCATAGCCGTGCACCTTGCGCGCGCAGACGGCTCGCGAATGGAAGCCAGCAGCAGACGACAGGTTGCTAAGTACCAGACGACAGGTCGGGACGTCACATCCTGTCCGCGAAGCGACGCGCATTCAGCGGCGCGCCATTGTGTGCGCGTGGAAAAATAATGAGCAGACGACGCGCGAAGTTGAAGTCTTCGTTGAATGCACGTCCGAATGTCGCCATTCAGGGTCGCAGGTGCATCGCCCTCCATTTTCCTGTCTGATATAGCCTGCCTGATTCACTAGAGGGCTGAGGCGTATACACAAGACTCATTCAGCCGGAGTGCGCAGGTGACAGAACAGCAGCCATTGTTCAAGGTCATCTTCGCCCAACAGGCTATGCGGGCTGTAGATAAGCGTGAAGTATGTTACAAGCCAAAATGAAACATTATTCAGTGTACCTATCCGTCTATTTATGTCTGTTTATATATGTATTAGAGAGCGGGTATCTATAGCAGTCTCTATGTGCTCCTATCTCAAGAAATGCGTCCATCTTTCTAGAAATACCCGTATATATCGATATCTACATCTTCGCTATACCGCTATCTGTTGAGCTTTATCTTTTACGCACAATAGCGTCAGTGAGAGAGAAAAAAGCTCAGAAAGAATGAATTTCTGCTAGCCAATAAGTTCCAGAACGGCAGCTTCGTGTGATAGTATCTTCAGAGCAGTATATAGTTCCCGCAGTATACGGCATATGACTTTGAGGGTGCTATAGTCGCAATAACTTTCAGGTCGAAGTCGTTCGCCTGGATTTCTCGTCTGCCCACAAAACGGGACAGCGCGGGTAACTATTATAATTCTTATGTTCACCGAGTGCTCAACGCTTATTGGCAGTTGGAAAATTGGCTAGCGGCACTGAGAACGGAGCAATCACCTTCCATCTATACACTTACAGTGAAAGCTCGTTAATTCGAACTTCAATAATACGAATTTATGGATAATTCGAACTGTACGATCTGGTCCGGCCAAGCTCCACAGAAGTCTATGTATAAAAAAGTCCGTTAATTCGAACGCGAGAAGGTTCCTTAACGGATAATTCGAACTACGCTCGCCTGGCACACGGCCAGAGAAACGCGCCTACTGCCTACACACAAGGCTATATTGCCTCCGAAACGGAGAGAACGGCGAGAGAAGGCAAAATCGGAAAAAAATCTAACCGACGCGGGGTCAGCCAGAAGGCAGCGGCGGCTGCCGCCTCTCCGTTCTACGTAACCTCCGAGACTTCTTGCCCATTGCGAATCTCGGAGGCTTTGCAAATCTTGTACAGCTGCTAATGTTGTGCGGAGATGGCACGGCAAGCTCCAAAACACAGCGAATCAAGTACGTCGCAGCTGCGCTTGCAATCAAGAACCAACGAATCAGGGCCTTCGCCACCTTCACATGTTCAGCGTCTTTGTCTCGGCAGTCTTCATCGGTTGTGCACCTCTGTTTTCAGCTTAGGAGGTATTGGCCGTCGCGATTCATTGTGATGGTGTTAAGCGTCGGCTAACGTTCGTTTCAGTGGACATCGGTGGTGTGGCACAGTCGGACCCAGAGCTTCGACTTGAAGATGGCGTGAGCCCGCGGCACACGCCATCGCTTTCTGACTCGCCAAATTTCTGACATGCCCTACTGCTTCCAAATCGCAGTGTACTGTTGCTGTCCTTCACTTTCGTTAGTTCGAACTTTCGTTAATTCGAACTGAAGCGGCTTCCCCTTGCGGTTCGAATTAACGAGCTTTTACTGTATAACCAACACCCCTCTTCCTCCACTGCCCAGCTATGCCCATGTACGTTGTGAAAATCACAGCTGAAGAGAACTTCAGTCACTTTAATACCAGACACATTCGTATATTGCACAATATACTGAGTTGACGCCGTCAGTGGTAGATATACTTCTGCATATACGTCTTGAGAAGAAGTTCGGGATCACGCAAGGAGAAGAAAAAAAAAGGTAGGTGTAACTACCTTTTAGAACGCTATATATACAGGAACACAGTGGTGTAGATCGGAGAGCAAAAGGGGGTGGCCGGTACTCTAGTTTACATTAAGCGGAAGAAACGGAGTTTGTCTAGGCCACGTGAAGCGTATATATGAATAGTGCAGGCAGACGGTGGCCCATCAGAGTTACAGAATGGGTGCCAAGAGACGGGAAGCGCAGTAGGGAACGGCGTATATTACGAAATTCGCACGCATAAGACGGGGCCAGATCATGCACGGCAGGGATAAATGGAGATCGCTGAGAGAGAGAGAGACCTCCGTCCTCCAGTAGCTCTAGTGCTGCTGCTGCCGATAATTATGATGTATTTTGTAGTATGTACTTGTTGTTCATCTTTTGGGAAAGCTTGCAGCTAATTAAGAACCTTGAATTATGACAAAACATAATTCACCGCCTGCATTATCACTATATCACTTTGCCCTCTTTCTCACTCACTGTGCCCCCTCTCCCCCTTAATATATTTCCATTCTCGCTTCTATAATATTCGCGCACTTTCCTTTTTTTTGTATGTACCCGTTTCTTTAGCAGGCTGGCGCTGTGTCCCCTCCTGGTGGCAGTGGATAGCTCTTTTTTTCTTTCTTTTCGTGATCACTTTTATGTATGCGCAAATTCAATAACAATGTTAATTCACCATTGAAATATTCGCCCGCACCGGAGTGGGCTCTGTATCAAATATTTACGAATATTTCAGAGTTGGATCACTGCGGCCAAAGCACCACAGCCATGCAAAAGTATGCCCTCAAAGCAAATACGAATAGAAGTGTGTGGGGGAGGGCAGGGGAAGACGGGGGGGGGGGGGGCGTGGTTCGCGACGCATTCGGACTCTCGTCTCGGAGAGACGGTCCCGTGCAAAGAGAGATTAAAAATTAAATTAAATTATGGGGTTTTACGTGCCAAAACCACTTTCTGATTATGAGGCACGCCGTAGTGGGGGACTCCGGAAATTTCGACCACCTGGGGTTCTTTAACGTGCACCTAAATCTAAGTACACGGGTGTTTTCGCATTTCGCCCCCATCGAAATGCGGCCGCCGTGGCCGGGATTCGATCCCGCGACCTCGTGCTCAGCAGCCTAACACCATAGCCACTGAGCAACCACGGCGGGTTGCAAAGAGAGATTGGATTTGCATATACGCTCGGCGCCGATCGAAGCCCCGCGCGTGCAGGGGTCGGCTCACAGACCCGACGTCGAAACCCCGGGGTCGGGCGAAAAGCCACGCGGCCCCGCCCCCGTTGATTATACGCACGCGAACTGCAGCCTCGATCGAGACACGGACACCACCCGATTCGCATATACTAAATATTGCATCCGTATACGCCGTCTTCGGATTCGACACGGACGGAGCGGACAATGCTTAATCAATAGGCAGATATAACGTATGGAGCGTACGTATAATATATAGTGCGTATATAGCGCACTATATATATATACATATCTATAGCGTACACCGCGTGGAACACCGAAATGCGTATATACCGGAACGGCAGCGCGTGGGTCGCCCCCCCCCCCCCCCTCCCCTCTCCTTTTCGTGAGGATGCACGCGTTGTGCTTAATATTGAAATGACCCGAGATGTATGCACACCTCATACTCGCATACAGAGACAATTGTTTCGACCTCGCTTGCGGACAAGCTGCAGTCACTGCAATGTAACCTTTCTTGTGATTTCAAATAAAGTTGTTTCCATCCATTCTTGTGATTTCAACGAATGCATGCGCGTTTGAATGAAGGCGAAATATATTCAGCCTTCTGTTCTATACATCTTTGGAGAAAAGGGCGAAACTCTAGGATTCCGGCTGGTTCATTTGAAACAGATCAGACCTCAATTATGATATCGAATGACGTTAGTGATCGAGCCGTCGCCCCTACAGGGAAACGAAATACTGAAGGCTGAAGAATAGAAATATACCTATATATAGGAGTACGGATTGAAGAACGCAATGAAAATCCGTGGACACCCCAGCACTTCTTGCGAGTTGTGTATGCAAAATGATTAATGCCGAACTGAACGCCGCTGAGCGTTGTACTTGCAGTTATGAAGCGATGAGTTATGAAGCGGCCATAACTTGCAGTTATGCAAGCGATCGCGTTGACACGCTTGACGCGTTTTGATTTGGCCTTACCGAGTCGCAGTTAGAGCACAGGCGAGAACTTGCATGGGCAAAGAGCAGGCGGCGGATAACGCATGCTTCCGAGGGCGATAGTGACGTGGCGTCGCGGCGACGCCCTCTCCACTCACGCGACATATGGCGCGCTATCGCAAAAGTACTTGAAAATCTAACCACCCACGACTGCGCATGCGCGTCGATGCCGTGACGTCACGGCACGAAGAACACGGTTCAGCAATCAGCGAGCGTACCTGTGTGACGACAGCAGATCGACGATGACCGCTTCCAAGACCATACAAGGTTTCATAAAATAATTACTAGAGGAAATTCTGGCGCTATAGCGCCTACGGTTGCCGCAAGCAGGGCGGTTCAGCCAACGTAAGAATGATGGTAGTACATATGGATTAGCCTAAACTTCGTCCTTCTGGCTTCAAACGGCTTCGCGACTTTGTGAACTATAGTCATTTACAACAAAGTATACGGTGTAATAACTAATCCAATGAACATTATTACAATCGCCCGACGGCGGGATTCGAACACAGGACCTTTAGGCAGCGAAACCGAACATTGAAACCATGGATTACGCCGCGGACGCATGCATCGGCAAGAGGCTGTATAGAACGCCCTTGTAAGTTTCTCGCGGACAAGCCACGCGGGTTGGGATGCTTCACGCGTTTCGATTTTGCCACCTCGACAAGCTGAACCGCTGCTGTTAGCAGCAAATTTAACGCGAAAGCGTTAAGTGCCCCGTGTCGCAAAGAAAAAGAAAAAAGGAAAATCCCGTGTCGTCGTCGGACCAGGTCGGACGTCGTTTCGCCAAAAGTTATTCGGAACCACAACCACGCAGGCTCTCCGCGTGGCACCGGGGCGTTGCTAAACTAATTTAATTCCTCAAAGTAAAATGCGTCAGAAAAGTCGCAAAGTACGACCTAAACACAGCGTATACAGACATGATAGCGTCGGACTCTAATTTAGGTATACCCCAAATATTATTCTGCTTCGCGGAAACTCAAACACAAACCCCCTTTTCCAGCGTTTCTGCCATTCATAGACCAGCACCCGGCCCGCTCGGTTCCTTGCAACAACACCATCCAGATGGCGCTCGCGTCGGCGCATGCGCAAAAGAAAAGCTGCGGTTGCCGGGAAGCGTGACAAACAGTCGGGGATCTTTGAATATGCTATCGCGTTCCACTCTTGAAGGCGAAGCTTAAGCGTCCTCCAAATTTTTGCGTGTCCGCGGAGTTTTCTACACTGAAGAAAGTACAGGTTGTTCTGAAATTTAGGATAGTGAAGGCAGACAAAGCGTAATAAACAAAGCCACAAGAACGTCTGAATCTACAAGCACGAAGATCGGACAGATCAATGTGCTACCTATCAATTTCGGCGTTCCCTCCAGTAATTGTTGTATAGGAAACTGTGTCGAAGAAGATCGTATGGCAGCAAAATCATATCTACGCCTGCCGTTAGACGAAAGACTATGCCTAGACAATTGTTAATTGGGTTCTACATGGGTAGTGGACGAGCGTAAGCGAAGCAAACACGGATTGAGACGCCATCAGCAGCATTCGTGTTGTACAGAATCGTATCGCTGGCTATGTAATGTAGCACATGTTAAAACGACGATGACATTCGAGTATTGAAAGAAATGTTAAGAACATGATTAACTTGGGCGATCGTGAAGTCGGGGCAGCGGTGGCGCAGAGGTAGAGTATCAGCATCGCGTGCAAGAGGACCGTGGTTCGAATCCCGGGGCCGCGCAATTTTCCACCGGATAAAAAAAAAAATCCGCGTGTTGATAAAATTGCATGAACAGGCCTGGAGTGCGGCCTGATCCCGGTGACCAGAACCGGTAACGCACTACCTCGCCAGAGCAGGATTGGCCACCCTGGTGCAGTACTTGGCCACAACCTCCCATATGAACACAACACTCAAACCCCGGCCCTCGGTCCCCGGCGGCGGTCAGACCTGTGACGCAGCAGAGGGTGCTAAGAATACCTGGGTCCGAACAGGCCGCCACTGGAATCTGAGCCTGGCAACGTTTAATGCTAGAACGTTATCTAGTGAGGAGAGTCTAGCAGTGCTATTGGAGGAATTAGAGGGCAGCAAATGGGATATAATAGGGCTCAGTGAAGTGAGGAGAACAAAAGAATCATATACAGTGCTAAAAAGCGGGCACGTCCTGTGCTACCGGGTCCGCGAGCACGTGCAAATAGTCTCGTTAACGACGCTATGAGAAAGTCATCAAAGAAATACACTAACATATTGCAAACAAAAGAAAAGTAATGGCAATGCAAAGCAACACCATGAATGCACGTAAACTATAGTCACGGGCATGGATGCACCATATAACCACCAATCATAGATGTAGTCTTTAGAGAGAAAGAGTGCAGCAGTGGCTTCCGCACATCCTTGGGCGCTGCTGCCATGCTGAGAACTTAAAACGTTCTTTGAAACTAGAACGGTCGAATTTAGATTGGCATATAACGTAGCTTCTACGATTGTCGAACTGTGTGCCCTTATGTCCTCGGGCTGTCCAAGCGATTAAGCTAGCGAGATTAGCACAAACTATGTAAGAAGAACCGATCATCGTTCATGAACGCTGTCTTGTCCATCTGCGCTTTTAGACTGTAGCGGCTATCTTCTGAGAGTACGTCCATGTGCACGTTCTAACAATGTTGACAACTGTTAGCAAATATACGTCACAACGAACGGGACGCAAGTAACCACGCGCCGACTCAGAGACCACTCAACATTTCGTCGCTAAGTTTTCGAAACGCCCAGGCAACGCAAATTTGTGTCAGCGAGATGTTCGCCGTAGATGGGAATAATGAGATGCTAATCATCCCACCCACCGCATTTGCATGAACTCTAGACGGTCCATAGAGAAATGGTTTCGACGCAAAGCGCGCATGAGTTCAAAAACAAGGCGAAAGAAACGACGTACCCTGAGTAGTCAGACGAAGCCACCTGAATCCAGTGCAAAGATCACACACAGTCAGCGCATGGTGACAGATTTTGCGACCGCCGACGAGACGCAGGCGAGCGAGAGAAAAAAAAAAGAAGTTTAGAAGCTCCTAATCCACGAGTGCGCCTAGCTCCGACTCGAACGCAGTTAAGGTCCCGCGCCGAGCATAATGTACCGGCGTCCGTCCGAGGCTCACCTCACCCTTGTGTGGCCGCCATTTTTCATTGTAAAAGCCCCCGCGTCGTCCAGCCCCCCTTTCTTTCCCGATCCAGACGACAAGCTCGGACAATGAAAAAAAAGAAAAGCAGCAGACGACAAACGCCGGGGCGGCGGCCAATCAGCGGCCAGAGGCGTCCCCTCGTCGCCATGGCGACGGGTGTGGCCTGGCGCTTCGCGCGAGAATAACGCGAGAACAGCAGAACGACAGACGACGGCGGGGACCGGTGCACCAGGGCCGCCAAAAAGTCGCCATGGCGGAGCTTTCTTTTTCTTTTTTTTCTTTTTTCTCTCTCTTTCTGTTTCTTTATTTCGGCCATTTTGGTGTTTCGCGTCGTCTGCTCCTTCCGAACGGCGGGTTCATTTACTATACCCACCCGTCGATTAATGCGGTGGGGTTCGCGCTTCTTTTTGTTTCTTCTTTTGTCCTCCAGTTGGCCGCCACAGAAACAGAAGAAAAGAAAGAGTAAGCTCGAATAAAAAAAGAAACAACAAAGAACGGAAACTCCATCGAGATGTGTTTGAGCCCGAGGTTAGGGCCGCGAGAGTTGGCCGTTTCGTCTTGTTTTAACATCGAGAAGAGACGCGTTAGGAACGCCCAATAGCGTGCCGTTTGGATGGGCTTTTTACTTCCGTCCGCTAGGGGGAGCCGAGCCCAGAGGAGAGATTTTATCGAGCGATCCGTAAGTTAGACGCCCGTTTCTTTCTTTCTTTCTTTCTTTCTTTCTTTCTTTCTTTCTTTCTTTCCTTTCTTTCCTTTCTTCTGTTTCTTTGGTTCACGTGAATACGAAACCTGCCATCGATCAGTGCATGCGCTGATTGTTCCGACGAATTAGTACGTTACGTATTAGAAAAAAAAATGGGAGATGGAAACGCACGTACATCACTTCAGTTCTTTTCGCCATGTTTCGAAGTTCAGATTAAAACAAAACGACGAATCCGTTTATTACGCTTTCAAATCGATATCTGCATCCTTTTCCCCAAACGCGGCCCGAAGCACACGCTCTTCACTGCAAGGGAGTTGACGTTTTAATGCTCCAGTCAATCACGGTGGCCAGGAGAGGCGTAATTACGCGGCTTCGACCGAATACGCAATTATGCGCAAGAAACGGGGACGTCATTACTGATGGGCGTTCCGGAACGCGTCGCATCGGTTAGGTTTAATGGTTAGCTTAATTATTACTTTTAGAAGCAACCAATATAACAGCAAGCGTGTATATATACCTTTCTGGCGTGTTCTATAGTACGGGACGGACTCGTTCGAGTCGAATTTTACTTTTGTGCGTGCAAAGGGGCTTGCGCCGGGTTTAAGGTGGTTTGAGGCCCAAATTGCGGAGGAAATTTATTAGCGCAGATTCGGGCTTTGCACCTTAAACAGCGTTTGCGCGCTTCGCATCAATGATTGCACCTGCGCTTTATTATTTAGTTAATCTCTTTTCTATCGATTTCTTTTTCTTGTATATGGCAGTCAGCAGAAATGATGCCTTGGTGGTCGCTGGTATATAGTAGGTCACCAGAATTTCGTTTTGCTCCAGATGTTTCTTAGTCAAAGCGTGGTCATTTTCGTATGACACGAAAATAGAACAACACCGACAAAGGTGTGGTGGTAACAATTTAACGAGTGCTCTTTTTTTTTGTACGAATCGCGGCAAAAAAAAATTTACCCTATGCGATTCTTAAATAAAGTTCATCCAGCAATGCCTATATTTCTTTTAAAGCAGACTAACGAGTGATAGTATGGTTGGAAGTGTACTCTTCCCGCGACCCAACAGAAACGCGCTTGACAAATTATTTATTAATTTTAAAACGAACAAAAAAATGTGTTCGAGATACTTTCCCTATGTAAAATACAGAAGGCACCACAAAGTTCACTTGTGTCACTACACGCAGTACAGGTGACAGCACAGCAATGTACTTTTTTTTTTTTGTAATCACTTAATGATATCTTTGGTGGCATTTTGCATCTTGTGCTTGCGAAATATATTTGTTTCCAGACCAGGTGAGTAGTGCTTATTAACCTCACGACCGAGATTCAAGTTCTAAGTTTCCTGTAATTGGAACGGTGACGCACTCTTCGATGCATGGACACTCGCAGCAAGCGACATCACATCTCTAACGTTCCTCCGACGTCATGAATGATATTATCACACGTCTATTTGTCTATAGCTATGATCGCCGGATACACAATAAGCGTTACGGTCAATACACTTGTTAAAATCATAAACACGGGCCTTACAGAGCACACACGTATATATAGTATATATATTCTGCTTCTGTGTTTCTATTGTCGTGCTCTATAGCTGCATCCTTTGTCGTTCTTTTACTTTAGTTTGTGCGATCTATCATACTGTTTTTCAGCCCTCTTTCCTTACCTGCCCTTCTGCCTATCTCGTTTCTATGTTTCTGTGCCCTCCTCCCTCAAGAATAGGCAGGCACCGTACCTCTTCAAGTAGCCAGACTGGTTTGCCCATTCTTTACGTCTCTCTTAATTGCATCTGTGCATTCAAACCACTAATTAAAACATAATATTATTGTTAAAATATACTAATAATGTCTCTAACTTCGTTAGAGGGGCCATAACCCCTCCTCCCCCACAGTCCTGGGAAGGTATTCTGTAGGAGTCCACCTAGCGGACTGTCCATTTTCGGCCGCTGCAGATTGGCTGGGGCCGCTCGTCTCCTCCTCGCTCGTACAGCCGCATCCAATCAGCAGCGGCCGATATGGACAGTCCGCTAGGTGGACTCCTACAGAATACCTCCCTTGCACTATACTGTAAGTGATGGTAAGCAATATCATCTCACAAGAACCTGAGATATCGGCGCACATTCTATAGGTCGAAATTCCAATTTGAAATCGCTGCCTCTAAAGCCCGCTCCCACCAATACCGACCGCCATTTTGGCGTGACGTGTGCGTGTGCTTGTGCGTGTGCTAGTGCTTGTGCGTGTGCTAGTGCTTGTGCTTGTGCGTGTGCTAGTGCTTGTGCGTGTGCGTGTGCTAGTGCGTGTGCTAGTGCGTGTGCTTGTGCTTGTGACGTGAAAGTGTGCGAGGTGAGCTTTGTGCTACTCGAATACATTCCGAAACCACGTGCTCGCTGTGTCGAGGTGGTTCACGCCCAAAGTTGTGCGATTGCTCCGGCAAACACCTTCCCCCTGGAAGTGAGCGAGATTCTTGGGACAGCGCGCCGTGTCCCAAATTCGTTGAACCCGCGTGACACGAGCATGCATGCAGTTAGAGAACACTAGCTGGTCCAAACTTCCGGAGTGCCCCACCACGCCGTGCCTCACAATCAGATCGTGATTTTAGTTCTTAAAACCCCATAATTATTAATCATTTTTTTTTCGTCGCGAGCAGCACAAAACACAGAACAGATGCAGAATTGATCGGGCTGACCACCGAGACGCACATGCGAATGCGAAACCACGCGTGGCGACCGTGACGTACTTCCGGCTCCTGCAATCGCTCCCGGTGCTTGCGGCATACAAAAGCACGACCTTCGAGATCGGCTTCTAGCATACTCCGAGGGAGCCGTCGCTGGGGGTGCGATACGATTTCGTCACCCGTTAGAGTTACCAGACTGCTGCTGCACGGTTTAACTGCGGTGTAGAAAAAAAAAAGTTCAAATATTTTGCGCCGCACCAACAGCGCTTGCGATTGGCTAGCTCGCTGTCGGACGCGTATGGGTTAACACTAAAGGCATAATGTAAGCTCGTAAATTTCAGTGGCGTGGCCCCTTTAAGTTCGCTACCTAAAAAAGCTCGAAAGTTCCCGTCTCTGGCTCTCACAGAAAAAGAATTACGTTACTTGGACGCGGCATCACACGACACGTAACCATGTTACATGAATTCGCACTTCATTTCTTTGTAAGCGCATGCGCGATCTACGTTGCCTGCCATGTATAAAATGGAAGCAGTGGCACAATAAACTTAGTTGAAAGTTTGCGCTTGGTGTGTCGTCTTCTCTCACGTCCGTGTCGTTTTTTATGTCGCGCAATATCATGTAAGCGAAAGTTTATTGATTGATAAGAACCGACGATAGCCGGGCTGTGTCCAACTCGACTCCGCGCTGGGCGCCATTCGATGGCGATGAGTCGATGGGACGAGCCCAGCGCGCCGCTGCGGGACCCCGAACGTCCCCCAGAAACCCGCGGTCGTGAATAATACATTTCGATCCCCGCCGGCGGTCCGCCTTTCCTCGAGCCGGAGAGGGAGGAGCACCCACGGCGAGAGAAAAGGGTGTCCAACCCCCCATCCCGTCGCCTCATTGTGTCCCCTCGACAGGACTCCATTGGACACCGCACCGGGGCCGTCCCGGGATTCGCGTCATCGTACACCCGAAAAGGGGGCGCTTGTCACCTGGAGTGGAAGGGCGCGGGGGAAGGACGTGCACAAAGGATGGAAAGAAATGGGTTGGGCTGCCGAATTTTTTTCCCCCATCTGTGCATTAAGGAAGAAGTGTCGGTATCTCTTAGTGCTATATACGTCGATGCAGAGCGCTATAGGTATATATCCATCCCGCGTCCGGCCACATTCCCGAGGGTACGGCATGCTAAAGCACATTTGCACCGTTTTGTTGGTTTCGCTGACTTCGTGTGATGTAGTTATTTGCCACTGGCAAAACGTATGCGGACACGTACGGACTAACAATTTCTTAGAACAACACTGGGAGAGAAATGGAGGCACACTATCCAAGCTGCGATGGCGGAAGTCCCTGATGATGTACTTATGCCAGCCAAGGCTTACGGACAACGACTCTTTGTTATAAAGACATGACTTTGGAAAAAAAAATAGTTATACAGAAGCTTGCAGGGTGGAAGAAGGTTCATGACAGAAAACAATTGCCGTCTCCCCGGCTGTAGCGCGGAGCTCTGAAAAAAAGCCCTGGCAGGTGAAGAAAAAGATTTGACCTGCGTAGCCCGGAGATTGAACCCGGTATACCAACGCTTCCGGGACCAACGCCTTTTCGGGCTGGTCCCTCTATACCGTCTCAACTAACCAGGAGGCTATATAGCAGATCGCAAAGCAAGGCAGAATTAATGGGCAACTCGATGCCCCTCCAAGAGGAGGGGGGTTCTCGCTGCACACTAAATTTTGTCAGTGCGAAAAGTGCCGAAATGTCCTGCGGGTGAGAAAAAAGGGACAGAACCATGCTCCCCCCTTTAGGTCCGCCAGTGGTTCACTCCAAAATGTTACCGCCAGTGAAATTTCGTAAATTAAGAGAATGAAGTTACGAGCATGCTGAAAACGCCCTTCCACTTCAACCATCGGAAATGGTATCCTCGCTATACACATCATAACAAAACCGCCAGCCAACAAGAATGCTTGCCCGCTTTTTCTTCGCCCCGAACCGAGTATAGCATGGCTATACAGCAACGTGTCACAAGCATGAATTGAAATGTTTGATCAGAACGCCGTGTCTGTGTGTTCATATATCGTGTCCTCATCTTGCTTCACAACGATAATCGCCATCTGTATTGCCCGCAATTCCTTTCCTTAACGCTGCGTGGCTGGTACTTCCAAGTCACGAAGGGCTTGCGCGTTATCATCATGACATAGCACTTTCGAGAGTAAAGTAGCGAGCGCTGAGTTTTCAAGGAAGGAAACACAAGCAAGGCAGACGACGATTATTGTTGTGGAAAAATATAAGCGCAAAAGGGTGCAAGCTTTTTTAAGAGTGCTGCGACACACTATAGTTTCCAATATGGCATATACTTCCGAGCTCGCATTGCTACACTACGTAGTTACCCTGGACAACATGAAGCTTTACATAATATATATACCAGCTCTGTATAGACGCGTCTATTCCCGAGTATACGTAGACCACTCCGAAGTGTACGTTTTGGAGACTGAATTAAGCCGCTGTTACAACGGCAGGTGAACCTGGAAACGGGACAACACATTATCGTTTCGGAAGTGTTCGCGTTTGAGATTATGCTTATAGCGTAGTCGGCGACAAAAGTTTGCGGACCACGGCGCCCGAAGGGGGAAAAAAAGAAACTGAATATTTCCGCAGCCTATGGTCACAGCTTGTTATTCGAATTCACAGGCCATACAGGTATCTGCGAACAGCTTATCTAGTGTCCTACGGTTTTACTGCCTATACAAGGACACAAACTGCTGGGAGATTCAACGTTTCCTTGTATGCAGCGGTCCGTAAACATTAGGCGCCGACTGTACATCAGGCAAACTGCTCTTTTTATCAGTAAACATTTCTCTCACCGACTGCATGGTAACGCGAGATTGAAGAAAAAGGAATCTATGCCTTATTTTTTAGATTTAATGCTAATATATATATATATGAGTGAGTGAGTGAGTGAGTGAGTGAGTGAGTGAGTGAGTGAGTGAGTGAGTGAGTGAGTGAGTGAGTGAGTGAGTGAGTGAGTGAGTGAGTGAGTGAGTGAGTGAGTGAGTGAGTGAGTGAGTGGGTGGGTGGGCCCGCTGCCTGTATATTGCCGGGGTACGCACCGCGTACGTGATAACACAACAGTAACAATACATAACAGTAGTATTCAGCTTCTGGACACGAAGTCGGGGGTTCGATTCCCGACCGCGACGGCGGCCGCATTCCGATGATGGCGGAACGTAAATGAAAAAAAAAAAAAAGAACGGACGTTTATCGTGGTTTGGGTGCATCATCTTTATATGATCCACAGACATACGGCCCGAAATTGTTCCCTTTCCCGCAGTTATCTCTTATACGACTCGTGTGTTGGTCTCGGTCGACTATATAGATCTAGAGAGCTGGCGTGACGGCACTTGGGTGACGTATACCACATACACCCGACCCCGCGCCGGCGCCTTTCTATACAGCAGACGGCCGGACATGCGAGTGGAAAGGGCGCCCGCTCCAGTCTACCTGTACGTATATATATATATACGGTTAATGCGCAAGCACACGCACTCCGGCTTCCTCACGAATCGCATTCCCCGCGCCAAGCGTATATACTTGCGTGCCACGGCGAATCGCCGACAACCGCAATGAAGCCCCAGGTTACACACTCACCGGCTGTGACGTGCGTGTAACCTCCCCCCCCCTTTCCCCTCCCACCCTGAGCTCAAAGCGTGACGATGTCCTGAGCGCCGACTCTGTGTCGATGTCACTCGATTGTGGAAACGATCATATATAGAGAGAGTTGCCTGCAAAAATCACTAGAGGGAACACTGTCGCCTGCTATCGTTCAGCTATGCGACATAGGAATGATGCGCATGCACGGAACTAATCTGGACATCGTCAGATTGCACCGTATATTGTCGAATTCGCCATCTTGCCGGCTCTGATTTGCCAAGAGGGCTGCTGCGGCCTCGCTGATTGGCTAAAAATTCCGCCGTTAGAGAATTCGAAAATATGGCGGAATTCGACGATGTGCAGGATATATGACTTCATGGTTAGTACGTAAATTTGTCTAATCTTCGCGCTATGGTGGCTTCAAACGTTCTTGTGACGTTGTGTGTTACGCTCTACCGTTTGTGAATTTCTAAAGCTCTCGTTTTCTAAACACAGCGAGGCAGTTATTATCTGCACATACCCGCAGTCATTTGCGAACTGTGCTATTCACAACGGAAAACGCGCTGTTAAAAATGATGGAGTTGCGAAGTCACAAATCCGTTCGAAGCCAGACGGACGAAGTTGATGCTGGCAAGTCCGTGCATACCGCCAATCATTTCCATGCATGCCCGAACCGCCGTGATTGCAGCTCCCCGAGGAAACTTCAGTGCCAGAGAGAGAGAGAGAGAAAGGCAAAGGAAAGACAGGGAGGTTAACCAGAGATTATCTCCGGTTGGCTACCCTGTACTGTGGGAGGGGCAAGGGGATGCAATAGGTGAGAAAGAAAGAAGCATAAAAAAAGGAAAAAAAAATACCTAAGCACACACACGCACGTACACACGAACTATTTCTGTGGGCACTGTCACGCAGCCCGCAAAGGCGTTCCTATAACGCAGTGTCACCGTACAGTCCTACGTCACACAGTGTGTAGTCACAATTTGTCGGAAAGTCCCGTGTCAGTGCCAGAGCTCTCTCTCTAGCGATGTTCGAGAGAGCTCTCAAGAAACGATGCATGGGTCATCGCGCGGGTGCTCTGAGAAATGTTTTGGCGGCTTATACCGCTCCACCATGTCATGAGGAGCGTTTTCGGACCAATAGGTGGCGTCCGAATGACAACTACAGTGTAAAATAATTTACACCCTAAAAAGTGAAAAGGTGTAAATGTGTCTATAACTCGCACCCTTAGGGAGTCCGTTATATAGATAACACCCTAAGGGTGTGAGTTAGAGACATTTTCACCCATTTTCACTTTTTAGGGTGTAAATTATTTTACAGTGTACAGCGACGGCTCCCTTCTGCGTATACCGGAGCGAGTCTCAAAGGTCGTATATATATACTTTGGAAAGCGAAGCCTTCTGTGCGTATATATACTTCGCCCGCCCTTTGCTGATGGTGGCTGCTTGTTGTCTTGTCGAATAGTCGCGTGTATAGCAAGTGCGCCAGTCTGCATTATAAGCAATTGAAGCGAGACTGAAATGAGTGAACCTTACCACTCACTGCCTTTCGCGCTGTGTTTTGATAGTGATGATGATAGTGATCTAAAGAAAGGAAGGACGCTTGATTCTGCAAGCCGTGGGGGAGCAGATTACCATGATCAGCGCTGTGTTTTTCTCTGCCTGCATATATATATAAGACCACCCTCCCGGCTACATTTCCCTCACTCGACAAACGTCAAACGCCGCGCCTTCGTCGTTCTCGTTCCGCCATTTTTTTTTTTGCCTCATCAATAAATGTTTATTCCTCCTCCTCCTCACATCACTTCAGCGTCGGCGTCTCGCATTGTGCACACGCGTGTATATATATACACTGGTCTTTTCATTTCGGCATAAAGTTTACATCAACGGTGTGAAGTATACACAAACAAACATTGTATGACATTACACGTTGCAGAGGACGACAATAAAGACGACTTCACGCATCGCATTTTAACTTTATAACGTTTAGTTAACCGAGTCTTGAAAGCTTCGCTGCTTCACATATATATATTTCGGCGTCCGCGTTGCACGTTTCAAGCGGCAGAAGCAATTGCGAAAGCCGCAAACACGTCACTGCCACCATGTTTTGGACGTCACGCAAAGGCATAGAACATTATTATTATTATTATTATTATTATTATTATTATTATTATTATTATTATTACGTTACCACAACCTATTTGAGTCCTTGCATGCAGGACGAAGTGATCTCCGGCTCTGCTGTCCTGCATGATAGTTAATTATGCAGGGTTTTACGGCGCAAACGCAACTATAGTCCTGCATACTACATGTCGAACCCATCCTACGCCTGAAAATTTTATAAGCAACCAAAACATGGAGGATCGACTAGCCGCAATCGGGTCATTCCTGTAGAGAGGCAGTCCCCCTGACCACCGAAATGCCACTGCCAAGAGCTTGCTACGAGACCTATATACTGAGGAGCAATAAAACACATTTAATTACGCAGTACACTGAAAACCGAATTACAGCTTGACCTTTTTCGTGTATTTCTTTCTCGTCATTTCTTTGTTCTTTGAATAGACGTTTTTCTCGCCGTCTCTCTCCCGAGAAACGTTAAGCCACTATGTATACAGGGACACCTGAGCGCTGATTGACGCTGTTGCCGGCTACGGCGAATTTTCTCGCACACTCAGTGCCAAAAGTACGCTCATATTATCAGTGCACGCTTATGTATGGGCATAATTTATACACTGCACATAGCTAGCCTACTGTACGCGATATAGAACAGCCAAGTATGTCGAAAGCTAAACTACCCGTAACTGCAGCTCTTTAGCTATAAGCAAAAGAATACCAGTCCTCACACTGATCCTAACGAAATCGGCACGAGCCTCCGAGAACTGTTGGGCATAGCTAGTGACGTGATCACCGTCAGCACACTACAGTGGAGCGCCTCTATACAACGAACGCCTCTACAACGAAATGACCTTTATAACGAAGGAGGGATTCAGTCCCGGCTCCATCGGGAGCTGTGCGCCGCGCGACTTTTACAACGCAGTGTACCTGTACAACGAATGATTTCGGGGGTCCCAAACGCTTTGTTGTAAAGGCGTCATACAGAATCCATTACATTGCGTCATCTCTCTTTGACGATGTCAGTTCCCTCTTCCGCATCAGCCTGCCGCGGTCCCATTACTGCACGCGCCGTGCGACAAGCACAATTCGACTGCGCATGCTCACAAGTTTCAACGCGCATGCGCAATGACCGTGCCGGTCACCGATATATCAAGAAACTCTCCGCTCCGTACAACCGTCCAGCAGAATGAAAATCTTCATCCTCCTTGGCGAAGAAAGAAAAGGAAAAGAAGAGAGGAGTAATGAGGACGTGGATCATCGAAAAAATAAAGTTAATAATAGAGGAGAATCACCACCACGGGGTTGATTTCATTGTGGCGTGCCTGGCGCGCGCGCCGCAGTCACTTATTCATTCTGAGGCAGCCCCCCCCCTCGACGTTAATCCCTCTTTCCGGCACTAACCCCCGCCCTGACAACCCTCATTCCCCCCCTTCTATGCGTAGTTCTTCCTTCACCCTTTCGTTAGGGTGTCCCAACACACTCTCTCGATCACACACACGAGCGGGGGAGAACGGACGAGCGTAAATTACGGCGCGCTCAGCTCGCCAGCTGTGCCCCCTGGCGGCGGGGTCCGGCCCCTCCGTCCGAAAACCCGCCCGTATATTGCACCGGCGCGGGCCAGCCGCCCGATCCCCTCGCCTCCCGACCAATCGATGCACACGGGAGGCACCGAAGAGCCGGGCCGAGATGGGATAAAATGAAAGATGGATCGCCGATATAGAGGGAGGCTGCAGTGCGGGGGAGCGCGAGGCCGCGAAGCCAGAAAGCCAGAGGGCGCCAGCGTCGCGGTCTCGATGAAAAGGTGAAGCAAAGAGAGAAGGACATAGATTAACAGTTCCTCCCCTCTCCTTCGCTGATTGATTCGCCCACTGATTTGACAACATGCGCCGCCTCGTAATGAAATAGGTGGCGCAACAGTCGGGGGGGGGGGGGGCGGTAACGCTAGATAGAGGGCGCGCGATAAGAATCGATCCTTTGGGAGTTTATGCACGATAACGTCGGCAATGTCAATACGGTTCGTCAGTTATAACCCACTATAGTGAGACGCCCGATGATGAAAAGAAACCTCCCGTTACGCTTTCCGTGGCGATGTAGTCGAACCTTTTGCTCCTTGCCGATCGATGCACAAGGGGTACCTCTATCGGCGAAGCGAGATGGGGTGTAATGAAATATGGATGACTGACAGGGAGTGGTGATAGGTAGAGCGTAGGGGGGTCTCGAAGCCGAAATGTCAGATTCGGCGGTCTGCAAATGGAAGAGGACGGCGGTCTTCCCCTTCATTCAATAAATTTGAAGTGATTTCATCGCTGATCCAAGATGTTTCTAAGATAGTGCATGGAGTAGGTAATAAAGAGCTGTTATTTGCAGGTACAAACGTGGCGTTCTCCCTAGTACGTTCGACCTAAAGGGACTGACAACTGCCAGAATGTGTTGCCAGACGTTGATGGAAATTAAATGAGCATGATTTATACTGGTAGTGATATAGTAATCTATAGTTCACGGTGTTCGCGATTTAAGTAAGGATTATGATTTCAAATTGGCAAAATCTAAGAAGCCAATAAGTGACGAGGCCTGGCGGTGAAATCTTAGTACTTCGGATGTAGTCTATGATACTACTGTTCGTAAGTCTGCTGTTATTAAGTACAACATATTTATTTGTTAAAACAGTATTTGCTATATTATTATATACTTGCGCTTTATTCTATATGCTTCGGAAATCAAAAGCCCATGCATAGTTACGCCAACACGCGGTACTGCGTATCACGTGTAATAGCGTCGTTTCGGTTTCGATCCGATTGGTTTCGTTTGACTGGTTAAATATCTAAGCAATTGGAGAGGAACCCACGAAAACACGCAGCTATTATCGCAGAAACACCTCAACAGTTTGGAAAAAAAAACATGAATAGCAGGAACGTCAGATCGATAAACAAAACAATACTTTCTCGCAGCTACGGCCCTTGTCTGCCTCCCACTAATGCCGGCGTGTGAACGCTATCGCGCTCGACGATCACCGTTTTCAGCATGCTTCTAGTGAACGACTACATCCTCCCTGCAGATCGAAAATTCTGATAAAAAATGGTCCACGGCGTTTTTTGCGTTACCACTTCAGGATTAGGCACTCCCGCCGGTAAGCTTACCACTGCGTTAAAGAAAATAGGTACCATGAAAATTGGTTGTCCGTCGCTTTAAGACAAGGTAGCAGGCGATTGGAAGCAAGATGGAAAATGGCAGGTGCACGTAGTTAGCAAATCTAAATGGACAAACGGAATTAAATCAGATAACAAACGCAGATTGGTTACATTAACTGCTTCAAATTTTAAGTAAGAGGTGAACTTAGCCGTGGAACAAGTGGCGCACAGAGTCCATAACCGGCGGTCCCTTAATGAGCGGATTCCGAGGGAAAGCAAACGTATAATCATACATGGCAGGTACAGGCGCCATGACACCAGATATTTAGGTGCTTGAATTACGGACTGCAAGTTAAATCCTACGTGGCCCACGGCATATAACTGGCAAGATTTGGACGCATTCTGCGCGGTTTAAAAATAAATTACGTGAATCTTTTTTTATTATATTGCAGTCGATACCGCACATTAGTCTGGCCAACGTTCTTAGACATACTTCAGTTTCGCAGCTCCCTATGCGAGCCCATTGGCCGACGTGGCCGAAACGGGTGTCGCTGAAACTACCGGCGCTGCAGTCGCGTCTTTCGTCATGCGCCGCGCGTCGTCTGCTCCTGCTGCGACGCGTCGTTTGCACCAACAGGCCTGTAAACGCTTATCCGTCGGTAAATGTAGTTTAGATACGCAGTCTGAGTTTTGTGACAAACCTGCCGCGCGTAAGTAACGGGGACTTCACGGTGTCTGTGCACTATCGGCGCTGCAGTGACACATCTCTCACGCAGCGCGCATCGTCTACTCCTGCGATGTCATCTCTGCGGTGGGTCGTTTTCCCCAACTGGCCTGTGTCGTTTGCTCTTTGACGACTGTGTTTTGGCTGCCCTAACAATATTTTATGCCAAGGACCTTTGAATGACATGTCTAGCTAGTCTTTAGAAGCTGCAACTACACCGCAAATGAGAGGTCGTGCACTGCGATTCCGCTTTTCAACCAACTTTTTCCCTATAAAAGCGCCACGGTGCTCCCTTCAGCGGGGGCTTTGTTTTTTGCTGCTTATTCTTAAGATGTGTATTCATTAAAGACGGCGAGCGCCTGTGCAGACGTAGGGACATTAACGCATCACGCCCAGCAGTCGCTTGAGACAACGCTGTGGTGAATTGATATCCACCCCCGTCAACGCTTCGCCTAATAAATTTAATTGACACATGTATTTTTTATAGTTGTCCGCGGATATTATGGGACGTGCAAATGAGTTGGAAGTGATCTGTGAGCAGTGAAAAGGACGAAGTTAAATACTATGAACATATTTATGTCAAAGCTTAATCCATTTTCTTTTTGACGAACAAAACAAACAACAAACCCAGTGACACTTTTTATTTACTTTGTGCTCAAAAAAGTAATTTTGAGCCACTTTTGCTCAAAGCAATTCTGCCCTCTTTCTGGCTGCTTGCACCTGCTCTGTCAGCGAGTTATCGACGCCAATCAGCACAGGTTATATATGAAATAAGCTACGCTAGCTCACCTGTCCATATTTGTGCTTGAGCAAATGGTTGCGTACACACTTCAGTGCATGTGGCACATCACACAGGAAATAAAGGTACACGCTCTCAGGCAGGCATGGATGTGGAATCTTGTGAGAAGGTGAGGTTACGCTGCCGCTGATTCCCATCTGCTGCCACATCGAGCGATTGTTCCCAGCCCCGTCACTGACTACGGCGATCACCATAGCACCATGTTTATGCAATTGCATTACTGCTTGCAACACCAGCTCTGCTAAAATCTTGCCAGGCGCAGCACCTTTCGTGGCAAAGGTGGCAATCGGTTGCACCCAGCTCTCCAGAAGTGGTACGAACATCAGCACGAGCGCATGATCTGCAAGTTGGTCAGTTCCTTCATTTGAAATACCGCCGTAGTCCACAAAACCATCAAGTTTGAAGGTTGACTTGTTGAAATCGTACGCCTAGCTGGCGTAACTTAATTTCATCCAAAATCAGTGTGCCGAATTTCTTCCCATCTGCTCTGTTGCCCAGCTGTTTTCCAATAGCTTCCATACAGAGAGGATTGAAGCATGGTATTCCTTTCAGTATTTGTGTGAGACGGCTCAGAGAGGGCAAGGGCTCGCTATCCTCAGCATTAAACAATTCAGAAGCCAGTCCGCATTGTACCGCGCGCCACACGGATCCGACTTTGCTTTCAACTGTTTAAACGATGTCATAAATGCAAGTCGCTGCAAAGGCGGAAGTTCGGCCAACGCTTCCTCGATTCTGTTATCGGGCATTTCAGAAAGCCTTTTCTTCAGAGCCAAAATTTCCATCTTTTGCTTTTGATGCGCAGCAGCCGCCCTAAGCAGCCTCTTCTTCACATTGCGTAGTTTCTGATATCGCTTGAGCGTTGCGCTCGGAGCCTTAATGCTCAGTCGAAGTTTCCTCTGTAGATGGAGACAACGCGCGCAGACTAGTTGCTTTGTAAGTACATTGCACTGCTTGTGATGCATATTATCTGATGTCGCCGAGTCACGCTGGCCTTCTTTCACGCCCGCACATATGTTCAAGCTGTCTGCTTCTCTCAGGATTCTTTCCACAGTTGCAATTAAACTCTCCAGCGTCTTGCGGCGGTGCGAAAAAATGGTGACCAGCGGCATCGTGTCTAAGGCCGCTCGTGCAGCCGGGGGCAAAACAGCACGGCATAAGGAACTTCTTGCTGTCATGAGATGCGGAAACGCTTCTTCAAGAAGCTTTTCAAGCGAGCAAATCGCGACACATCACACAACACCTACAAAACGGAGAAGGATAGCGACTGACGGTGCAGCGCAACAAACATGAAACCAGAAGTGAAAGCAGAAGTCAAGTTTCAAGTTCCTTACCAGAAACGCACTTACAATACATAGCTAAGATATCACAATATTTCACAACGAGGCTCAAAATTAAGAACTGTGAAATAACTACTTCTCAAAATATAAAACAGAAATCTACCAGAAATGACGCAACTTCTATCAAAAACGAAACAAAAAGTGACGAAAGACGCGATCGCAGCGCCGCTAGTTCGCGTGACCACCACTTCGGCCATCTCCCGAGCGGAGCCAACGCTACTAGATTAATCTAGTAACGTTGAGCGGAGCTGTGAAACTGAAGTATGTCTAAGAACGTTGAGTCTGGCAACACTTGCGAGTAGTGAAACGAAGTGCATTCTGGGGCGCTATTCTGAACATTGCCTAATTCCACCATATCGTCGAATTCGGCATCTTGTCAGCTCTGGTTGGTCCGCTGGTCTCCTACGGCGCCTCTGATTGGCTCAGAATGTCGCCATTACGGAATTTGACAAATATGGCGAAATAGCACCCCTGACCAGTCGGTTTCGGTCCCACGCACGCATTGCGACTGTCATACCGAGGTACAGGCGTTCCCCGTGGTTTGTGCTCTTTTCTATCGCACGAGTGAAAGAATTTGCGGGCGTAATATAAAGAACTCGTTTTTTTTCTTTATTTCTCTACTCCAGTTTGTTTGGCTGTTTGCTTGTTTGCTTGTTACATAATGGACACTCTGCTCGATGATAGAATAGTTCGACGGCCATCTCGTTTAGTTTTCTTTAATCAGACGAAGTGATGAGGTTATGAAACTTGCAGGCGCATATATATAACATCGGAGATGGGCAGTGAAACACCGAAGTGAATGCGAATTATTTGGGCTTAGATATCTTACTTAATATCAATATTATGAGCTTTTGAAAAATTTTCGGCACGATGAGCGTTATTTAATTATTTATTAATTATTTTTTTCCTGGATTTGCGTCTCAGTGGAAGTTACTAGCCAGTTATTGAAAAAGAAGTTTTGGTATTCTCTATGGGCTATACGTAAACGGTTTTCATTTCGCTTCTTACAACGTTTTAGCGCCTTCGTGACAATGAGCCAAATACACTGTCAATCACCAGGAGAGTGGACCCCATCAGGCAGTAAGCCTTTAGTGACGCTTGACACCAGCCCTGCCTCCCCCTTCGCCCTCCTCCCTGGCCCACTGCATGCATCGGGTCAGGCGTTGATCGGGTACGTCGCACAGGTTTCCGCCATATATCTGTCGAAATATTTTACACACCAAATTCAAATGTGAAAGTGGTTAATTACACCTATTATTTGCCATACCGGAACTGGTAATTATCAACATCGCTTCATATGGCAACAAAAGTTGAAAGTATAATTCATTTCGCACCTATCGATTGACTCCAACCTCGCCAGTAGATATAGGTGACGCGAAAAGAGGGATGAGCAGATAGAGGGGCAGTTTTACTTGCTGTGAATTGACTAAAGCTGTTGTCAAGGAAACGTTCGTGCACAAAACACGCAGCGGGCTCAGCGAGCAGTCGCAGCCAAATTACCGACTCTAAAACAGTGCAGAAGGGAGGGGGGGGGGGGGGGGGGGGGCAGGCAACGGCAGTAAGGCTTTAAAAAATTTACTTTGCGTCGGCATTCGCACAAAACACTCCCTTCGCGTCCTTGCAGAAGTGTGACGTGCCGTTATTGTACACGCTGTATCGTCCGCTACCGAGAAAGAAAAGAAAACAGGTAGGCCGCTAGGCCTGCAGAAGTGTGATGCGCCGTTTTTTCTAAACGCTGCGTGCCTGTCGTCTGCTACCGCAAAAAAAAAACAAAAGAAGCACTAGCCGTTCGGAAATGAGCAGGTGATATAGCGAACACATACACACATCGGCAACGTAAAACAACTTCCCCCTCGTATGACCGTGCAGAGGAGGAGGATGATGCGAGAAGAATCCGCACGACTACTCCAAAGTGTACAAAGCTCTAGTACACTTCGCCCCTCCCCCCCATGCCGCTACCTAAAAAGAAAAAGAAAGAAAGAAAGGAAGAAAGCAGCAGCACTAAGTAAAACCACGTCTGTAGGTCGAAAGCAGATGGTCGTCTGCTCCTGCATGGCTTTTCCAGAGTCGTCTGCCACGCGCCCGCCTGCATGCAGGGCAACTCTGTATCTGACGGCGACACACGCAGGCGGTCGAGCTGCGGGCGTCGTCTGCTGCCGTGTCTCGAATTAGTCACTTCTGTTTTACTTTTTGCTTCTCTTTTCTCTCGAAATTTCGATCTGCACGCGATATTGCGTTGATCTGACAGCGCCGAGCGGGAAAGAGACCGCGCGCGCGGTATATGTGGAGGCAGCTGCGCGGAACTGGAAGCAACGGCGATTTTCCACGGACAGCGAGGAAGGGCAACATCTGCTCTTGCGAAAAGTTTTTCGTCGCCGTATGTGGGGCTACGCAACGCCATTTTAATTGCTTATCTGTATAATTCGTCACGCAGTTACGTATACCGTGCTGTTATAAAACATCGTGCGTACGGGGTGCCTCGATGTCAGTTCAGCATGGCTTGCAAGCTGTTTCAACATCCTTTTGAACAGAGCTCACACATACTCGTACCATTTCACCGTCATGTTGGGCCGTCAGAGCTTGAAAAGAGCGTTATGGGACTCAGAATTCCGGCAACAGCAGCGCCGATACGAACGTTTTGTCTTTTGATGCTGCCGCTGTAAAAGCTGTCCGCTGCTTTAGTTGGAGAAACATGTTACCACTTTATACAACAACGCCTGCGTGTCGCTTTAAGGCTAAATGCTACAAAGCTTTGAACGGCGTAAAAGGCCTAGTTTCAGATAGTGCAGTTACAGGCACCGTGCAGAAGTACGACACTGACATACGAGTGGATGCGTCACGAAAGGCTCGGGAGAATATACTCGTGTAGATATATGTATTTTTTTTTATTATACCGAAAGTGAGAAAGAAAAACAGCACACGCCATCAGGACTCCTCGCCTGAAAATGACGCAGAACCCGGAGCCTCGAGAACAAGCATGGCGCCCATGGACATGCCCTCCGAGATCAGGTGGAGCACACGGAGTGCTGAAACTCTCGGAGGCCACGGTCCGGGATTTGTGTCGTATGCGCTAACCGCCAGGTACCCGTGTCGTCCACTTAGATGCTAGTTAAAGACTGCTAATAAGAAAACTGGGCAATAAACAGGCTTGCATTGCAAATATTTCTTCGGTAGTATACACTACTGATATTAACAACCCATTTAGCGAAAGTGCACTTTTGTTGCAGTTGGACTTTATTATTTACAATTTACTTTTTTACCCTGTTATGCCCGAGCATATACCACATCAAGTAATATTAAAACTACTTCACTTTAATTTCCTCCCATAGAGGACGCTCGTACAAAAATCAAAGAAATGGTGTATGATATAAAAAAAACAGCATAGCAAGTAGACACTTTGTAATTGGCTCGCCTAATTATGTATTCACTACTATTGTAGTAAATACTACCACAAGGTATGCGGTAGATGTTTGGCCCAGTTAAACCAACTAAACGGTCTGGCCCATCTATAGTTTTGCACTGCTAAGCCTAACGGCGCGGAACGGCGAAAGACTGGGGTGACCGTAAAAAGGAGCGCAGAGTTCTAATTTAGGTGTTACACCACGCTGATTCGTATGCGACACCATGCAGTGCGCCTCGCGCGTGGCGTGATATACCGTGTAGGTGGCGCAACCGTGCACGTAACAAAATCAATAGTCAGTCCGCACGCATGGACCGTCTCGCTTTAGCAGTGCAGCGCTATCGAAGGTACGCGTACATGTGTGCGTGCAGCTAACCAGAAACACGATTAGCAACGAATGTAGAGTAGATAAGTTACAAGCCCGTCTATAGCAAGTCGCGGTTTAAGCTATGGACCATTCGCTACTGTACGATCATCGATGGCAATGTCACGACAAGAAGTACATTTTCCCAATGAAAAGAACGATGGCTGCCGTATATATCGTGAAGAACGTTAAAATTATTCTACAGTTCAACTCTGCTGTACTATAGAGTATTCTAGTACTCCGCGCTTTCTTTTTTTTTGTATTTTCGGTATATGGTTCGTCTTCTTCAGACGGCGCCACTGTTCCCTGCACAGAAAAAAAAAAAACGTTTTCGCTCCAGTACCACTGTAGACGACTCGCACGTTTGCTTTCTGTGTAGACAAAAAATCGTGTAAAGATATACTTGGACTTCACCATGTGGTTAAACGAAAGCCAATGCGGAACGTTATACGCCTGTGAGGAAATTTGAGGGCGAACAAGCAAATGGTCTAACCTAGAAACACGTTTATTTTGTTGGCGTGACATACTGCACTGGGTGTCTCTGCACTGTACAAAGACATGGCCGAGCTGGACGTGTACGTAGTCGCCGTATTTTTTTTAAATTTTTTTTGCGGGGTTGATGTAGGCAACGTCATGTTTTTCCCAGGCTCGTGCGAAATCTTCACGTACAAGTACAACACGTGCTTTCCGTCGTCGACGCGAGGTGGTCTCTATAGTAGCACGTACGTCGTTCCCTCGTACTTATTGGCTCGAAGGTGTCTTCTCATCCGCGCAGAAGGACTTACTCGCGTTATTAAGGTTCATGCGGTCTACGGGGCTTCACGATAGACCTTGAGAATGCCACCCCACTACCGCTCTGTAGTGTACGTGGTTTGTTTGTGCTCTTCTTTATTTCTCTCTGTCTCCCACTTCCGCTCTTTCTCTTTTTATCCCCCTTCCCCCGCGCAGGGTAGCCAACCGGAAGATCGATCGATCGATCGATCTATCTATCTATCTATCTATCTATCTATCTATCTATCTATCTATCTATCTATCTATCTATCTATCTATCTATCTATCTATCTATCTATCTATCTATCTATCTATCTATCTATCTATCTATCTATCTATCTATCTATCTATCTATCTATCTATCTATCTATCTATCTATCTATCTATCTATCACAGCGGTCAACGTGCACCGTGTTCAATGCTGGCCACAACACGCCCTCAGTACGGCGCCAAGCCTGTGGCATGTGGCGTGTTTCGCGTCCAAGCCTTGGGGTGGCGCCACCATCGAAACGACGACAGCGCACCGCCGGCGGCGGTAATCGAAACGCCAGCTAAGCCTTTATTATGTAAACTTTATTTGCAACGCATCAAACCAGCACGCACAGAAAAACATTTCTATCTGAAATCAGACTTTTCGAAGCAAATTCTGCTTAAACGCTTAAAATTGTTATACCGTGACTTACCGAATGGTTAAGTGCAAGAGAGAGAGACAGCAGACATTCTGGACCAGAAGGCGAACAGTCGCGACAGAATTCGCCGTTGTGAAAGCTACGTGTTTCTGCTCAAACAGGAGGCACTCGCTCAAATCAAGTTGCAGTTTATGAATATTGTGAACGAAGTGGCGTGACATCTTCACCTACAAAATTGGAGGAACTTTAGCAACATACCGGCGTGCGACGGCTTTATGTGGTCGTATGTATTTCTTCACTGAGCGGCGGACAGCTTGTGTTCAACAGAAATGTGTGGCGAGACTGTACGCAGTATCTTTTTGCACATAAACTACTATGCATGTTACGCACCAGTATATCTTCTGAAACGCTATTGTCGTGCTTTTTATTTCATGTAAACATCGATGATGTTCTAATAAAGCTGTTTTTTGGCAGCAAGTTAGTGTGATTAGCGTCGTGATTTCTCTCGGCCTATGCAGCAGTGCCAACCTTCAAAGGTAAATGTACAAGCTAATTCTGAGTCCTAAATAATAATATATATATATATAGTGGGATATGCCTGGCCAAAGCAAGCGGGCAGAGCAAAAGCGATAGCAGAAGCTGACGTCGCCGGTGTCGGTCGTCTGCTGTGCGGTATTCCTCACAAGCGTCATTGCGCTTTCGATACACATGTAACTTTCCAAGCAACTCTAAATTATTCAGACGTCGCCTTTCATTTTTAAATTTAGATTGTAAGGGAATAATATTCAAAACATTTTTCTGGTATCAGTGCAACTACCGTTAGAATCCAGGCGGCGCTAGCGTCGCCTGCGAAAATCGGCTCCATTGGCCTTATGGGAAAGTCACGGGCTTGAGGCGCCTCTGGAGCCGACCCCCAGAATTGCGGGCCGTAGCTTCTCACAGCGCTGTGCCGTTTCACCGATACTGCAAGACCGACGAGAGGGTGCATACACTGCAGAGGGCGCTGGCGGCGGAGACGCGACGCCAGCGCCCTCTTGAAGCGCCCTATTTGAAGAAAAAAAGAGCATGAAAGAGACCCAAGGGGGAAAGGAGCTAGTGCTTACAAATTTAAACTGGAAGAAAGCGGAAGAGAAAATTCCTAAGCGCACAGCCACAGGGCTAGACGAGGTTCCCGTTAGGCTGATAAATGAACTGGGACCAAAAAGTAAGGAAGCTCTCGTGAAAGCAGTTGAAAAAACTTTAAAAGATAGACGAATACCAGACAGTTGGCGACAAAGTAGAATGAATTTAATTTATAAAGGTAAGGGGGAGAAAGACAGAATTCACTCGTATAGACCGTTGACCATTACATCGGTAATATACAGGCTAGCAATGCAGGCAATCAAATTAAAGCTTCAAGCATGGGCAGAAAATAATGACATTTTGGGAGAGCTTCAGAATGGCTTTAGAATAGGTAGGCGTTTGGATGATAACTTGTTTGTTCTTACTCAGTGTATTGAAATATCAAAAGCAGAAAGCAGACCGTTGTATGTGGCCTTTTTGGACATTACAGGAGCATACGACAACGTAGACCGCAGCATTTTGTGGGATATTCTGGAAGGGGAAGGCTTAGGTAACGATTGTATACAGCTTTTGAGAGAGATTTACCTAGAAAATACTGTTTGCGTTGAATGGGAAGGGATGAGGAGCGCGGAGAAAGTTCATATCAACAAGGGACTGAGGCAGGGGTGCCCTTTATCCCCGCTGCTGTTTATGATGTACATGGTGAGGATGGAGAGGGCGCTAGAAGGAAGTAATATCGGGTTTAATCTCTCATACAAACAGGCAGGTACAGTAATAGAGCAGCAACTCCCAGGTTTATTTTATGCGGACGACATTGTGTTGCTCGCAAACAAGCAAAGTGATTTGCAACGTCTGGCTAATATCTGTGGACAGGAAGCCAACAATTTAGGTTTGAAATTTAGTGTTAGAAAATCAGGTGTTATAGTATTCAATGAAAACAGTGAACAGACAGTGGAGATACAGGGCCAAGAAATACCTCGGGTAACAGAATATAAATACCTTGGTATATGGATAAACGAAGGCAACGGATATATGGAAACACAGGAAAAAACCATAACAGTCAAGGGGAAGAGAAATGCAGCCATAATGAAGCACAGAGCGCTATGGGGATACAATAGGTACGAGGTCCTCCGAGGTATGTGGAAAGGGGTAATGGTTCCAGGACTTACTTTTGCAAATGCGGTTGTTTGCTTTAAATCAGGGGTACAATCAGGACTCGACGGGAACCAAAGGTCAGTGGGTCGCCTCGCATTGGGCGCTCACGGGAAGACTACAAATGAAGCTGTGCAAGGGGATATGGGCTGGACTAGTTTTGAAGTGAGGGAAGCTCGCAGTAAAATTGAGTATGAAGAACGGCTGAGGAATATGGAGGAAAGTAAATGGGCTGGGAGAGTGTTCAGGTATCTGTACAGGCAAAACATTGATTCACAGTGGAGGAAAAGAACTAGGAAGCTTACCAGCAAGTATGCGGCCTGTGGGGTGGGCAACACAGCAACAAAGAAGGTCAAGCGGAAAGTCAGAGAGGCTGAATTAATCTCATGGGTGGCGGCAATGGAAAAGAAACCTGCCATGAGTAACTACTTAAGGGGAAAAAACGAAATTAGGAAAGAAACCATTTATGATAACTCAAAGGGAAGCTCATTACTTTTCGAAGCGAGATCGGGATGCCTTAGAACACGCACGTATAAAGCGAGATATAAGAAGGAAGAAGAAGCATGTGCTTGCTGCGGTAAAGCTAGGGAAACGACGGAGCATATTTTATTAGAATGTGAAGACATGTATCCAGCGGTCGATTTAGGCACCACTGGCCTCCTTGAAGCCCTTGGGTTCAGCGGGAGCAGTGGTAAAGCAAACAGGTCTGCAATAGACATCAGTAAGAGGCGATTGGAGGATTGGTGGAAGAAAAGTAGGGAAACGACAAAGGACGGAGACGTACAAAAGCACAGTTCGCAATAGGGTATCAGAAAATGTGGACGTGGTAGTTCATAGTGTGTGTTTTTTTTTTTCTCATGGGTTAACCTAGGTAGGATATTAGGCAGCATAGTAGCAAGAGCTTGGTGGCGCAAGCCACCGCCCCGTTCCAAAGGGGACGCTCATAACATCCATCCATCCATCCATCGACGAGAGGGCCGCGTCGCGTTCGCCGTTCGGAAAGCGAAAGCGCACCAAGCGACCGATGAGCATGCATGCACGGACACGTCGCGCACGCCGGGTAGCTGGCGCGCGACCGCGATTGCGGCCAATTACGCTGATCGAGCTCATTAGGAAGGAGGAGCACCGACAAGGACGCCGCCGCCGGCGGCGGCAGCAAACGCCGATTGCTTGCTGTTGCCGGCGCATGCAGCATTGCCGCCGCCCCGATCGGCTGCGTGGCGTTTGGGAATTCTGCGGGCTGCTCTCGCGCAAGGCCTCGGACAGACCTTGCTCGGCGGAAACGTCCGTAGTGTTTCTAGGCCGCCGCAACAGTGGTGGACCAGTATGTATGTACAGAAGAGAACGCCCGATTTGCATTCAGGCAGTGTGGTATATATACACATGTATATGCTTAACTGGGAATAGATGGAGAGGCGATTTTGTTTGTTCTTTTCACGAAAAAATAAGGTTTTTAAACACGCCTTCAGTAATCCTCGTCTTTGCGATAAAAAAACAGGGGGTACACAATGCATCAGGTTCTTCGGCGGTATAGATATGCTAAGCCAATTTGAGCGATAAAGGTGTGAGGTTACACTACAGGGCATGCAGTCACTCAGTATAACCGCTGTTTGAGCACGGATAAGCTGTTCCCTTCCATATCTACGTACGTACCTTGCATATATATAGCCATATAGGGTTGCCCACCGTACCGACTTCTGAGTAAATGTCCCTAGCCGTGGCTTGACCCAGTCGGGACGGCCTGATGTCCCGTCTTCAGCTTTTTCTTTCTGCTCAACAATAATCAGTTGCCAGATTTCCTTTCTCAAATGTCTGACAGTTCGGTTGCACAGTCGTCTCATTTCACCTGTCGTATTGTCATAAACGACAAGACGGTTTCGTTTGCGTCGTGTTTCTATAGTTGCATTGCTGACCCCAGCCGTTCAAACAATATACATTGATAGCTGTGTAAGCCAGCCAACTACTACGAATGTCATGTAAATCGCGACGTGACAGGACTAAAGAAGTCACAGGAAAGTTTAGCGCGAGTTCAGGTTGCATATTTTATGTCTTACATTAACATAACTGCATGTCGTAGTAAATAAGATGCTTATGTATGTATGTATGTATGTATGTATGTATGTATGTATGTATGTATGTATGTATGTATGTATGTATGTATGTATGTATGTATGTATGTATGTATGTATGTATGTATGTATGTATGTATGTATGTATGTATGTATGTATGTATGCATTCCTCAGATGCAAGTCCAGCGATACTATGCGATCAACATGGAAGGAACAGACCATGCAACCAAGAAAAGCGTCATACAAGTTAATTGCATTTCGTTATTGAAAGGTACGAAACAATGAATGTGGGGGTTAGGTTTCAGATATGCTTTATCGTCTTTGATAAACGAAAACGACAAAAACAACTTGAAGCGCAAGAAGATCCAACGTTGCCGTTGGCGCGAGCCGATCCCTGCAGAAACGTCTGAGGAGGCTCCGGCGAAGGCAATATTCGTTCGGAATTGTCGGCTTGCCAATTAAACGCCGCACGCTATCAGCGTGGTGCTTACTCGACGCGACAAAAAAAAAAAAAAAATGAGCCCGCGGGAGTGCTCATTACAGCGAAGGGAGACCACAAATTGGACACATTGAAAAGAGAGAGAGAGAGAGAGAGAGGGGGGGGGGGACTAAAGATGGGGGTCCGGGAGATGCGTTCGCGGGGCTCGCAGCCCACCCACTGAGAGACCCGCGAGGAGCTGCAGCGGGCGCGGTAATTACCCCGACAGCCACAGGCAACGCCTTCGTGGCGCGTGGCACGAGCTCGCGCCGTCGTGTGCGCATGCGCACACAGAAGGGCTGTGTCTGGCGTACTTGGTGACTAACACTCGCAGACCGTGGAACGAGCGATTGAACGAAAAAAAAAGAAAGAAACGTTAGGCGTAACGTCATATAGGAGACAGGTAGACGGTGTGGATTACAAAGAGAGAAAAAAAAAAGCGAGCGCAACGGCTAGATATTCCAGTTGATAAGAGGAATAAATGGGGTTGGGCGAGACAAGCAACGTGTAGATCAGATAACCGGCGGTGTACTATTACGGCTGCAGAATGGGTTGCCAAGAGAAGCATTGTGAAACATAGTTCCAGCGCACAATTGAACAAGGACGAGGAGAGAAAGACAACACGAACGCCGGCTTCATGGGAAACAGGGCTTTATGCACACAGGGGGAGGGGGTGGGGGACTGCTAGTGCGCAGGACCACTCAAAAATATTTCCTTGGTTTAGGCAAAGGTCATCAGAGGTGTCAAAACAAAAATAAAAAGTGAAACTTTTTCTTCTTTTTTTACATCACTCAGTACAATCTTGTTCATCTCCCACCTAGCTGATTCGACACACCCGTTGTCTTTCTCTCCTCGTCCTTGTTCACTTGTGCGCTGGAACTATGTTTCACAATGCTAATCATAACCAACTAGCCCAGCTGTCCATACTTAGTGCCAAGAGAATGGAAGTCGATGACGGCGGTGTGATGAAATTAGGAAACTTGCAGACACATGACGGTCAGCTAGCGCAAAACACGGGCAATCGGGTATCACTTGGTCATGCATATGAACATAAACAGACTGACAACGATGGCTCGCGCGGACTTTTACGCGTAACTAATAATACTTGCGGGAGAATACTCTACACTGGTAAGCGTCAGAATGACAGAGACCCCAATTCAGCATGTACTTAAAACCAATGTCGGTATAGCAAGAAGGGGATGCGTCATGACGTCGTGATTCACCGGCTCGCTAAGTCCCTCCGATCACCGAGACTGCCACGTGAGAGAGGCACCGGACGAAACGTACGCAGACTTCTTTCTTTCTTTCTTTTATGGGCAACGTCATCATACCTAGCCTTATTGCTGCGTAAGGTCAGCAAATTCTGCCGTGATTTCACGATGTTGTCGATGACGCTAAGTCCGCCATTCGGAGAACAATTTTAACATTAAATTAAAATATCTTTATAGGTGTTCATCAGCCATTAATACTCGCAAACTGTCACTGTTTTACGTGCGCGAAGTGTATCATATAGAGTTTATACAATTGACCTCTAAAATGGGCGTCAGTATTCTGAGCCATGACCGGCTACCCTAAACTGGGAGAGGAGGAAGGGGTGACAGAACTGCGAGTCGACGGTTTTCAGTCTCATTAAAGGCAAAGTGCAACGAAATTTTGGAGCGTGTAAAAAGCCTAGCTAGTTTAAGATACCGTATAGATACACAGAAGCCGCAGTTCGAGATATGACGCTTGAGATACGAGCGGAAGCGTAAAAAAAAAAGCTCTCAATAAAATATAACGGCTTTTGATACCGACACCATAAACACCGCCATACGGAAGTGACGCAGCACCAAGAACGAATGACCTCCGAGATAAGGCGGCAGTGGCGCGCCGAAAACATCTCGGAGGCAACGGACTGGGTCTTACGTCATAGCGACAACCACCAGGTGTACGCGTCGTCTGCTCAAAGGCTGCTGTGGCAAGAAAACAATACAATTATCAGCCCTGCGGCTTTGCTAACATTACTTCAGACGTATGTACACTACACTCATTTATAGCAAATTTAGCCAAAGTGAAATTTCGGTGCCAGTTTACCTTTAAGTGAAAGTTACCAAAAAATGGCTGTGGCTTAGGTAAGGTTAAGCCCAGGATGCGAAGCATACTAGCCTTTATTTTAGTTGTTGAACCACTGTTTAGCTTGGTGAACTGCTGTTGCTTGGCTATATTTGGTTCGGCTAGACGAAGAAACAACTCATGCGTTACTCTGCTTCGCCTTGGACGCCCCGCATTGGACGCGGTGAGCGTCGAGCAACGCAGCGTTCGGCGCGGCAACGAAATGTGCGCCTGAGCAAGCGACGCATGCCTGAGCGTTTCTAAGGCAACACCGCATTCACTAGAGGCGCTTTTGTACCGCTTTGAAGCATTGTACTCGTGGCTCAGTGGTAGCGTCTCCGTCTCACACTCCGGAGACCCTGGTTCGATTCCCACCCAGCCCATCTTGCAAGAGTTGAGCCAAAGCCACTTCTCCTCTGTCGTGACGTCACGGTGTCACGTGGTATTCAAGGCGACACCGCCGCGCCTGAGGAGCTGGGTTGAGCCCTCGTAATATGCTTCGCATAAAACGCACGTTGCTGTGGCCGAACCTCCTAACTTGGATCTAGGATCCTGAGTCCCGTGAAGGTATCCGTCTGGGTGTTCGAGCTGGGAAAATAACCATCTCATAACGTCTCATAACCATCAGGGACAAACTTCACTGTACCTTCCCATACGACCTATAGCACCCCGCTTCCTGTTTATCATTATAGCGCACAAAAATACACAGTGTCCGTATATAAGACATAGCCAAAGCGGTCACTTCCAACGCTCAATACACTATCCCGCTGCATTTATGTGCGCTAAAACGCTAAATGGAATACCAACATGCCCGAACGCATTCTTTCACTTTCCGTTCTCTTCAAGCGGCGAGCGAATAGAGCGAAGCGGAATCATCCGGTAAAAAATGAACAATAGCATAATAAAGATATTTTCAAACAAACGAAATTCGGTTACAAACCTTCACGAAAGCCGGTTGCCTAACAAAGAAAGGAATGAAAATAAAGAAAGCATCATCGCTTCCGTAGCTTGGCCTCGGCGCCAGAGGAAAGAGGCCGTGGTTTAGTTTGGTTTTCCTGCTATGATGCCATGGTGCCGCGAAAATTCGTTCTCTCTGCGAAACGTCGCGTGCCACCGAGGTGCAGAGCGGCGCATGCAGAGAGTATAAGCCGCAACGAAGCGTGTACGTGCAAGGCAAAATGCACGTGATTTTCGCGTATAGTGCAACCTACGCTCATACAAGGGCAAACCTTCGGAGAAATGAAAGTCACGTGACCGAATGACGCGCCCCGCGGAGCTCCAGTGACGCCTTTGGCGCTTCTCCGCGGAAATGGCAGCGCCGACGGGCGTTGTGACGTCACGCAGCGGGGTTTAACGTCACTGCGACGTCACTCGTTCGTGCTGTATATAGGCTGACTGAACGATCGATGGATTTTTAATGTCGCACAGCAACGGAGGGACATGTGAGACACTCCGCTGTCTGGACACTGCGCTATCTCCACGATCTGTACAACACAGGTGGGGCTCGAGAAATGATAAGAACGGGGAAAAAATGGATCTGTGCAAGACACGGGCCGCGGAAAGCTATAGAGCATGGATCGTTACCACATAGTAACAGGAGGTTACACATATGTTATACAACTTGCGTAAGACAGCTGACTTATAAGGAAGTATATTATGGATAGAATTGAACATGCTGTCAGGAACGGAGGAAGCCTAAAAGCAGTGAAGAAGAAACTATGAATATGCAAGAATCAGATGTATGCGTTAAGAGACAAAGCCGGCAATATCATTACTAATATGGATGAGATAGTTCAAGTGGCGGAGGAGTTCTGTAGAGATTTGTAAAGCACCAATGGGACCCACGACGATAATGGAAGAGAGAATGGTCTAGAGGAATTTGAAATCCCACAAGTAAAACCGGAAGAAGTAAAGAAAGCCTTGGGCGCTATGCAAAGGGGGAAGGCAGCTGGGGAGGATCAGGTAACAGCAGATTTGATGAAGGATGGTGGGCAGATTGTTCTAGAAAAACTGGCCACCCTGTATACGCAATGGCTCATGACTTCGAGCGTACCGGAATCTTGGAAGAACGCTAACATAATCCTAATCCATAAGAAAGGGGACGCCAAAGACTTGAAAAATTATAGACCGATGAGCTTACTGTGCGTTGCCTACAAAGTATTTACTAAGGTAATCGCAAATAGAATCAGGAACACCTTAGACTTCTGTCAACCAAAGGACCAGGCAGGATTCCGTAAAGGTTACTCAACAAGGGACCATATTCACACTATCAATCAGCTGATAGAGAAATCTGCGAAATATAACCAACACTTATATATAGCTATTATAGATTACGAGACAGCGTTTGATTCAGTTGAAACCTCAGCAGTCATGGAGTCATTACGGAATCAGGGTGTAGACGAACCGTATATGTAAATATACTGAAAGATATCTATAGCGGCTCCACAGCCATCGTAGTTCACCATAAAGAAAGCAACAAAATCCCAATAAAGAAAAGCGTCAGGCAGGGAGGTACGATCTCTCCAACGCTATTCACAGCGTGTTTACAGGAGATATTCAGATACCTGGATTGGGAAGAATTGAGAATAAAAGCTAATGGAGAATACCTTAGTAACTTGCGATTCGCTGATGATCGATATTGCCGTGCTTAGTAGCTCAGGGGACCAATTGCAATGCATGCTCACTGACCTTGTGAGGCGCAGCAGAAGAGTGGGTCTGAAAATTAATCTACAGAAAACTAAAGTAATGTTTAACAGTCTCTGAAGAGAACAGCAGTTTACGATAGGTAGCGGCCGCTGGAAGTGGTGAGGGAATACATCTACTTAAGACAAGTAGTGACCGCAGATCCGGAACATGAGACTGAAATAATCAAAATAAGAATGGGCTGGAGTGTGTTTGGCAGGCATTCCCAGATCATGAACAGCAGGTTGCCATTATCCCTCAAGAGAAAAGTGTATAATAGCTGTGTCTTACCAGTACTCACCTACGGGGCACAAACCTGGAGGCTTACGAAAAGGGTTCTACTTAAATTGAGGACGACGCAACGAGCTATGGAAAGAAGAATGATAGGTGTAACGTTAAGGGATATAAGAAAAGAGCAGATTGGGTGAGGGAACAAACGCGAGTTGATGACATCTTAGCTGAAATCAAGAAAAGGAAATGGGCATGAGGAGGACATGTAATGAGGACGGAAGATAACCGATGGTCTTTAAGGGTTACGGACTAGATTCCAAGGGAAGGGAAGCGTAGCAGGGGGAAGCAGAAAGTTAGGTGGGGGGATGAGATTAAGAAGTTTGCAGGGACGACGTGGCCACAATTAGTACATGACCGGGGTAGTTATAGAGAAATATGGGAGATGCCTTTGCTCTGCAGTGGGCGTAATCAGGCTGATGATGATGATGACGATACATATGTAGAGCATAAATTGGTTCGAAATACAAACCAAAATATAGAACCAGCAGTCTATACATAGAAGATGGATCGGTGCAAAATACGGACCAATGAAGCGATGCATAAAAGATGGATCGGTACAAACTACGGTGCCAGAATGATAGTGCGTGCATCAGTACAGAATACAGTCACAGGGGGCTATAATATCGACAGGCATAAAATAAGGCCCTAGGAGGATATAACACAGATACAAGATACGACTTCAGGAGGCTAAAACTTAGATCGTTATAAAATGCGGCCATTAGGCTACAGCATGTCACCTTGAACAGTACCAATACGCAATCAATAAATCAAACAAAAATCTTTCAACGGCGTTCTCTGGTAGACCCTTTGCGAGCGGGTGGGAAAATCCGTGTACTTTACGCAGTAGGACGGACGCCGATGACCGCGGAATCACGCAAGTTATAGCCAAGGGCACACCCGTGACAGCTACGGGCGTGGAGAAAAAGAAAGAAAAAAAACCTGGACCGCGATCGACCAGATGATTCTGTCAACACGCAAGCTACCGCATAAGCTCCACGATACCGCGCACAGTTGGTCAGTTCTGGCTCTGCAATGCGCAACTCTTCGGCGTCGTTCCCACCCGAGTCCGCTGCTCCGATCCCCCCCCCCCTTTCTTTTTTATTTCTTGTTTACCTCATTGCTTTCACTCGACCACCGCGAAGTGCTCACACGGAGCGGTCATCAGCGTTCGCTCGGACGTTCTCTCTCCCTCCCTCTTGCTTCCGTCACCTCTCCTGCTCTCCCTCGCCGAAACGTCCCGAGGCGCGCCACCACCGCCGCTCTCGGGTGTCGTGCCCGCTGACGCAACCGCGCGCTGCTCGGCCCGCAGCGAAGTTATACACACACGAAGCCCCGAGAATCACACGAGAAAAAAACCGGCCGACAAGGTATACAGCGTTTTCCTCCGGACGGAACCCCACGGGACAGCGCACCGTGCTGGCGTGCATTCAGGGGCAAAACAAAAAAGAGAAAGAAGGAAAGAAAGAAAGAGGAACGGAAGCTGTTTGCCTCGGGCTGCCGCGGCCGATCTGTTCGGTTCGGTTCTCCGGACCGATAAGTCAGCACAGTACAACGGAGAGGGCAAAAAAAAACACACGCAGCGACTCCGAAGCGAGAAGCCAGGTGAAAAAGCCGACCGCGCGCGCTCTGGCCGCAGGGTACGCACGCACGCACGCACAAGACAGAGACGAGGGGTGTGGGGGTGGGGAGGGGGGAGAACGCAGAAAACAACGCCGAAAGAAGGAAGTGCGGCGGAACCTGACGTACGCGCGCGGACGCGCCTTAAACTACGAAGAAGAAAAAAATAAAGACACGGGCGACGAGTGGTTCGCCGCCGCGTAACAGCAACCCCAGAAAGCCGGTTGAACCACCGCGCGTATAGCAGTAAAGGGGGCGATGCGAGAGAGCAAGCTTGCCGCGGTACAAGGGCAATTTCGAAAAACAACACACGGAGCAGATAGAAAGAAAGAAAGGAAAAGAACACGCGCGCCCCCAGCCAAGTAGGCATAAAACTATAGCGTTCCAAACGTCAACCACGCCCTCCTGCCGAAAGGTGGCAGCTCGTCGTGACGCAACGCGATGACGTCATCGTCCTTCGTGAAGTGCCCCGCGGCGCCCTCTGTCGGACCGTTTGACGGACCTCAAACGCGGGGCTTGCGTGCACCTTTCGCGTCGTCCGTTTGTGACGCCCGTCTGGTGCGATTCTGTCGTCTGTTCAAATTGTAACATACGAAACGACACTTTGGCCTGCTGCTATTGCTCCAGCTCCTGCAGAGCGCGGGAATGAAGGCGCGAGGCGCTGATGCGCGTGGAACAATCGGACGACGGACGGACGCGCGGTTGTTCACACATGCGCGTACGTCGCGAAGAGAGAAAATAAAAGTGAACAAAATACAGGTAACGTTTGCGCCACATCGAAACAGGCACAACGTAACGCACGTCGAGCAAGGACGAGAGTATTCGAGAGAAATAAAAGTGAAGGAATGAAACGCCGAACAACGAGGAAGCAAAAACTGCGGGGGGAAAAACGCGACTACCTGCAGCGTGCCCGCGGCAAGCTAGCGGGCGTCAAGAGCGACGTTCCGTTCTGTTTGACTGGTTCGTCTGCTTTTGATGAGGGCCGCCATTGTTGTAGGGGGGAGGGAAGGGGGCGAGCGTGCCTAGCGCCGCCGCTCTTTTGTTTCGTTTTTCGTTTGTTTTGTTTCTTTTGCCTGGTTCGCTCGCCGCCGCAGGTATACTTTCCCGTCGTTGCTCCAACAACCGGCCTCAGGCGCCAGTGGCCTGCTACTTCCCCCTCAGCCTTCCACTCTCTCGAGAGCATGGTTCCGCAGCCACGTCACGATACGCACACTCGATTGTTATTACGCCCCGCATGGTATGCGTAAACGCCTCAGCCGGCTCCATCGAGAGACTCTCAACCGGATAGGAGAAAATTACGCTTACGGAAGACGAAAGCAAAAGAAACAAAGTTTTAAAAAATAAGGACGTGAAAAAAAGGGTAAGGAGGGGGAATATAGAAGCGAGAAAGCAGACTCTTATAAAGGCCGGCATTCCGCAAAATCCAAAATCCAACGCGTCTGCGAAGAGAATGCAGCGGCAAACTCCACGAGTATATACAGCCAAATAAAAGGCGCCAAAGTGGAGCCAAATGGAACCAGCAAGCCGCAATACGGTGATATGGAGAAAAACGCGCTGCAACGGAGGGAAGGAAGCAGACGACCAGCAAGGAGCAGACGGCGCTGCGAGCCAGGAAAACAGAACTAGCAGACGAAAAAAGCAAGAACGTCAGCGTCGTGATGATGCAGACGACAAGAAAAGAAATAATGATTCGCACTGGGAATCACGCGGATACGGGACGTTTTTGAAGAAAGAAAGAAAAAGACAAGTAGGAAGGAGTGAGCAGAAGAGAAAAACACAGAAATGGCGGGAAAGGAGGCCAAGCCTGAGAGGATGAAACGAAACTACTCGTTCACGAGTCAGTCCGCTGATGCGAATTTGATTGCAGACGGCCGTAGAACGCCTTTTCTTTCCTCCAAGACTCGCTAGCTGCCGGCGTCGGCACAATGAGCAAGTACAAAAAGAAAAAAAAATTCAGAACGGCCCCGCAATCGGAGAGTGAAACGGCGGGAGAGAGGTTAGCATTATGAAGCAAAGAAAGAAAAAAGGAAAAACAAAACAAAACCGGTTAATAAGGGTGTGCTTGCGAGCACTGGCTTTGAAGAGTCGCACCGCCGCCAGTCGTCGCATGCATGCATGACCGCAAAAGAGCGCGCGTTTTTTTTTTTGTACATATTTGTTGACTCCAGAAAACCAACCGCACGAGCTTTGCTGAAGGCGCTGGTAGGTGTGCCTGATCACCTGCAGTATTCGACAGTGCGCTTCGATATCATACCTCACTTTACGTCGATCGTCAATCATGACGTCGTGTGCAAGGTATACGCATGCATTCAATGTGCACGGAAGTTTGTATTAAAAGCCGCATCAATCATAAGAGCGCGCTGCCATTGACTGTTCGGCTCGTCGAAGCTATATTAATGATTCATGTGGAAGCATGGATGTCCACTATACCTGTCCGATTGCAATCTCGAATTCAAATTGAGCAGTACGAATCCATCTTAAGTTTTACCATATAGACTTGCACGTATTACGACGTTAAGGTTAGGTCGGCAAAATAAGAGCGTTCCGAAGAACAATCAACGGGCTGAGGTTTGTGACTACATTCGAAGTCGCGCAGGTAAGCGAGCTTCGGCGAACGATACGACACGAAGAGAGAGAAAGAGGGGAGAGGTGCACATATTACGGAGCCAATGTCGACGCGTACCCTGTAATGGCCGGGTATACGACGGGGTCGCTGACACATCCATTACGCTTTCATGACTGCCGACCCCCCCCCCCCCCCTCCCTCCTCCCTTGGCAGCGGCGGCAGAAGTGTGTTACCTGCGTTCTCTTCGGTGGTGTCCACATTATCTCGCCCCGTCACGGCTTAGAGCGCAACTCCGCTTTGTACGCGCTTCCGCTAACGCACGGTCACAGCGACGTCGCCGCGTTAAGCGACACACCCTCTCCCACAGGAGACGGGCGCGAATGACAAAAGAAAAGCAAAGAGAAACAAAAGCCGCTCTCTCAACCGCCAAAGGCGGCACTGATGCGAAACGTCTGCTGCAGGCAGCAAAGCAAAGCTGTTGTTCGTCTGCTATACGCGCTCTGTCGTCTGCATCGGGGCAGTTGTTCGTCTGCTACGCGCGCGCTGTTTGTGCCACTGTCGCCATGCCGCTTGCTCACATGCCGGCAACAAGCAAGCACAAACTGCTCGGAAGGGGCCCCCGAACAGACAACTCTCGGCATGGCGCTCCAAAAACCAGGTGGCGTGGAGGGAGGCGGTCGGCCGGACATCCGGGCAATTTTACTTGCTTTATCGGCCATTTCTTTGTTGTCTCTTGTTTAATTTACGTCGCCCACTGTTTTTCCCTCCACGAAGTTCCCAGCTTTCGCCTCGTAACAGACGGCGCGCATAATACATGAGATAGCGCGCGGCGGCAGCTGACTTCGCGTCGGCTGATGCGCGCCGCCGGCTTAATGAACGCGTAACACGATGTGTGCCGCATCGGAATTAGAGGACGAGGGGCGAGTGCTGAGAAGGCGGCCTATCGGGAAACGATCGCCTTTTCATCCGCTACACGCATCGCTTACCTGGTTGCGAAGCGGCAGCGGCCAAAGTGTGTTGCTCCTTCCTCTCGGCGGAGACTGGCGACGTCCACTGCGGTGCGACTTAGCAGACGACAGTGGCGGGAAGACGCCGGCAGAAGACGGGAGGAAAACTCGGGACAGACGAAACCGCTCCGGCTAGCGAAACAGTACCTGGCCGATACGTTGATTAGCCCGGCACGGGACCGCCCACACCTGCTGCTGCCGACAACGACGGGATTGCACAGATACCGGAAAGGTGCTTGTAGCGAAACTCAAGTCCGGCGGCAGCGGCCGACCGGCTTCCTGTAACACCATCACGTACTGCGCATTCGAAACCAAAATCTCCAATGACGCGCGGCGCACGCTTCGCGTGCCGCGCGCAATACAAGTACCCCTACTCCCACGTGCCGCACACGGCCGGCGGCGCTCACGCTGCGAGCCGTGGAGCGGCGCCAGCGTCGAGAGTCACGATTGGCCCGGTTTCGGAGAGAGAAATTCGTGACGTCACGCGGCTGTGGGGCGACGCGTCGCAAAAGGGGCGACCGGTTCGCGCCGCCCATTGGTCACAGTCCGTGGCGTCGTCCAACTCAAATCCGCAGCCAGGAAAGCAGTCACAGTTTTTTTTCTTCTTGTTTTGTTATTCTGCTTCCGACAACCGCGCGAACAGGCGGCAGTTAGCAGACGAACGCGACGAAGTTGCAGAAGAGCAGACGCTGCCTCTGGGTCGTGTGTCGATCCAGCAGCACGGCCGTACTGTAGAGGGAGCGATCAAATTAGGACGCCGCACGGAATAGAGTGATGGACAGGTTTTGATGGACGCCCAAACCGACGCCAGCGGCGCTACGTGAATGCCAAGGAAAAAGAAGCGCGTGTATGTCCCGGGCATCCGAAGCGCCCGGCGAAGAAGAGATGGGGGCTTACAGCAGCGCTCGGCCGAAGCGATCAATTTGACGCAGACGTGAGCTGCTGCGAAACAGCGCGTCGCCGCACATTTCGTCGGCGAGACACGACTGCGAACACGCACACAGGACCCGGTCGCCTGGCAACCGTTTCCACTGTTTTGACTCATAGCGGGCCGTCGACCCGATTTAAGCGAGAGCGTACTTCTAGATTTCGTGCCGCAGAGGTAAAAGACACAAAAGAGAGAACCTGCATACGAGACCGGAAAGTGAAGCGTCCGCTGGCTACAACCGAGAATCGATGATCCCGCCGCGCGCCCCCGCGGACCGTCGCATCGATGCCGCGGCATACAAATGCGATGGATGCACGGAACTGAAACAAGGCGGCTGGAATTACATTAGCCTCATGCGACCGCCTCTAAACAGCGCTTGTAAAACAGTGGGGGCCCCTGGAATCCGTGTTTCTTTTTTTTTCTTTGGGAAGGAGCCATGTCTGAGTGAACGGCATGCAGCGTTTCCAGCACGCGCTGCCGTGTTGAACGGACGAAGTTTGAGGAAAAGCAACCTCTGTTTCGATTAAACTATATATATATATATATATATATATATATATATATATATATATATATATATATATATATATATATATATATATATATATATATAGTACGTGCGCGTGTGCATGCTTGCACGCAATAACTACGCAACAGTTAGTCAACGCTATATTGTCAATCGCTTTTTTATTGTGAAATGTTCAACAGCAACTCATTTGAATTTAGTATAGTTCAGTGACTGTTGCTACATCATTGAAGGTATATTTATTCAACGATTAATAAACCAAATTCATTTCTATAACGGAGGTAACATACGAGTCGTAGGCGCCAGATGAAAATTCACTTAGACCTATGTATAGGAAGGCGCATTAGCAGCTACACAGACACAGTCGTCCAAGCAGCATTGGTGAGTACGCTGTGAAATAATTTACGCCCTTAAAAGTGAAAAATGGTGTAAATGTGTCTATAACTCGCGCCCTTAGGGTGTCGGTTATATAAATCGCACCCTATAAGGGCGTGAGTTATAGACATATTTACACCCTTTTCGCTTTTAAGGGTGTAAATTACTTTACAGCGTATAGGCGCTGCAGTATAGTGATCGAGTCAGCCCTGGAAACCGAATAAAAGGAATCGTTTATTGTCACTTATGACGCATATTACATACAAGATCTCTTCAATATGCTACCTATGGTCCCAATAATTACCGGCATGCGGTCGATTGCACCGTATCACCGGTGGTTCTAATATAGAAAGCAGAATCGTTAGAAATCTACCGTGGCGGCTAACGATATTCTGTCCCATCAGTCGTATTACTTGAACTCGCAGTGTCAAGTTACCTAATTTTTCACTAATTAACTTTGTGATCATTCGCCGTTCGGCGTACAGCCCCATTGCACAACAGAAACGCGACGAGTAATGAAGTCATCTTCATGTAGCAGAAGTCGTGAGCTCTTCGCAAGTTTCGAATAACACGTGCTCAGCGTGCGTTTCAGTTAACAGTTATCGACGCTGTGAAAAATTTCAGCGTATTTAGAAAACCCCTATTTACAATTCACTGTGCGAAAATTTTCGATAATTGGCGAAATAAATTAACTCGAAACATCGCTTTCTGACATTTGCGCCAGAAGCGAGGTGTCGACTTTCAGCGAGACACTAACGATGCCATTGTGATGAATGAATCAACTAACTAACTAACTAACTAACTAACTAACTAACTAACTAACTAACTAACTAACTAACTAACTAACTAACTAACTAACTAACTAACTAACTAACTAACTAACTAACGAATCAATTAATTAATGTGACGACAGTCAGAGCAAGCTCTCGGGGCCCCGGCAAGCACTTTATAGATTCACTTGCTTTCTTCCACCTCGTTCTCCGTCGCCTCTTTGTCAGCCTTCGGTTTGCCTCTGCTTCTCGACGATATTCTTGTTTTTGGTGCTGGCAACGGTTCGTCTTGGCTATCGGATTTTACCTGCATCGAAAGGCGTGCAGCATATCTGTAGCACACGATTGACTTTGCGAAAACGCACACTCTCAGACACACACACGAGGCACGCACAAATACACGACTTGTAAGAGGAAAAGTTGCCAAAATGTGGGACGAGAGATTAGCCCATCCATATGGAGAAACCCAATTTGTCCCGTGTCCAATAATGGCATATGACAATATGGAGGTCCCGTGTGAAAACCCGTATGTTTCCATGTATGATATGGGGAATGTCCCTTGTGATCTTCATGTGAGCCTCATACGGGTATTCCACATAAAACCCGTATGATCCATATATAATATAAGACATGCCTTCATATGGTTGTTATATGGGGCCTCCATATGCTGATATCGAATTATTTAATATGGGGCGCGTTTTCTTTTTTCGATAGGCATTTGGTGGACTATAACTGAACTGTAAAACATAACGATTCGTCATTTGGGGGGGGAGGGGGGGTGAGACGCTATGGGGACTAACTCCTGATGGACGAAATGTTTGTACGCTGGCCTTAGGGACTGACTGTCAGCCTCTCGGAAGTTACAACTCTATGAAGAACAATTCTTTCTCCGTTGCATGATAGCTGGCCGAATTAGGCACTTCAAGCAGCATAGCTTGGGTCAGGGCCAAAAAAGTAACTTGGATTCGACGTCACAATACGCAAGTTTTCCTAATTACAGGGAATCGACGGTTTCGACTCTCTCATTCAGGGGCATGCTGCGCAGTCATATGAACCATGGGATTGATTGACTTACGGGTCTTAATGTCCCAGAGCGACATTTGAGAGTTGCTAGTTTTCTCCTTATTTACCCTTTACGGAATACCGGGTTACCGATTATGGGTGCGGCAGATGATAATCATTCATTGGTATTCCCTTGAAAACGGTGTGGTGACAATAGTAGTCCGCTTGATTTAATCAGGTATGTTATACATGTTTTTCATTCTAGGATTTTTGTGTACGTCTCCGTAACCTTTTTTTTTTTCTCAAAGCTTCCCTATCTCCTTGTACCGCAGCCCACTGTAACGGATCTGGTCGTATCAATCTCTTCCTTGTACTTATTACGCCAGTATTCTAAACGTCTTTTGCTTATCTTGGCTGCTGACCGGTTGATGCTTCCATCCAATTTAAATCCAAGCGCTTTTGGAAGGTATGCGTCACCTACGGGTCTCACTGAATGAATCCCTTTGCATTCCATTAGTATATATGCTGAGTGGTCTTCGGATTTTTGCTGCAGTATACACACACGCCTCACCTTGTTGCGAATATTTGCTCCGGTATGTTCTTGTCCTTACGCAACCAGTTCGAGACCCAAATAACAAGGCACCGCACTTTGTGTTATCGTATAGAGTTTCCATTCTAATTTCTGTCCTCCCATCTTTGTAAACCTCCGTGGTCGTTTTTTGTTTCCATTATTTGCATCCAATTCACTGTCTCCGTTTCTCTCACTTTCTTTCTGATGACTCCTGGTTGTCTATTTATACGCTTTCAATTACCCTGTACTTGGCTGCCAACTTTCTTGACCACTTCCTCCATTCACTGTCCACGCTTTTCAGGCACAGATACTTATGCACTTTGTGAGGATCGCACGCGCATCCCGATATCTCCGGAGCGGCCACGCGGTTATCACGCGATAATCACGTGCTCGCTCGCGGAGGGTAGCGGGGAGAGGGCACCTTCGTCGCTCCCGCTGCTCTTCGCGCCTGGCCGTGACGCTGCAGCCAAGGCACCCCGTTCCCTCCTTTCCCTTTCTTGGAACCGGGGAGACCCCTCTCCGCCGCTCGGGAGAAGCGCTATTCCCCCGACGGATCACGGCGGAAGAGCTAGCGAACGGCCGCATCTCAAATCAGCCGCTGAGACCGCCGCACGCCGTCCCCCTGTGGCGCCCGGACCTTGGTGTGCGACTCACCGCCCCAGGGCCCGAGCGCGGATCCACTTTTGGGTGAGCTGAACTCTTATCAGCCTCTTTTGTGGTTCCCACATGGTGCGGTTTGTTTCGCCCCAGACGTGCGGAATGCTCCGCCGCTGAGGTTTTGTGTTGTGTTGTGTTGTGTTTGTGTGTGTTGTGGCTGTTGTTGTCTGTTGGAAACAGTGTACTCTAAGGTGAATAAACACCTTAGGTTGAGACTCACCCTGTCCCCACTGGCCTGAACCCGCCGTGGTCGCAACTCACTGCGAGCCGCGGGTTAGGGGTCACAGCTCTGACTGCTAGGGCTGCTGCGAAAGTGCTAGGGAGCGACTGCCGCTCCGTCGGCGCTGTGCGATCCAGAGAAGGGTCAGGTGCGCACGCGCGAGCCTGAGTGATGCCCCGTTCACACTGAGACATTCGGCGTCTGGAGCGGCGCCCAGTTCGGCGGAACCCAGTTCGGCGGCGGCGAGATCCGCCGGAAAAGCCCCTTCCGCGCCGATCGCTCCCGTACCGATTTTTGCGGCAGCTGCCGCCGGATTGCCTCGCCGCCGCGCGGCGCTGACCAATCGGGGAGCGCGAAACAGAACTTCCAAAGATGGCGGCCGAGTCTCACGTCATGTCGCAGTCGTCGCAGTCATCAAAGTCCGCCGTGACATCCACATCCGAAATGCTGATCGAACTGGTGCGCAACCACCCAGTCCTCTACGATAAGCGCCACTTGAAGCGCAAAGACAACGTGCAGAAGGACGATTTGTGGCACAACATCGGTCGCGAGATTGGTGGGCGAACCCACCAACGCCGCTGCCGCCGTCTCTTCGGCGAATGCTTCTGCGCGTCATGCATCGCCAGAAAGATGCTTGCCAACAGGCCGAGCAGTACTGCCTCTTCTTGCTCGGGGTTCATCATTGTCTTTCCAAGCAATGGTGGAGACGCGCAACATAAACACACGAACTCGACGCGAGCGGAGACAACTGCTGCGCAATTTCGAGCCGCGCGAACATCCGGGACATCCCGCGCTTGATTGGAGGTTAGCATTTTATGGGGCAGATGGCGCTGTATGTCTTTCCGGCGGCGCGGTCCGCAAGCAGTGTGAACTACGCGATTTTCGGCGGCGGGGGAATTCTATTCGCTGTAGACGCCGGATTCCTCAGTGTGAACGTACCATAATACCCCTATATTTGGCGCCCAACGTGGGGCCAGAGGTGTGACAGGTTGAGTCTGTTTGTGTGAGTGACTGCCACTGCACGAACGAACCATGGCAGCATACGGGGCTGATTTACAGCCGTTGTATACGCTGTCGCAGGTTGCTACCAACAGACAACAATTCGAAGCGGCGGTAACTGCTACCGCTCAGTCATGCCCTGCGGCGAACATTAGCCCTGGGAATTTGATAAGCTTCGAAGAGGGTAGCGCGACACATGAGGCGCTCTCTCCGGCAGGATGTACCCTTGAAGGCGTGAGGCACATTACGCCGAACCCTTCGCCAGTGTTTGCGGAGAGCATGGAGCCACTGCGGCATACTTGCTCGACGCGTTCTGCTCCTGTGCCAGGCATTACTGGCCAGAGCGAGCCTCAACAGGCGCTGTTGCAGGATGCGATGCGCTTGATTGAGAGGTTGACAGGTGCCGTGCAGAACACTCTGCTGACATCTGCCGCCGCTGCTAGACCGAGAGTGAGGGTGGACTTACCCACCTACAGCGGGTATCATGATTCAGTTAGCGTCAACGAATACCTCGATCGCGTGCTGACTTACCAGCGCGCAACGGGGCTGTCCGATGACGAGATGCTGGAACGCGTCGTACCAGTGTCGTTAACTGATCACGCTGCCCGCTGGTTCCGGCTTACTGGCTACCGGTCTAGCACGCTGGCCGAGTTCCGAGCGGCATTACGCGAGGAATTCCTGCCCGCAGATTACGAGCGTCGTCTGCGGCGCGAGTTGGAGCTACGCACTCAGCATCCGGACGAATCCTTGCTCGAGTACGTCAGGGCGATGGACGAACTTTATCGTACCGCTGACCCTACCGCTCCGAACTGCGATAAGGTGGAGAGAGTCACACGACAAGCTCATCCCACCTTCGCAGCGTACCTAAGAGGCAGCAAGTTCAGGGATTTGGATGAGCTGGCCTCGGAGGCAAAGCGCATACAGGCGGACATACTCGCCTTGCGCTCATACCGACCTCCACCCCCAGCGTCGAGGGCACTTGAGCCGCGATGCGCGTGGAACGGGGACACTTTTCGCACCCGTTCCGGTGGAGGTGGTGCGGTTGCTTTCAGTGACGGACAACTGAGAAACGGTTGGGGCTTATCTGACCGGGCTCTCGATCCGTACACTTATGCCATGCGTGCAGCATGCGCTGCCGATGGCCGAGGTATGCAGAATCGTGGTCGATATGCCGGCTCGATGATGCGAGAGCAGAGCGTGCCTGCAAGGGAGCAGTCGATAGAGAGGAACAATGGTCAAACGGCGCGAGGCACTGGACGCCAAGCCTGTCAAAGGCCGGCTCTCCTCTGTTATCGGTGCAACCAGCCGGGGCACTACGCCCGGGATTGCAGACAGCCTGCGAACCGAGAGCACGCGCTTTCGGGAAACGAGCGGGGCCGCCGGTGAGCAATGCTGCATGGCCGGCGGCGGTTACAGCGGTGCGAAGTGAGACACACGAACTCCTTGCCCCGCTGGCTTGTCGTTTTGGATTGCCCAGCGACACGCCAGTCCCGCTCATAGAGGTTACAGTCGCCCGGCGCAGGTTTTTTGCGCTGTTAGACACAGGAGCGAGCGCTTCACTATTTGGCGACGAGGTGTGTGAACATCTCCGTCGGAGCGCTATCCGACTGAGAGAGAGTAATGTGACCTTCCGACTCGCCAGTGGCACGGCACACGCGAGCTGTGCTGCTAGGCTTGTGGTGCGGTGGGAGAAACGGGTGAGGCGACAGCGCCTAGCTCACCTTCCCGGCCTGTCGGTTCCTATAATTCTTGGTAGAGATTTCCTCGCCAAGACGGGCATTGTTATTGACGTCTGCAACGGAGGATATAGGGAGCGAGCATGTGGCACCCTGAAACCTTTCGTTTCACTTCAAAAAGCGTCAGAGACAACTTCGTTCGATGATGCTTCGCGCGCAGACCGACCAAACGATTGCCCGAAAAGGTCCCTCAGAACGGTTGCGGCCGGGTCGAAATGCCGTCCGGCCAACCGCGCTGAGAAAAGAGGCGCGGAGGGGAACTGCTCCCCTCCCGCAAAGCCCATAACCCCCGCTGCGGTGGCAGACTGTGCCGCAGTGAGGGGCGAACGATACCACCCGCTGCTGGACGACTCAAGCAGTTTGTCGGGGGAAGAAAAGGCTCGCCTCTCAGCGCTTCTGACTGAATATGATGCCGTATTCACAGAGCGGCCTGGTTGCACTACGCTATACAGGCACAAAATTGAGACTGGCGACGCCTCTCCGTGGAAGTGCAATCCTCGGCCGGTGAGTTTGGCTAAGAGGAAAGCACTAGACAGCGCTCTGGACGAACTGCTCGATACAGGCGTTGTTGAAAGGTCGGACAGCCCATGGGGTTTTCCTGTGGTGTTGGTTCCTAAAAAGGATGGGACGCCCCGCCTTTGTGTTGACTATCGCCGCCTGAACGAGGTGACACGCAAGGACGCATATCCGCTTCCTAGCATTCCCTCGATCGTATCCAACGTTGGCGGAGCGAAGTACTTCACTACGCTCGATGCAAGCAGAGGATACTTTCAGGTGGAGGTAGATCCCTGTGACCGAGAGAAGACTGCCTTCACGTGTCACAGGGGACTTTTCCAGTTTACCCGTATGCCATTCGGACTTGTCGGTGCGCCTGCGACTTACCAGCGCCTGATGGACCGTGTCTTGGGTGACGCAAGGTGGCACCACGCTCTTGCTTACCTGGACGATGTTGTGGTATACTCGCGTACCTTTGATGGGCACTTACGCCATCTCAGGGACGTGTTGGAGCGTCTGAGGTCTGCGGGGATAACGCTAAACCCGACCAAGACCCAGATTGCGGCAACCCGAGTAACGCTACTGGGTTTTGAACTGGATAATGGACGCCTTCTACCGTGTGATGACAAGGTTCAGGCATTATTGAACTACCCGTCACCGGAAGACATAGGCGGACTGAGACGCTTTTTGGGGCTGGCGAATTTCTATCGACAGTTCATCCCAAACTGCGCTGCACTGCAAGCCCCCTTGACAATGCTGTTGAGGAAAGGTGAGCAGTGGAGGTGGGGTCCCGAGCAAGAGGAGGCACTGCGCAACCTCGTAAACGCGCTCGTGGAAACCACCGAGTTAAGGCTACCTGATTTGAACAAAGAATTTGTCATTCATACGGACGCCAGCGACCTTGGCCTAGGAGCGGTTTTGCTCCAACAGCACGAAGGTAGTTTGCGCCCGGTAGCTTTTGCCAGCCGCTCTTTGACTCCCGCAGAGAAAAATTACTCCGTGACAGAAAAGGAATGTCTGGCGATCATTTTCGCTCTCAAAAAGTTCGACTACTATATTGATGGAGTCCCATTCATAATTGAGACCGATCATATGGCATTAACTTGGCTTAGGCGCTTAGGAGAGCCGAGCGGCCGGCTCGCGCGATGGGCACTTCTCCTGCAGCGATACGATATTACCGTTCGCTACAGGAGAGGAAAGAACAACGTTGTGGCGGACGCACTTTCGCGCGCGCCCGTTGACTGTGAGAAGAGTGATATTACTACTCAACTCACCTCGCCCGAAACTGAGCTTGTGAGCGGACTAACCGCTGCGACGACTGAGGTTGTCAGGAGGGATAATATTAATACCCATCGTGACCCCTCAGTGACTCAGCCTAAGAGCAGAGTAACTGCTACAATGCTCGACGGCGCTGGTCCCGAAGGAAGGGCGGATGAACCCCCTTCTCAGGACGAAAGCGTGAACCACTTGGACTGCGTCAGTTCTGTGGGGAGCGTGTTCGGCAGAAAGGAGCTGTTAGAGGCACAGCGGGAGGATCCATTTTGTAAGAAAGTGTTTGAGGGGCTCCGGGAGCCCGGCGGCGCGGCCGCGGCGCACATGGACGCAGCTGGTATTGCTGTGGGTGCGCGGCGCTCCGAAACAGCTGGTAATGCTGTGAGCGCGTTGGATTCCTACCTGCTAGACTCTGACGGCGTCCTGCTGAGATACATTCCCGCGGAGAAGGATACACACGAGTCCTTCAAAGCGGTGATTCCACGCACGCTGAGAGGAGCACTTTTACGCTACTTTCACGATACGTGCCTGGCCGGGCATGCGAGTGGCCCTAAGACTTATCTAAAGTTGTGCCGCTTTGCTACCTGGCCTGGAATGAAGCGGGAGGTGATGCGCTACGCCCGCTCGTGCAACGTGTGCCAACGCGTGAAGCCGCGTGGTGGACGCCCACCCGGGCTCATGCAGCCGATCAATAGCCGAACACCGTGGCAAATTGCGGCATGTGACGTCATGGGGCCTTACCCCAGGACACCGAGCGGGAACCGATTCCTTCTCGTAGTCACAGACCATTTCAGCAAGTGGGTGGAACTGTTCCCCCTACGGAAGCTGACGGCACGCGTAATCATGGGAAAGCTGATCGAGGTGTTTACACGATTCGGCTATCCTGAGCAGCTGATAACGGACAATGCGTCCTACTTCACTGCCAAACTCTTCGTGGACTCTTGTGCAGCTCTCGGCATTAAGCACAGGAGAACAACCACGTACCATGCCCAGGCGAATCCCACTGAGCGTGTGAACCGCAACATCAAGCACATGCTAGTTGCATTTGCGGGGACGCACAATGAGTGGGACGCTTGTCTTCCTGAAATTGGATTTGCTATCAGGTCGACAGTGAATCGATCGACTGGGTATACACCCGCCACCCTCAACCTTGGGAGGGAGCTGTTGAATCCGGTAGAACTTACTCTACAGGAACGAAGCAGCACGGAACTGGTTGTTTCGTCGGCACGCGCCGATTATGCGACTGGGCTGCGCGCGAAGGTAACGGAGGCTTTACGAAAAGCGCGACGGAACCTGAGCACTGCACGTGCCGAGCAGAAAGCGCAGTACGACCGCTCTCATCGGGAAGTTCACTACAAAGAGGGTGACCTGGTGTTGAGACGGAATCACGTCCTGAGCGACGCCAGTAAGAAATTCTCAGCTTCTCTGGCGCCAAAATGGGCAGGACCGTACCGGGTGCGAGAGACTGTCTCTTCACTCGTGTACAGGCTGGCGGACTTGAAGCTAAGACCGATCAGCCGACCGGTGCATGTCTGCGATCTCAAACCCTACTATGACAGAGGGAACGAGTGGCCCGAGGAGAATGCTCTCCCGCGCCCGCAGGCAGCGGCATCGGGTGGCACGGCTCGACGTTCGAGCCCGGTGCGGCATTATAACTTGCGATCTCGGCAGAACTAACTCTGTCCGGTTCGCGGAGGCTATTTTATTGTGCGCGATATCGGACGGAATGCTCCTCCGATGTCTAGCATGCAGGCTTCCAGAGCGAGCACGCGCTTTCTCTTTGGAACAAGCGAGAGGGGCTAACAGAATTGTCGCAGCAGCAGACCGCCCGTCGGGAGCCGTGAAACAACCACCAAGCAAAAAGGAAAGACCATCTCCACTGCCGGTGGGGACGAGCAGGCCGTAAGCAGTCAGCAGCGCAGTGCAGGCAACAGGCGGCGAGAAAAGATCCTCCAGCGGCTAACAGCGAGGTGAGAGGTGCAGCGGGCGACTTCCGGTCCGGAATGGTCGCGGCGGCGCAGAATTCGCCGAACCGCGCCGCACAGCTCCGCAACCAAGCACCCAGCCTCAAGGCCGAGCGAAAGACTTCGCCCGCAAGGACAGAGTGGACCCCTGCTGCGCAGCGAGGTGCAAGCCATCGTCAGGGGTGGGTCGGCGCGCCTTTGCCGACCTTGCGTGCCGAAACCCGCGAGGGAGGACAACGAACCCCGGGAACCCCAAAAGACAGCTGTCCTGCGCCATCTCGAGGCTGGTTCGGGGATCGCGTCAGCGTAATCGAGGCAGCCAAGAAAAATCCAGGGACCCTTTCGCCACCACGGACCCGGCACGTCCGACTGGGCAGGTGACGCCGCCGAGACGCAGGGTGACCCGGACCCAGCGCCCTTCTTGCCTCCCACTGCATCCCGCTGCTGTCAAGCTGCTCCGTATCATCATTCCATGTTCCGGCCTGGCTCGCGACCACCTACACGGCGACAACGACGGTCTGCAGCTAGAGCTGCTCCCTCACCAACATGGATTCAAACCGTGTTGCTGTCGGAGTAGCATGCCCCCTCTCGCAGGAAAGCCTCTGGTGACGGCGGCCTCTTAGCGGCTAAAGGGTTATTTTAAGGAGGGGGGGATGTGGGGATCGCACGCGCATCCCGATATCTCCGGAGCGGCCACGCGGTTATCACGCGATAATCACGTGCTCGCTCGCGGAGGGTAGCGGGGAGAGGGCACCTTCGTCGCTCCCGCTGCTCTTCGCGCCTGGCCGTGACGCTGCAGCCAAGGCACCCCGTTCCCTCCTTTCCCTTTCTTGGAACCGGGGAGACCCCTCTCCGCCGCTCGGGAGAAGCGCTATTCCCCCGACGGATCACGGCGGAAGAGCTAGCGAACGGCCGCATCTCAAATCAGCCGCTGAGACCGCCGCACGCCGTCCCCCTGTGGCGCCCGGACCTTGGTGTGCGACTCACCGCCCCAGGGCCCGAGCGCGGATCCACTTTTGGGTGAGCTGAACTCTTATCAGCCTCTTTTGTGGTTCCCACATGGTGCGGTTTGTTTCGCCCCAGACGTGCGGAATGCTCCGCCGCTGAGGTTTTGTGTTGTGTTGTGTTGTGTTTGTGTGTGTTGTGGCTGTTGTTGTCTGTTGGAAACAGTGTACTCTAAGGTGAATAAACACCTTAGGTTGAGACTCACCCTGTCCCCACTGGCCTGAACCCGCCGTGGTCGCAACTCACTGCGAGCCGCGGGTTAGGGGTCACAGCTCTGACTGCTAGGGCTGCTGCGAAAGTGCTAGGGAGCGACTGCCGCTCCGTCGGCGCTGTGCGATCCAGAGAAGGGTCAGGTGCGCACGCGCGAGCCTGAGTAATACCCCTATAACTTTAGTCGCCCATTTATGTTGCTCAATGTTCCTGAGTCTTTCTACAAAACTAATTTTGCTCTGCGCTTCTCCGACTTCAAACGAGGCCCAACCCATGTCAACCTACACTGCCTGATTTGCGGTTTTACCGTAGATGTCGCTGCAGCAACAGAAGCGCCAGCAGCGACACCTCGTGACGTTTTGTTCAACCACGTCGCGTTGGAAGCGTTTTTATGTTACAAGGTTGTCCTCATCGAAGGATAACAAAAAGAAAAAGAACCGCATTTTGGCGATTGTATGACTGCCGGCGCTTCACAGCAACAGCTAAGCATGCTCTTGATCGCTGCATTAAAGCTGTGTTTTCATTATTTATACGACGTGGCGCCTCCAACTCGTCCGTTCACGTTTACGTCTCCGGTATTCCGTAAACCGTAGGCCTTATGGGAATGCGGCCGCCCAGCCACGAGTCGAACCAGCGACCGTTGTCTTGAGCCAAACTGTTAGTGAAGGAGCCATTGAAACCAAACGCGGACTAAGTGCTTACTCGTCCTACTATTGATATACCTCCGTCAGAGAACGAAACTTGACTTGTATTCTAGAACGTTTCTCCATACGGCAATTCCTGTTCAATGAATGGCGATGATGATCGCTAATGGCACTCCTTCTGAAACGGGGTGGTGAGCCTGCTTGATAAAGTCGGGTTCTACTACGCATCTACTGCAGTCTATAGCGCGTTGCCTATCTCTACTTGACCTTGTAAAATTAGCAATGCCAGTGACGATCCTGTCCTCCTCTCTTCCATGTTTTTAATTACGATTAGTCACCGGGTGACTGAGTGGTTCATGTTCTAATGGGCACAGAATCGGAGCTGCTGTGCTGAGCGAAAGGGTTTGAAACCAACCGTTGGACCAAGTTGGGTCACTGGTTATCTGCCACTCTACAATGAATCTCTTTCACTCCAACTTAGACCATTTGGTACACGCCATTGCTCAATGAACGATTTTTCATTCTATTCGGGAACAAAGACATTGTTCGTTTTTCATGAATCATTAGCTGACAATGTATAACCAGTAACTAAAAACTTCATGCAAGGCATCATTAGTTGTGAATAATTAGCTAATATTGTATAACCAGGGACTTCAGTTGTTTATTTCTATACTACCACTCCCGTCTGTAATGCCCCCCGCTCTTGAAGGTATTAATGAATGAAATGAAATGATCCTGTTGACGTCAACTTGGGTCACTGAGTATTGAGTATGTGCTGTTGGGAATGTGCCGCTCATAAGCGACAAAAAAAAAATCACTTAAAATTTCTTCAATGGTGGGCGCAATAGAACTAGCGACATGTATATGCTGAGACAATCTTGTCTGAATATAAATTCACACAAGCGCCATGCGCGGAATTTGCGGCGGCACCGATAGATGGCGCAGCGTGTTCAGTGCGGTGGAACCTGGCTGCATACACGGCTGCCTCATACGCGACGCGTTTGGGTGATAGCAATATGCTGTGTCGCTACAGTTGCTGTAACGGCTTTAAAGTACACAACCAAAGATCGCTCGTACCAAGCTTATGCGTCATTCGCCATTGTTCTTTGTCATTTACCATTGGAATAAGCTGCCTGCGGAAATCGTTTCTGTCAATAACCACGACGCCTTTGTTTGCAAACTGAAGTGCTTATTGCGCGCCCACCGTTAGAATTGTATTGTGCCGACTGCTTAGAATTGTATTCTTCTTTATTGTTGCCACTACCATTTTAGTTCTACTTTTTCCAGTATGTTCTCGGTGCTTGCAGTGTATTTTCCAGTATGTTTTATCAAGTTCTGTTCTCTGCAAATGGAGCTCGTTTTCATTGTTTATTCACTGCAATATGTTATGTAATGTTAAGTAAGCCCCTATGCAATGCCTGAAAAAGGGCCTTTAGGGTATATGAATTAAAAAAAAAACGCTTTGCATTAACGTCGACATTCATCGTGAAATTGATCCTCTCGCAATTTTTTTTTACCAATTGCTCTAAACATCTCTTGCTAATCTCGACCTCTGACGGAGCATTCAGCTTTGAAACCCTGCGTAACTCGAAGGCGCGGCCCTATATACCCTGCTGTTCAGGCTCGCTGAATTATCGTGGCATTACGATATTCCGGATCGTATCCAGATTCTTCTTTCCTCTCTCTCTTTCTCTCGCTCTCTATCTCAGCAAGCAGACATCTCACCCTATTGCCAATATTTCCTTCTGTATATGTGTCTGTTCTCAGTTAGCCAGTTCGGGCCACAAGAAGCAAGGCGCTGTTCTTGTGCTAGCGCACACATTTAGTTTCCTGGTGTTTTCCTTGCCGTCCTTGTAAAACTCCACGGCCATTTCTCGCTTCCGTGCTTTGCATCAAATTTGCCGTCTCTGTTTCTCTCACTTCCTTTTTGGTGACTCCGGTTTAATAAAACCCCTTAAACTTCTTAGTAAAGTAGCGACACTCTCATCCTCCACCTTCACTCCTCTTCGTTTCTCCTCTCTCCTCTCTTTCACGCTCCCTCCTCGACCGGGGCGCCGCCTACATTGCTCGAGCGTAGCAACGGCGCCAACATGCGCTCCTCGCCACTCCGCAGACGCTTCTCGGGCAAAAATGGCGCTGAAGTGAGGCGCGAGGGCCCACGTGACGCTAATAGGCCAGTAGCGACGCGGCGTCGGCCTCGGCCAGAGTGCGCGAGGAGGAGGCAGCATTCTTCAAAACACGGCACTACTTTACAAAGTTTAAGGGGCTTTACGGTATAATGCGCGGCAGCGCCGCCCTTAGACCGAAGCTGTCAGCGCGCTTCAATAGCACCCAACGGCGATTTCTTAGTAACATTTCGTTACCAGACGCTGTGGAGTTTTTGCTGCTCGAATGCAAGGTAGTGAAGGTGCGTTTGTAAAGCAACTTTAGAAGCGCTATTACAGAGAAGCATTACTGAAGCGCGGTGTCTTGGCATGCATGGCAGGCGGCGCATTTGTTGACCTACGTAGGCTCGCTCTTCGGGGGCCGTACCCAGGAATTATTTTCGGGAGGGGCTTTGCGGCAACAGCGGCGGCCAGTTTGAATAATTACTATTGTGCCTGAATGAATGTCAGCTATGTGCTTCATTCAGGCACAAAAGTAATTATTCAAAATGGCCGCCCCTATCACCGCAAAGCCTCTTACATACCAATACAAACGTAACGTTGTAAAACTATTCACCGACGATTATGATACGTCCTAATGCGAAATTTGAGCGTAGCCCTATACATGTTTTCATTTCCCGATAAACTGGCTGGCGTGGACAATCGCTCTCGTGCGGCAGCACTTTGGAAAGAGCGAAGTGTGGCGCCACTGCCTCGCTAATCTGGAGATCGCGAGAGCACGCGCGTGGGTGGCGCGTGGGTGCGATTCACAGAAGCCGCCTCCGACAAACTTCCCAGACGGCGCGCGCTACTCTGGCACCATCTCGTAGCCTCCGTCGCCGCACTACGCTTTTCTTCTCACGTTTCGACCATGCACTCCACCGCTTTCCGCCTCATGGTCCTGCTGCACCCTCCTCTCCACTTTCCTCCTCTCATCTCTCCTCTTTCGCCGTGTTTTTCATCGCCCGCTGCGAACCGCGTTCGCGCTCATCTTTCACTGTGCTCGTTCGCTGGGTTACGCCGGGAACGCCGACGCTCGCCGCAGGAACGGGCGCCTAAAAGGCTGCGCTCTAGAAAGCTACAGCGGTCCGGCGACTCGGCCGTTTTTGCCCGAGAAGCGTCTACGGAGGAGCGATATTAGCCCCGAGAACGAACACGAGCGGCGCTGCGAGCGCCGCTCGCGTGACGTCAGGGAGGGGACTCGCGCCTGTCGTCTGCTACAGTTCGTGCGTTGTACGGGCGCTTTCTGCGGTGTTTTCGTTTGTTCGCCCTCGTTCTCTCTGCTTGTATACTTATGGTGGTCGTCTCAAATATATTTTTATGACGTCTTCCTTTGCGAACATTTATTCAAAGAGCTAATTTCTTAGACAACAATGCAGCTCTCGAAGGCAACGCTACAGTGCCAGCCGAAGCGACGCAGACCAGCCCATTGCGGGTTTTTCATACGCGGATAGACAATCGCAAAAGCATAGCCTATAGGAATCCAGTTATGATACCATACCTGCCGCGGTGCAAAAAGTATGTCACAAAGCTGGCTATATATGACTACTACAGCAGTTACGTTGATTTTATTCCGCTAAAACAGGTTTGCTCACGACGAGTAGTTCATGGTATAATATCGAATTTTTGCATTTCCTCACAGAAACGCTCGGCAGTAGCACGGTGACTTAACTAATACTGGAGCTTAGATTCTACACGCCTCACTTGCTTCTTTAACTGCTTGTCAACATTAGGCGGTTCTTCACGTGTTTATTTTTTTTAAGCAGCGGAAATTTGAAGTAAAGTTAATGAAGGCTTACAGCTATTTACAGAGTACAAATAGGAATGTACCAATATATATTCCCTTTTCCGTGCTACACGTTCAACTCACCTCTTTAGAGCGCGTTTGTTAATGATTAATAATGCATGTTATGTTCCTCTTTTTTTGTCTATGTTACCAAGTGAATATCATTTATTTATTTCAATGCCGCAGTGTGTTTTGCATTGTTATCGTGGAAATATTTCACTGTGCTTTCATATATTGTATAACTGCAATGTTTTATGGCCACTATATAGATGTAATTTATATGGCGCTTGATGTGTTACCCCATGCAGCCATATTGTACCTAAGAGGGTGAGATTACCTCAAGCCGCGTCTGTGCGGCTTTTTTCCCTCATCCACCTCCATTTACCACTCCTCTGTACATGTGTGTGTGTAAACGGAAATTAATAAATCAAATCACATCAAACTCACTTGAGAAATTTACTGGTGCTTGTTGCTTAAGGAATATACATGACGAATCTGTTTGGCAAACTGACACAGGCTGCTCGGCCCAATTTTTTTAGTGAAGTATGCCTGCTGGACCACATAGCTGTAGCCAGAAAGCAGTCGAAGCGTCAATGACTAGTAGTATGGGACATATTGAAGATATCGAAATTCCCCCTGTGGAGGGTCAGAAATCAAGTGAAAGTATATGCAAGGCTTGTGGTGCTTTCTTTATGAATGTTTGCGATTGGATTGGAGTAAACTTAAATTAGCCTGCAAGGTTCTCTTTTAAGTACCGACGAAGCGAATAGTTATCCGTTTGTATAATTAAATAATGCTGGATCGAGACATGGTGAGACAAAAGGTGCTTGAATTTTCCTTTTGTAGGCAATCTAAGCTGCGTAGTAGTAGCTCGAGAATACTTTAGCCATTCCAGTTGGCACTGTAAAAAAATGCTTTATGGTTTTAATTCGAAGTTGAAGTGAACTGATGGGTTTCGCGAACATAGCGTGCCTCGCCATACGGACAGTCGATTGCTACCGTTACGTGATCAGGGGTGGGCCATATTGTCGATAAAGGCTACTGAGGGCCACTATGATACATTTCATCACTTTCAATTGAGTGGCTGTCGATCTAAACAACGAAACTTTTCTCTCAGGTGATTGCTACTATGGTGTTTGTGAATTAACTATGTAAATACTCTACATGACACGCCGTCGTGTTAGCAGCCATGAGCAATTCGTTTTTTGGAGGCCTGTTTCAGAGGGGGATGAAAGTAGCAGCAAACATTTTCATAAGAAATGCGCGCCTAACTATTTTTTTACGCATTAATGAATGGCCATATTTGAATAGAACAACACAACAGAGTAATAGGAATCATGATGACAGCTTCGCTGGGCAGTGTCTTTCTAATATCGGATAACATGTTGACGCCAATTACCAAATTTTTCTTCCACGTAAAATGCAATACCTCTCATAGCTAAATACTAAAGGAATGTTAAGTGTTTAGCGAAGCATCATACATAACTTCGCGCGTTGAATTTGCAGATATTCTCTTTTTAGTCAAAATTTACCGATAGACACGGCGCATATATGCATTGCAAAAACTTGTAGACCCCTTTAACGCTACTTAGCTTGCGATATCCAAGTCGCAAAGTTCCTCGACTCACACGCTTTTGAAGAAGAAACTGTGGTTAAGGTATTGCAGCTGAAAGAAGCCGACTTATTCTTCAATACGTACGGCTCGAGCCACCTATACCCCAAGCATACACGAAGGGAACGAGCGCGCGCGGCAGCCGAGCGAGCCGGAGCGAGCGGCGTCCTGGCCGTGACGTCACTCGCGAGAGGGCGCCATTCCTCTTTCTCGGGGCTAATAGAGGCTAGAAAGGTTCGAGCAGTGTAGGTGGCGCCACGGTCGAGGAGGGAGCGTGAAAGAGAGGAGAAACGAGGAGGAGTGCAGGCGGAGGAGGAGAGTGTCGCTACTTTACGAAGTTTAAGGGGCTTTAATATAACCCGGTTATACCATAACCCGGTCTATCGAGATACAAATAAAACGTTCAGTGAAGCACTACACGCCGCTATAGAGCGTCCGTTACCTGATAGCGCAAGCGGCGCGCGGGAGAGGGCGCCTGCTCCGCTGTTGCACGGGGCTCAGCTGGGGCGCCCTGAGCGCCTCGCTGAGCCGCATCGTGTGCAGCAGCGGCACGAAAGACTGGCACACGCCTGAGTCACGCGCGTACTGTCGGTAGTAGCAGCTAAGCAGCGGGCCCCGGTAGGGGCTTCCCGCCGCTCCCGGGCCCAGACACTGCCGGCGCAGAAGGGCACCGCTAGCGACCTCCGAGGCAGCCGTCCCGATGGTGACGTTTTTAGGGCGCTTTAGAAAAAGGAGTCCAGAGTAAGGGAGTCTCGCCGGCCGTGCGTTTTCGCGTTCGCTATTCGAAATTCCCTAGCGGAGAGTTTTCGAAAACGCTTAGGTGCGCTATATTAGAAAACTCCCTATTGGGATTCCTATTGTGATTACAACGAAGGCGCCAAATAAAACAACGGATGAAGGAAGGAGACACGAGATGCGCCTACGTAGATGCGCCTACGTGGTTGCCTCGTGTCTCCTTCCTTCGTCCGTTGTTTTATTTTGCGCCTTCGTTGTAATCACGTATAACCAACTCGCCCACCAACACGTGCTCAGTGACTGCATCCCTATTGGGAAGTTTTTGGTAACTTTTAGAACTCCTTGTTGGGTGTGCCGTTTACAAAACTGCCTAATGTAGAGTTTTACAAGTTTTCTGAAACATTGTAAAAGGGAACTCTACAAATATACCATAACCAGTGTTCTATGAAACTCCCTAATAGAGAGTTTGGAGGATCTTGAACGCCGTATCAGTCTAGCTTGATACAATGTTTGGTTACGATGTCCCTTTGGAAAGCCTCTAGTCAAAAAGTGCCGAATGCGAAATTTTCTAAAGGTACATTATAGGGAAATTCGGTAAAGCACGTAATCACAGCTCCAACGAAGTTTTCCAAATAGCGCACGCAAATGGCTTAGCGTGCCCCAAAAACACAGTGCTAGCGACAATTCAAGCACGTGCGCAGAACACACACCGTTTTCATTCTTTGTAATCTCTAATTTCCATTCACTCTGCCCACTACGAACTGCAACGTCCCGCAACCTTGAAATTCCTATTTCTAAAACTCTCTAATAAAGGGACCTAAATTGGCAACACTGCCAGATTGCTATAGGGTTCTTTCAGAACTCTACTTTCATATTTAATATGACGTCGCAAGTCCTTCACCACACAAAAAGCACAATGACTAACGACGAAGGCGCGACAGCGATGACGATGGCCCGACACCTACGACGACGACGAGTGCGACGTGACGACGCCATAACGACGGCACTTCGATGACTTACGACATCTAAGACAGCGTAAAGCTGTCCTTGCGAGATGAGCAAAATAATGTCTGCTACGGAGAAAGCCTACAAACAAAACACACTTCACTTGTCGGGACAGGGTAGAGACAGACGAATGCTGCAATGCATGTGGCGCCACCTCATGACGCTGACGTCAACTAACGCACAAGCACGGAGGAAGGAAAAACAGAGGAGAGGCCCTGTCGTCACTCTTTGCGAATCATGATGCTATATCTTCGGCTGGTCGTTTCTGAGCGCTCTCGCGAGCGGCGTTGTCTTCGGCTGGTTGAAAGAGGGTGCGCGCCCTGCGTTCGGCTGGTTCTTCTCGATTGCTCTATCTTGGAGCGCTCTGAGGCGCTCCGAGCTCTGTCGTCGGAGCAGTCATCGAGATTGAAATGTCATCGCAGCGCCGCGTCGCTGCCGTTGGCGACGGCCCACCGTAACCTTGGCATCCTAGGCCACTGCATGCTTGCGTCTCGACGAGCGTTCGTCCCGCCGGCACGTCCGCCGGTTTTTCCGGCAGCGCCGGGAGCTTTGGATAGGCGAAACATCGGACGTTGGCAGTAGTCACGTGGTTTCGTATCAGCAATTTTCTCCTCCGAGAGCGAGTCGCACGTTCGGCTTGTGCGCTTAAGATGGCGCTAATAACGCTGCAGTCGTCTAGGCCTCTGGTGTTCCGGGATTCCACAATTCAAATCTGTCAGACAATACGCTACCAATACCAAACAATACGGAAACAGCTTCGAGCGTTCATGATTCCGACAACCCACGTCCCCGCACAGCTAATGGAACGTTCTGGCTTGTCCGCAGAATGCACCGCCGTTTCAGGAATAACGGGCTACCGGTGACGTAGACAACGATAACAACGCTGGTCGCGCCACCTTGTGGCGCACAGTTTAGCCAGAGATGACACAGAGCTATTATTGCTGTGACCACCCACATTCTGCCCGCTGGTGTAAATTATAAGTAGCAACATAATCGCTAAAGTGCTGTCTTTCTAAATTTTTTTGTCATTTCACGGAAACACCAACTTAATAAAAAACATGTGTACAACACTGTAGTCGGAAAAAGCGGCACAAGATGTCACTACGAGTGTTGCTAACGCCGTTCGAGTGTACGGTAGACCGGTATTCCGCACACTCTTAAAACGGCTGCACCCTTTGGGGTGTATATTTGTCCCACAACAATAATCGTCATCTGCCTTGCTTGCGTTTCCTTTCCTGAAAACTCGGCGCTCGCTACTTTCCTGTCGAGAATGCTGCGTCACACTGATAACGCGCACGTCATTCGTGACTGCGAAGTACCGGGCTTGCAGCGTTAAAGAATGGAAACGCGGTCAAGACAGATGACGATTATTGTTGTGGGACAAGATACGCCCCAAAGGGTGTAGCTTTTTCTAAGAGTGTAAGTGGCGATATGTTACACTACTAAAGCTCTCTGTTACTGCCTCACGCAGTAAAGGCGAAGGTGTGTACGTACACTGTCCTTTGATTTTTCCTTGGGCGCTGCCGACGGGCCGCCGTCGTCCTTGGCGTAGCGAGCCCGCCCCATCTTGAGCTTTTGGCACTTGTCAGCTTCGTCCGTGACCTAGGCATTGAGCAGTGGTGGTAGATTGTTTTCATTTGGGAAAGAATAAAAAAAAACTAAATCAAGTTATGGACCGCGGGTACCCTAACTGTCCCACTTTTCAAAGGACCGTCCTAAACTGTAACAGAATGTCACAAACTGTCACACTTACAGAATATGTGGCATGAGACGGTAGGCGCACTCGAGGACGGCAGAGAGCTAAATGGTGTGATGACATTAGGAAATTTTGAGATGTAACAGAACTAGAAAGCTTTGTTTCAGCGACTTCGAACCAATTTTAACTTTCGATACCATTGTATTCTCTGTTTTTGAGTAGTACGCTCAACTCGTTCCGTCTAAATTTCTGTTTAATTTTCCTGTACGTTGCGTAGGTTTTTCGGTAGAACGCAGCTCTTAGGCGCCCGTTGCTGCGGCGAGCGTCGGCCTAACCGAGCGATCGAGCACAGCAAAAGATGAAAGAGCAAACATGGACGGCAGCGGAGGATGAAAGATGCGGGGAGGAGGGTACAGCGGAAGCACGAGGCGAAAAGCGGAGGGTGTGGCTAAAGGTCGAGAAGAGAAGCGTAGTGCGGCGACGATGGCCGCGAGATGGCGCCAGTGTAGCGCGCGTCGTCTGCATGGCAACAAAGCGCTGCATGAGCGGAGGTCCGTCGGCGGCGGCCGCTGTGAATCGCGCCCGCGCGTCACCCACGCGCTGCCTCTCGCGATCTCCAGATTAGCGAGGCAGTTGCGCCACACTTCGCTTCGTTTGTAACGTGTCGCACGAGAACGATTGCCCGCGCCAGCCAGTATATAGAGACTTTTAGCGTGTCCGGTATTCGGGCAAGCGCGGGCGGTTTTCCGGTTTAGCGGGGGCGCCAACCTGAGTGGCCAGATTGGTGGCGCCAGCTGGTGGCGCAAAGCTCAACCATACAAACACAGAGCTAATTACTATATTTTGCTTAGCTGCTGGCGTAAATTTTCGACAGTGGCGTAATCGTGTTCACAATTACGCCTCTGCCAAAAATTTACACGGGTGGCGAAGCAGGATATGGTGAGTTACTGCAGTTTTAGCTATGCGTTTGTCTGGTTGAGCTCTACAACACCAGGCGGCTTCACCGCTCACGTTTACGCCCCGACCATCCGGTAATCCGCCCAAACCGCTCCCGTTTACCGGAATAGCGTACAAGCTAAAGGTCTCTTATATCGCGAAATGAAAACACTTATACAGCTGCGCTCAAATTTCCCATTATATAGGGAGTGTCGTAATCTTCGGTGAATGTTATTGGGCTACTGACAATTGTACATCTTAAGTTTTTTCATTGCTACCAATAATATTCACAGTCATTCGCTGTATTTTGATAATTCGTATGTTATAACATCCTATAATTAAGTTTCGTATGTTGTCACTGCTACTATGCCTAAATAATTATCGCCATCATGTACATCGCTGCCTTAAGCCAGGATGCTGATTCAGTTTCCAACTACGGGGCCTCATTCTGTGTATACTCGGTGTTTCTAAGAATACTTTAAGTAATATTTTAAGATAGCCGTTCTGAAATAAAAAAGGACGGTTCCTTCTGAGACAAGGCGTGAGCGATGTCGATCGGGAGGTGACGGGTGATACGCGGTAATTAGTCGCTAATCAACACAAATCCATTAATTTTTTTTCAATCTATTAGGTTCAGCGGGCTCCCCGTAATTGGGAAATTGAAGCGAGCTCATCCGCGTACAAGCCACGTCAACTTTCGGATCTGGAGAAATGCGATTACCCTTGGAAAGGATCGACATTTGGGCGAGTTGGTACTGGTTGAACGTCTTGAAGGGGCAGCGCGAAAAGACGATGACAGAAGGCAGGAACAGCGCTGTCCTGTGTGTTCCTGCCTTCTGTCATCGTCTTTTTGCGCTGCCCCTTCACGATGTTTACCCTTGGAAATGCGGCACGATAAAATTTCGGCAATCAAAGCGCGCGAAACCGAGACCGGGAGGCAGCCTGCAGCGAGCGCAAGGCTGCGTCCATCGAGGTGACGTTCTGCTTACGTCACCCAGCAGCGAGCTACCAGCGCGCTGCGACAGCGAGGCAGGCGTACGGTATGCTAATGCGGATCCGTATTTCCATACGGATCCGGTGGAAACACCTAAAAGAAAGAAAGATTCCGCTACATGATCACGTTCTGAGCCGACCTTTTCAGGCTTCCAAGTTCATCGCCTAACGCCTTTTTCTCTCCGCTCTACTTCCCACGTGCCCTCCGCGAGCTCGGGGGCTGGAAACTTCCGCTTGCGTGCACCACGCGGTGAATGCTGATTTCCCAAAAGCGCCCTTTCCTCTGTATTCTTTGCGATAGAGCTCAAAATTGTCACGTGACGCCGCTTCATCTACAGCTATTTCCCTTCCTCAAGGTACTACAATCGAGTCTTTTGTGCTGGCCGTCGGCAGAATAGCGCTGGCAAAACGTTGCCGACGCTTTCACCCTCACTGGCAGGCAGCAAATACGTGACCGTATATGCTTTCTGGCATATATAGTGTCACAAAATCGACATTGTACCAGCAGCCGGCAGGTTTTTCTTGTATCCTAACATGGGTTCTCTGTCCTGCCACCATTGCCTGGCGAAAAGACAAGGAGCAGTGACGCGCGTAAGGTGACACCAATCAGCCAATCATCGGACACTGCCGGCAACACTTTTGCGGAGCGCCCGTCAGCTCTCAAGGCTGCTTCCTCCGTTCGCAAGACCTGTGCTTCGGGGCGATCACGTTAGCATGCGCAAAGCTGCAGCGGCGGTTCTTCTTCGTGATTTGGGAGCGGGAAAGCACGCTCAATTCTGCAGTCCATATGGGAGCACTGCCAACACCACGTAGACAACACAAGGCCTGTTTACTTCGATCCATGATGTCACGCTATACCTGGCATTTGACAAGGCTGGCGTGATGAAAGCGGTGACGTCAAAATCACTGTTGCCTAGTCGGGAGCGTCCCCATTAGATTCTATGGCAGTCGGGCCAGGTAGCATGACGTCATGGATCGGAGTGAAAAGGCCTTGTGCTATCTAGACGGTGTTGGCACTGCTCGACGCAGGCCGCAAGAATCGGCCGTGGAAGAGAGAGGGGTGGCTCACCTTTTGGAACCAATCGGGCATCACGCGGTCTCTGTACTTCTTGACCGACTGCTTGATGCACACCGGGCTCGGCGGCTGCCTCGGAATGTGCGGCACCTCTTCTGTGGCCGGCTGCCGGATGTCGTTGTACGCTGTCTTTTCGCGGCGCGGGAGGGGCATGACGTCACCGTCGTTCGCCTGGGCAACGTAACAGCACCGACACCCTTTTTGATGTTGTTGTTGTTGCCAACGGGTATACGATGTGTGGCCGTGGGGCTCCTACACGTCTCTCGCTCGGATGGCGGTCTTCGTGGAAGCGTGGAGCACCGTCGTCGGAAGAGAGCTAGAGAACACCGCGGACCACGGCCCGGCGAGTGGAAGACGCGCACGGCTGTGGGGAGCAGGCGGTCCTCCGGTGGAAGACGTGCTGCAGTCGTGGAGCGGGCGCTTCCGACCCGCTCGGGACGATTTTGTCGGAGAAAGTGTGTAACTGCCGACCTGCCTTGAGGGAGGAGACCGCGGACGCGAATTTTGGTGTTGCCGCCTCAAATTTTGCGAGAGAGCCGAATGAGCCTCGCCGGGGCCTCGCTTTCGTCTTCTTCTCTTCCTTCTTCTATTCTAACGTGACCCCCCCATCACCCGAATATTCACTGCAGATACGCGCTCAATTAATAAAGAATTTGCCAATTAAGTATCGGATCGAAGTGGTCGTTTGGGACGAAGGAAGGCTGGATATTGTTTCCACACCAGGACATATCAGCAACACTGTAAAATAATTTGCTGTAGAAGGATCGACATTTGGGCGAGTTGGTACGAGTTGGTCAGCGCTGTACTGTGTTCCTGTCTTCTGTCATCGTCTTTTTGCGCTGCCCCTTCAAGATGTTCAAAATAATTTACACCCTTAAAACTGAAAAAGGGTGTAAATGCGTCTATAACTCACACCCTTTTATATAACTGACACCCTAAGGGTGTCAGTTATATAAAAGGGTGTGAGTTATCACTATCAGTGAGCTGCAAGTTAAACTGCTCAGCCCACCCAACTTGTGAGTAAAGCGTATCTAGGTTCGCGCTACAATATGAACAAAGTGGAAGATGGAGCCTAATTCAATTTTGCACCACAAGCCGCACCACAGAGATGGATTACATTTTGACCTTGCATAGATGGATAACATCTTGTCCGGCGCGCCTTGCATGACGTGAGCAGATATTTCAGAGCCACGGCCATGGTCTAGGCACCGTCGTCTGTGGATGAAACGTACGTACGCGCAGACGCGGCACAGGCTACTGGGCCTCATTTGACGGTGATGACGCGGGCGATCACGCCAAGACTGGTCTGGAGAACACCCGCACTCCGCATAGGGCATCTCGATGCGTGTGCTCGCAGATCGACACCGGCCAGGAACACGCGCCTGACTCACCCCGGCTGATCATGTTGATCTTTAAAGTGCCGCTCACCAGGTCTGGCCATTTTGAGCTGACAAGCGCAGAGCATACATTGCGCGATAACAAACGTGTCTGCGAAGTATTACATCGCTACGCGCCGCGGAAAGGTGTGAAATTTCAATCCCTAAGCACCCCCTTCCCCCTTTCCTCAAGCAATTATTATCTAGTGAGGAGCAGTGGGAGGCTGCCTTGCGCAGCTCCAGGCCCGATCTTCAGGAGGCCATCCTGGAGTGGGCTGAGAGGATAAAGGAGGCCTACTTCAAGTAGTTCCTCCCCCACCCTCTATTCCATTGCCCCCTTCCCTTTAAAGAGGGATAAAGTTTTTCATCATCAATCCGAATGTCGTTTCCCTTCTCACGCGCGGCCGCCGCCCTCCAAGCCGGACGGTGACGTAATCGTGCCCCTGCGCCTACGTAATCGTGTCCGCGGTGTGACGTTGCTCGTGGTGACACGTGACTTCGAGAATTATTCAAGACAACATCTGTTATCTGTGCGATCTGTTGCTTGAATTGACGAATTGAAGTTTAGAGAAATAATAAAACACACAAACGGATTGTCTGCGCGTTTTCCCTTTTACTTCGCACCGAAGCAAGATGGATGTACTTCTGCTTCGTCTGCTTGTTCCGACGGTCGTGCGGTCACGTCCGCAAGTACCGAAACTATGACATTTTCTACCGCGTTCCAGTGCATGATCACGCCCTGCAATCCGCTTGTTCTGCCTCGGTATTCGTGCAGCACTGAATTATACCGCGTCATGTTTCCTTGTGCACAGCGCGCAAAATCGTGCGCTGCGGAAACAAGACAAGAGCTCGCTCGCGACGCCGTCGGCGGAAGCGCGTAGCGCCGAAAAACAAAAAAGAAAAGAGCAAAAAAAAAAGGAAATGAAGGCGGGGCCTGTGACGTATGCGTCACGCGATTCTCGACGTCCGGTATGGGAGAACGCAAGGAAGGAATTTCGCTTGCGTAGCTTCCCTGCTGAAATCATGGGTTCGCGGGATTTCTATCTCAGCTATATTAATGAGCCGATTTGAAAAATTTTTGTGGCAGAACGCTCCCTAGAGGACACGTAACAACTTCCAGCGTATAACCAAAATTTGCTATGGGGCCTGGTGAGGGGCCCTTTAAAGCCGATAAGATTTGATCTTTCGGTCGAATTCGTGATTGGAGGCCCGTGATGGTCGGACTCGGCAAGGAAAGCGTTCGTTCGCTCTCTCCCTCTCACTCGCTCTTTCGTTCGCTCGTCCGTTCTTTACCATCATGGAACATCGATGATGGTAAAGCGAGATATGTAAATTGCCGGGAATAGTGGCGAATTTGTCTAAATTCAACGGTGCAAAAATCAGTTATGTTGTGAGCCTACCTTCCAGGTCCTCTGTGAACATGGTGGCACCTCTAGAAAAGTTCACTGTGGAAGAGCGCAAAGGACCATAATCATTCCCGTTTCTCCAAGGCAAGCGCATAAAGCAGATCGATAATGAAATGTCACAAACTTCAGATGACCATGACCCTTCATCATCACCGTCATGCTATGTGTTTTATGTCCATTGCAGGACGAAGGACTCTCCCAGCAAGCTCCACTAACGCCTGTCTTGTGCTAGTTGAATCTAACTTGCACCTCCAATTATCCCCATCCTGCGATAGCCCAGTCTAACTTGCACCAGCAAGTAAGCAGGATTAATGGCAGTAATCATAGGTTAGTGAGGTCAAGGACTGCTTTAAATTTGAAAACAGAAAGAGCAAAATTAGTCGAGAAGAAACGGGCTAAACTAGACGCAGCAAGAGTAATATCAGACAAATTGAGGCTGGTGCTCACAAGCAAATATGCAGCTTTAGAACAGGAAGATGAAGATAACGTAGACTTAATGAAACCGTAACTAGGCTGACTTCTGAAGCAGCAATTGAAGTGGGAGGTAAGGCATCAAGGCGACCAGTAGGTAAAGGCCGAAATAAGGAAACAAGAAAGCATGAAAGTGTCGAACTCAAGAGATCAGATAGAATTCACTCAACAATCAAAGCTCATAAACAAGAAGGAAGTAAGCAATATTTGAAATTATAACGTTCGAAATAGATTGAGGAAGCAGTCATAAATGTTTACAGGAGGGCATTCAACTACATTTGTTTTGCACTAAACATCTACCTGTGTCGTGGCTGTGGTCTTAGGACAAACCATTCCAGAGAAACTAGTGACACATTACAGCTAAGCAATGTTGTTCATACATGAAGAGAATACTGGTGCCACTAATATATCAGCCTGGTTTATTGAAAATGAGCAAGAAAAATATTGACAGCATGTTACACTTCTGTAACACGTGAAGGCGGAAGTCTGCTGTGCACGTGGTAATGCGTTAAGTTATACTATTGGTGGGGTCAGACCTTGCAAGACAATGAGTTGCAGTGTGAAGTAAACATACATTGCTGTAGGTCGAGTTCGTCAAAGACACATGCGAGCACCTAATGCATTAGCTAAAGGTTCTTTCATATGTTCTTTCTTTCCGTCTTTCTTTTTCTTTCACTGGTTGGTTCCTTCTTTTGTTCCTTCATTCCTTTGTTTTCTTTTTCTTTCGTGTCTTCATTCATTTTCAGCCATTTCAGCTTCACTTGCTTATGGGGGTTTGAGCCATTCGTTTTTTTTTGTTCTATCAACCATTGCTGATGATATTTTTGTACCATTCAACTTTTTTTTTTGAACCACTTTTTTTACCACTCGACTAGATGCCACTTTTTTAATTTATAAGCCATTGCAGTGAGCCACTCCAGGCTCTTGACTTAAAGAATGGCTGCAGCATGAAATCAGTGAGAAGAAAACTTGGCATAGGAGAGGACAAGGTGTCTTAAAATTTGGAGCACAAGGATAACTTAAAAATGAAAATTCTCATTCTTTCTCCAACTTGCAGGCTTCCAAACATAACTGATTTGCCACAAGGACAACATGTGTGCGTAATTTGGTGCACCATGGGGAACTATTGTCGACGTGAAGGTCCATGACTTATACCAACAATTTAGAATTGGCCACAAATCAGGTGGAACTGACAAAGTGTGGCAACAGTGGTATTGTGTTGTATTAAAGCGAAAGCTATATCTGCCTAGTTTCCTCGACTTTGTACTTGGCTTAGTTTCTTGCCTCTATATGACAGCAGGGCCTCATAGATGGCCACCACACTAATTTTGATGCAAAGCACTCTGCCTTTTCCAGCCACCTCTGCACCCGTTTTTTGTTTCTGGCCTCTGGCAGGGAGGTTGATGACTGTGTCATGTGTAGCATCAGTATTCATGTGACATTGACACATGATGCGGCATTCCTAGTTCAAGCAATGAGTTAGTAATAGCTTCTTCCTGCCCCCCCCCCCCCCCAATCACAATCAAAGACATGAATAGAAAATATTCTATCAGTTTAGCAGGATTTAGTGTTCCTCTAATTGAAGCACTGAAGATTTTAATTGGATAAACTCTATTGAAGGTCCTGCAGGACACATGTCAGCACGCAGTGGGCGTCTCCCACGCAGGGACTAACAGGGAGTACCTGGCGGCCGCTGCGCGAGCTTGCTGGACGACCCATTGCTGGTCTTGGAGCAGCGGGCTTCGTAGGGTTTTTTCCCATTTGTCCGCGGTAGAGAGTCCTTCCAAATATAGGAAGCCAACTAGAGTTGCATAAGCAGCTCAGTTTATCCAAATGATCCACTGCATACAACCAACTCCAATGATCATGCACTGGATTTTATTGACAAAACAACAAGTTTCACCGCTGGGGTAAAAATATATACAGCTTTGGTACAAGGCAGGCCTGTGCAAACAATGATTTACGTCGAGCTTGCGACTTGAATGCTAGTCAACACTAACAAAGCAAAGAAGCAACACTGTTGTTGTAAAAAGACAACACTGTTGTCAAAAATGAATATCAAGAAAGGAGAAAGAGAAAGCAAGACATCGAAACCATCACAAAAAGTGAAACAGAAGTACAATTCACAGAGGGCAATGAACATGTTCACTACTACCTAGCATTTAACTAAGGCGGGTTAAGTGGCAAGGAGCATAACAATTAAAATCCATGATTTACTGGCTTGGGTAGCACCTAAAGTGGCTAGAACAGAGACTACATCAATAAAAGTGGGATGTTCCTAATACTACACTAGCCTGTTGCAGGGTCGTTCACTTAGGATTTTGAGAGGAAAAAGCATTTATGCGCCTCAAGAAATATGTCTGCAAGTGTGATCAAAACCAGAAAGACCTTGGCACAAATGCACGTGTACACAAACTCTGCCTTACTAATGACAAGATGGCCATCAATAATCTCAAAATTAATTGACAGCGGCATCCGCTTACAGGTTTCTTATGCTTTTTGATGACACCCTTTTGATAGATATTCTACACATTACTGATCAACATAAATTTCTGAACAATGTTTCTGAACTCTAATTATATTTATTCCAAAGCTTAAATACATTTGCCGGCGCAGCCCAGGGGAACACTGAGGAGAAACAAACTTTTAAATAGCTCTATACTGTAAGCAATATTCTTATCGTTTATTAAGTGATGTCTTGCTTCTTCATAGGAAATGGCTATTAAACAAGTACAGAGCTTATTGCCACTTTAGATGTCTTCACTTAGACTTATATACTAGAACTTCAATATAACAAAAACAAATATAACAAATTATCTGGTACAATGAGGTAAAACTAAAATTCGTGAATTTTTTTCTGCCGATATCAGTGTGTATACTTGTAACAAATATCGGAGCAACGGACGTCTTTTCGTGTAGAATATGACTTTCTTATAATGAGGTTTCACTGTAATTAGCGGCTTTTAACATGTGGCTTAAAAATTACACCAACTTCAGAGAAAGAAGACTACTAAAAATGAACAAATGTCAGACCTAACTAGCCAGCTGCAGTTACGCAAGAAGTTGGACACGCATTCAGGCACAGAGTAAACCTTGCAGAACATGTTTCATGAGAAATGTCTTAGCGTAAAATGCATTGCGCGGCTGTCAATCAAAGTGAGCAAGCCCAGCACTGCAAGCCAAGACAGAGAAAGGCCGAAGTCGGCAACTCTCCTGGTTATCATACACTAGGTTAGATAAGAGGCAGTGTAGTATGGCATTTCATTTTGCTAACTAGAAGTATTCAGTCAGTAGATTAGCAAAAGAAAGCGCTCAAGGACTCTTCCTTATCAATACCATACTTCGGTACTTCAAATTCAGTGTGGATGCCTACAATTTCTGTCCTCCCGACCAGCTCGCACTCGCACCTCAAAATAATTTCAACAAAGCTGATTAACAGAGAAATATGCATGGAGAACCGAGAGGGTCTCAAGCTTATTTTCTACCCCAGCCATGATCACATCTACTCTGAAACAGAATATGACCACCTGACCCTTGAAACTTTGCTTGAGCATGCAGCCCTCCATCACAGACTAAGCATCATGCTTCAACGACTCGGTACCGCTCCCAACCTACGATGACAACAACGCCAGAAATTGCCTCTGTCTCTTATAAACTGTGGAACTCCTGTTATACCAAATCAAGAAAACACTTTCTAAAAATTAAAACACTGTTCACAACCTGTTAAGAGCCCACAATTAACTTGGAGGCTTTTAACACAGTACTGTTTTGAAATCTGTCCGAGTCTGTCTACCAAAAGTGCCAAGCATGTGCCGACGAAAACTTTCAGCCACAAGTGATACTTCGCTAGTGAGCTCATATTAGGAAGCACTGAAATGCAATGCAAGAACATGAGGTTATCGAATTACCAGGACGCCAAATGTTAAGCTGCCAACCACGTGCATTAAAGGAATTCCCCAAGAAAAAGAATACTGCTTGAAATGAGTAACAATCAGATCCACGAAGGCTTCAATAATGTACCTAGCATGCAGCCCACATGCACTTTAATTAAACACCGTGAATTTGTGACTTATAGGTTGCTGACGGAAGCCAAAAGCTTATCTTACCTCTCACAACCCACCTATACATGTCAGCATGCAGCCCGCAGTCACAGGTTACAGCCAATGACCATGCTTTAGATGGAACTCTTCCAAAGATAACTTGAACTTTTACTTGATACAACAAGAAACACAAAGCCTCACAGTAGTGACAGGAAGTCCTGCATGACGAAACCGAGAAGCAGGCGGCATGGAAAGTAATGAGGAAGCAGGAGATGTGCACATTCGCAAAATATGTTCAAGAACAAGGCCTTTGATGAGCTAACGAACTAAACCACACCGAGAGTGACATTGCAAAGGGTGACATAGCCGACACCTCCAAAAGCTGACAAGACCAAAAGTGGCATCGCCGAGATTGATAACAACAGATGCGTTCAGTAGAGAATACAGCACCAGTGATGTGAGCATTGGTGTTGGAGAATATGTGAGAGTGGGAGATGCTCTCTGGCCTAAAATCCAAAGCCATATAGAAACAAATTTTGAGAAACAGTAGCAGTGATATACCACCATAAATGACATCACCAACAGTGAAATTACAAAAAGTGTTTACAGAATACAGCCCCCAGTGCTATAACTCACTGGTGTTGGAGGTGGGAGATGCTCCCTGCTTTAAACACCAGAGGTGTGCAAAACAAAGTCACATCAACAAGTGCAGGAACGTTACACTGCCTAAAGTGACATTGCAAAGAGTGACATCAGCGAATGTGTGTCTTAATACGGTGCCAGTGTCATCACATCAATAATTTTGGAGAACTTGCATCAGCCGACTTCCATTAATTCGAACTGGCAAGACCAGCGAACTTGATCGGCTAATCCGGCTGGTCGAATTAAACAAGATGGAGAAGAAAATAGAAACACACTAAAACACACCACTGAATCATTTGGCAGTATTCTCCCAATTGTAACATGCTCCCAAATAAAATGCTTGCCCACTTTTCATGTGCCCAATGGAGATAACTAACACATAGATGACATTAAAGCTCCTAAACGAAGTAGAAATCTACTGCGCACCTGACTTTTTAGCGAGAAAAATGGCAGGTTGTCTTATAAGTGTGGCACAATGGCAGCCGCTTTCCTATGGTCAGCTTCACTGTACAATTAAAGTCAGCTTCGCCGCACAACATACTTGCTATGCAGTAAAGCATACGAATGCTGCGAAGGCGGTTTTGATATTACATCCGACTGCACTGCACAGGCAATTCTCGGCCTAATTGTCTTGAAAACAAAATGCGCACATAAGAATCGGGTAACTACCATAACCATACATTGTGAGTTACGGTTATTGCTTGAGAATTTTCAAAGGGCAGGCTGAAAATAATTGCTTTTGACGGTAGATGACATGTGCTCAACACATTCAGTCTGCTACGCTATACCGAGATGGACGCTGCCACTAAAGGAGTTGCCACTGGTGTTACCATAGCGAGTTAAACGCGTGTGTGCTTACTGGTCAAGTTCGAATTACTCAGGGAAGGCCAATTTTAGAAAAGAAATATATTAAGTTTGGGCCCATAGAAATACATGGGCACAGATCGGGACCTTTGGTTGGGATTGAAATAACCGAAAAATCAAATTAACCAGAGTCGAATTAACGCAAGTCCAGCATGACTGAGGGATATTCCCTGCCCCAGCACCAGCAGGTTAAGAAACTAATTTGCATAAATGGGAGCAGATATACTCTGCTAAAAGTGACATCATCAAAAGTGTTCAGGCAAGAATACTGCAATGTCATTGAGATTGAAGGGTATACATGAATGCAGAGACGCTTCCCACTTAACACTACAGACATACAAAAAAAACCAATTCGCATAAAACAGGAGCAGTTATTTTCTGGCTAAGGAAGACTCATTGTCATCATTTCCCTCATCAATACTGAAACAAGTATCATAAGAAACGATAATTTGTCGAAAAAAAAAAGAATGAATAATAAAGAAACATTATTGTTTCTTTATTACTTTCCACAACCAAACAAAAAGGTAGCAATGTAATACTCCAGTCACACGGGGCACTTAAGATCAGGATCGATTTTCTTGATTGTGATTAGCTCCCTTCTGCCATTTATACAAAGGAGCCAATCGTGATTGTGAAATTCGATACCTATTGAGCTCGAATGCGATCTAAAGTGCCCCTGTGGCACTGGTGAAACAGTTGAAAAGACTGATCTTTCGTCTTTTTTTTTTCATTTTCTCTGCCCCCCCCCCCTCCCCTCCTGTTATCAAAGCATGCAGTTAGTAAGCTTCCAAACTAGCCCCTACCCTTCCAGCAAACAATGCCAATTGACATGAAACTGCATGAGCACATTTTCCACAAGTGTCACGCTGCACTCATCCCAAAATAAGTCTACTTCAATCTTTACATATAATGAGAATAAATTCATCAGCTCCTTCTATGCTTAGCAGCAAGGGCTGCTTTGTGCAGAAGAACGAACGCCAACGATACAATGATGATGATGTTTTTTCAGCTGAAGAGCTGAAAAAAATGTCTCAGTGCAATGCCTCTTGTCACTGCTAAATCAGCAAGTGATGACTATATTAAAAATGATGGCACAGCATTCTTTAAGAGTTAGTAAAAAAACTATGCAGCATTTTCAAAGCTGTGCGTTTTCTTCTTGAATGCTATACAGCTCACAAGAGATCTCTCTGGAGCATGAAGTCACATATGACAGCCTGAACTTCTTTATAAATAAACACGTAGGACACGGACTTGTTCTGGCCTTCCAAGACTTTTGTGGCAAGCAATGAGGTGGTTACATAAATGGAAAGTGTACTAAATGCTTTGCACAAAAAAAAAAAGAAGGCAGCAATTTTAACAGCATACAAATGAAAGAATATGCAAAATTTTGCAAGCAAATCTTTATCACAGTCGTGGCGTGGTGGTGCCTTGCATTGGAATAATAATAATAATAATAAAAAGATATCTTGCCCGCAAGATTTTGCCTGCAAAAATGTATGCTGTTGCTCTGAACAGGTATGAGGGCTTTTTCTACCTCATGAGTACATCGAACAAAGCCAGTACGGCCTTCCGTCATGAATTAACTGCAAAGTTTTACTTTTACTACAACATAACAGGAGGTGCTACATTGCCAATAAAATTGTACCAACAATCTCTCGAAGTCTCTTTCACAAGGCAGGGATCCACCGTCTTTTTGACGCCATGCTGTGCTCGGAAAAGCTTGCTGGGAGACCTCCATGTAGCCCCCATTCACATACTGTGAATTGCCTGTCGTCTAAAACCAGCCCAAGAGGGTGCTGGTTGTAGAAGATAGCTTGCACTCATGTTTGCAGCATGGACTTGATTACACACATGCAAAAAGAAACAAGAAGACAGGGAAGAGTGCTCATCTAGCTTCGACTAGAGCTCGTCCAGTTTACTAGTTCCTTTCTGCGTGTGTGTACGTATCAAGCCTGTGCTGCACGCATGATAGCAAGTTCCAGCAACCAACTACCCTGCCTCACTGCACTGACTGGTTGTACATAAGTCACACTATGCTGAATTTGCAGCACCACCGGAGCTTGTTTCGGCCTTACATACATTTCCAGTAAGAAAACGTTGCATGCAGAAAGCAGCTGCTTTAGAAAAAGAAAAAAATTAAACAAAACACACCCCACAAAGGGGAAGAAAAGTAACAATTTCAAAACCACCTAGAGTGGGGGGGGTCACTAACGTCCCAAGCCCCAGCGGTCAGTCAGGGCAGTTCATGTCTTCGTCCTCGTCCATTGCCGAGTCGTCGGACGTCTCGCAGGTGTGCCTGTTGTTGTTGCTGTCGTTGAGGCAGGCCAGCTCCTGGCCCAGCAAGTTCTCCTGGTCTTTGACGAGCTTCTGCGACTGCACGGGCATGAGCCTCGAGGAGGAGGGCGAGGCACGAGGCACCATGGCCGGCAGCTCGAACGGGACGCCCCGGCGTCGGTAGAACAGCATGTACGCCGACGCAGTCACGACGCGAGGGTCTGACACGTCGACGACGCGGCTGTCGTCAAACAGCCTCCAGCCTGAAAGAGCGTGCGAGCTAACTGCAACTGCAACGCTAAACCCAACCCTGTATTGTGGAACCATTATCATTTTTCAGCAAGGACGTCGTGGTGAGACTTGGTTAGTCTACCTTCGTCCTCTAGCTGCTCACTGTAAGACATGCGCCTGCGATCTGAAGTTTCAAATCAAGCTGTGGGGTTCATTGTCTTGAAACGGTACATAGGCTATGAGAGATGCTGTACTGATGAGCTTCATATTACTTTTGGTCAATTGGGACTCTTTAAAGGGGTTTTGAACCACTGCTCGGGCTTGGTGAAAAAACAGTCTGCGGTTACTTTGAACAAAGGCAAACGTTCATTTCGTCACTAGCTGCCGTTGAGGGAAGAGGCACGGGAAGTTGAGAACGAACTGGAGCAAGAAGAGTGGCACATGATCTCTTTTCCCATCCAGTTTAAACGGAGCAGCAAAGAGCCCTCCAGTGCGCTTGTTAAGTTAATGCACACGTACTCACTTGCCTCCCCTCCCTCCCTCTTTTTTCTAGCACACGCTTGATCACATTACTGCGCCCTCAACTATGCCCCTCTCTACCTAGGGCACGATCGATCACGTCATCTCCAACATTGGACACGCGGGAGGGCGATGCTCATCAAGCCACCATCTTTCTCAGCTCACTTTCGCACGTTTTCGCTCACATCCACAACAAACGGCATGCAAGGCACAATCTTATCGTACTTGGACTTTATACGGAACCTAGGCTTTATCCAGCACATGTCTTCGCATGCTGATGGATAAAAGATAAAAACTTTTTCAATGAGGGCCCAGTGGTAGCTTTGGTTTTGTGCGCTGCATCGCACAATCGACTGGGCACCATATTTAAAGAGGCTCTTCTTAGCTGAAACTCCATTTTGTTCTAGTAAATTTCCGGTCCCCCCTTATAGTTAAAATTAACTAGATTCTACTGTATTTATTTTCTAAGTCCCAATCCATTTCCTAAGTGACTGGGACAAATAAAGTATTCATTCATTCATTCATTCATTCATTCATTCATTCATTCATTCATTCATTCATTCATTCATGACGTACACATCTCCAGTGCACCGGAACAGAAGCTGCTTTGCACAGGCAAATATTATAGTATGTAAATTATTTAGGTAGGCCCTGGCACATGGCAATAGCTTTTCTAGGCTTTAAAAGGCTTAAACCTTCATATAACGGGGAAAAATGGCAGTGGAGATCAAGTTTTGAAGTTCCACCAAACCAAAGCTGATAAAGCTTTTAGGTCTCTCTACGTTCACCCTAAATACATTGCACTGAAATACGGGAAACAGCGCTCACCGATCTCGCTCAGGCGTGTGTCCACAGGGTCGACACAGCGTGCGAATGCGGTGTAGTGGCCACCGAGCATGCCGCCATGATGGTTGGTGACGGCAAACAGGTCATATATGGGAGGGGGACCTTCGCTGCTCCCGGGCCCACAGTAGTAAGGGCTCATGTTGAGGCCACTAGCAAGAAAAAGACGGCGGGTGTGGGAAACACTCAAAAAAGTTTTGGGGGAACTAGCCAGAACGTCAAAATGGATACAACCAGCTGTTAGAAAGAGCGCCTAAACACGTGGATGAGCCAGACTCATCCTTGGTGCAAATTGCAAAGAAATATAATAATAATAATAATAATAATAATAATAATAATAATAATAATAATAATAATAATAATATTAATAATAATAATAATAATAATAATAATAAAGATAATGTACTCATCCACGGCACGTAGAGGGATAAAAACAGACATAAGATTGTATAAGGAAACTTTTTGTAACATCTACTACTGTGTATATTTTAAATGTTTTTACATTGTCATACATTGGACAGTTATTTAGCTTGTCTATGCCTTTCTAGTTAAGTTTGTGATCTTTTTGAGAGTAATTCCCATTGACGTGTAGAGAATCTTGCTTTACGGTTATAACACATTTTGTTGAAGCTACATTGTGTAATCACTGCACTCTGTAATGTATTTTGCCCTTGAGAGTATTTCATATAAATAAATAAATTTCACACAGCACAATATAATGTTCCTGGGAAGACTGTGCCCATTATTTGACAAGCTGTAAAGCGAGATAGTCGTATATCGTGTGGGAGCCTGCCACTAGGGCAGTATGGGTGTTCATAGCTAGCTGGAGAAATCACTAAAGCCTCCCAGATCTTTTTTTTTTTTTTCATCCATGTCTGAATTTACACCCCCTACATGACTGCCAACTTTTAAGATATAATAGCAAAATGCGTGCTTTATAGATTGTTTACGATTGCCGTATTGACAACAGCAATTTGAAGTTTTCTTTTGTACTTCTGTCTAATAAGAGCAAAACTGATTTTTTAAAAATCGGAAGTATTCTTGCTTATACATTTTACTGATTCTGAGTTTTTAGGTAATCGGACCTACCTGTAGCAGTGGCACTGGCTTATTATAGAACCAATGTATCTGGGCAACTGAAATTTCCACTGCCTCATGCAAATATTTAAAATAAATTTCATAAACATCTCCATTAAACTACAACACAGATCACTGCTGCTGTGAAACTTATAACGATGAACATGATGAGTAATAACACCATTTTTAGAATATTTTTACCAAATATTAGTACCTTTGGGCTTCGTCTATAGTACAGTCAACGACCGATTATTCAGACACCGATAACTCGAACGTGCTTGACTATTCAGACAGCCTCGCCATACTGCTACTAGCCCCATAAACTTAAAGGGACTGACAATCGACTTTTTAGGACCTAGCTTCTTACGGCACAGCGCAAAGCTCACTCTCGGTAGTGTTTACTCATGCAGCAGTCACTTCCAAAAGCACGTGGATATTTTGTAAGCAGAATTTTTCTATCCGAGCAGCCTCTAAAAAAGTAAGACTCCCTCCTCCAGCAACGCTGAGAAGTGAGAGTGATGCCGATAGCCCGCCTCGCAAATTGTGAAAGCCGTCCGTCGTTCTGCTTTCGCAGGAGTGAGCGCAACTGTTGCTGACAACCTACATGTTGACATTTCCCATCACTTTCTAAAATAAAAAGCTGGTGCAATAAGTTTGCGTGGTTATGCAGACATTTCTTGTAGTTGTACCGTGTTTTCCACAAAGTACTTGCATACATCGTGGCTGGTTGGCCCCCTGTCGTTATTCTGTCGAGAGATGAGCCAAGTCAACTCATTAAAGAAGAAGGCGAAGCCAGTGCCACTTTCCTGCTCATTGAAAACTAAAGCCTATCTGCACATTGTAAGTTATAAAAAGTTATAACAGGAGAAAGTGTACTGCATTTCAAAATTATAATAAAAGAGACTAGGAACCATGTACACTAATACAAGGTCACATGATAGACCTCTTTTGCATCTTCATGTTCTTGCCGTGTGGGGCATTAAAGGTCATTTGTAGCGCCTTTTAGTTAAGAACTAAATATACAAATTCAGGTTTGATGAGAAAAACCTGGCCTGTTTTAACCTATAGGATAGGCAATCTTTGCATCAGCAGGGTTATCTCGATTCATGTTCTGAGCGGTTATCTGTCTGTTTGATGTGCAAGAACAACCGGTATTTCGGACACTTTACAGCACGTGGTGCAGTAATTTGGACTCTGACAGCTCTTCCGTGAGCTAATTTTTCTACTGAGTCAAGCCATAGTGATATTTTTGTTTTGAGACGTTGCTGGCACGGCCATCAGCATGGTCGTCGGCCATGCCGCCGGCGCTCCGCGAAGCTGAAAGCGGTGAAGCTTAGTCGATATAGTAGTCGCCGATAACGATTTGGTGCATGCAAGAAATTTGGTGCATTTGGTGCATGCAAGAGATAAGATGACATCGGTGAAGATACGTGCCGTAATTTTGCAGCGACATGTTCTGCTCGATTCTGTGACACTCACATCACCTACTGTTCATGGCTGGCTGATCCTGTCGACAACATGGGTGGAGCATTGCTCTGACCACTGATGAAGCGTGAAACATGTGGAAAAAAATTTCATAAGAAACATTGCTAGAAAATGACGGGCACGGAATGCCTAGGCCAAAGGCAAGTGTGTGTGCCCGCAGAAATACGCATTGACAAACTTGGGCTGTATTCTTGAACGATCACTTTTGAAAGATACTTTCTTTTTTGCTACATTTCGCGTGACTAACACTAGATGCATCGACAGGCGGCAGCGTTAATGCACAGGGATAACATAGCATGCTTGGCACTGTGCGAAAGAATTCTGTCGCTCTATACATGAATGTGTAATGCACTACAGTCATGGTAAACTGAAGCCATCTCTGAAAGTAACAACTGAGAATATGGCACAGCCTTTTCGGTCACTTGTGGAACAATGCCACTTATTTTCGGGCTAATTCGTTATTCTGGACTCCCAATTATTCAGACGTTCTGGCGGTCCCTGTCGTGTCCGAATCATCGTTTGGCAAGTGTATTTTTCGAAGTTCTGAGGTTGGCTAGTCTGGGCATGCCCTCGATGATGTGAGACAAGAGCAAGAGAGCACTCACTAGACGGGGAACTCAACCATCTTGTCAATCTTGTCGCGGAAGATGGAACGGGTAAAGGAGAAGCGCTTCAGCTGGATGACGAGCACGACGGGCAACCGCCACAGGGAAAACTCCTTGGTAGCCTGGCGATGCTCACGGCAGCCCGGGCAGTACCACGCCTCCTGCGGGTCCAGCACCTCGGGCTCCGTGAACAGCCGCAGGCACTGGTCTAGCGTGATGCCATCTTCCTCTGCGAGCAGGACACGGAAACATTCCGGCAACAGGTGTCACTCAGCAACCACGGCAGCCCCGATTATACAACTGAACCTTAATATAACGAACACGGATGTAACAAGTTATCAGATACAACAAAGTAAATCTAAAATAGTCTCACTCATGCCAGTGTGCAAAAAAATATATGCTTATCAAGAATATTGGATATAACAAGGCTATGTTTGCGTCTGATAAGGCTTCGTTATAATGAAGTTCGACTGTAGGCAGCTGGTAAATGACTTAAAGGAAACTTAAAGGCCAACCGTAAGAAATCTTACACTGCCTAATCTGAGCATAAATGACTATTGTTTACTACTAAAGCAATGTCGGCGACGCTGCAGGGCTCGTGACTGTCTAATTGTCTTAGCAGGCTTCCAAACAGCACCTACGTATGCAGACGACATGTGGACCTGGTTATTAGCAGATACAACAAGTCCGTTTGATTCTATCTACAGCTAGAGCAAAACAGTAGCACAACAACAGAGGAGAAGTGATGAAGCGCAGTGCTTACATCACTTCTATCCATTCATCGTGCTGCGCTTGTGCTCCACTGCACATAACAAATTACTTATTAGCCCTACACTTTGCCCTTATACCACAGACATACGAATGAAACCAGCGCACATTGACCTCTTTGTCTTTGACATGTAGCAGCCCACTGGCATTGCATTAACATGTGACAAAACTGTGCACTGTAGAGTGACTGGTACGGTGTTTAACTGAACAGCTACACATGTAATGTAGAAAAAAAATGCAGGCTCACCATAAACAGACATGTCGCGGTCATCGTTGGACATTGAGTACTCCTGTAAAATTGCAAAAGAGTGAGCGCATTGTTGCAGCAGGACTACCTTCCAAAAGTTGTTGGCTTTAGCACTTGCAGATGTATGTTAGACACAAAGGTCCCCAAAATATACACACAGTGAAGCCTCAATATAGCGAAGTATTTATCTCTTTATAACCCCTTGCCCATAGAACACCTGTGTATATTGAACCTCAATATAGCGAAGAGTTTATACGCTATTTCGATACAACAAGATTTCACTGCCGCCACAAAGAAATACTGAGACAATAAATGGAAAGTTCCACAGCCACAGATTGTCAAATTATTTAATTACATGCGACTGCTTGAGAAAGCAGCTCTCAAATAGCACACTGAGCCACCAAGGCGAAGTGGCTTCATGTTCCGCACAAAGTCCAAGTGCGCATGGGGCCACTCTCATATTCAACAATGATAGTTTTTCTCATTCCAATGAGTTTCTTCCGACTGCCGAATTAGTTCAGAAAATTTTGCAGCCCCTTCCGTGTAAGAAAAAAAACTCCATCGGCGACGGCAAAACTTATTTGCACGAAAGATCAAATTTCAATGAAACGAAATTTCTATATAACGAAGAAAACTGCAGTTTTTACCGACTTCGTCATATCAAGGTTTAATGGTGCAGCCAATAGCCTTGGAAGCAGAGCAAAGCACATTCCGAAATGGCTGGAAACTCATCCACTCAGAGCTACCACCTCGCTAACTTCTTCCTACTTCATTTCTCCTCTGCACAAACAAGCTGAAAGCTAAATCAAGTGTAAGGAAATTTTCAAAGCACATCAGTCATGAGACTTCAGTCGCAGGGGCTACAATACCAGTCAATAACTTTCCGGCATAGATTCCAGTCTCTACGTACATTCCACGTTGCTGCACTAGAGCAGTCAGGAAGCTGTCAATGTAGTCAAAAGTATGTGACAAGAAAATAATTGGCTTATAATCAAAGCATACTAAGAGTGGTCCATTGATTTGTCAAAAATGCAGCTCCAGGCCTCTCAGCCAATTGCTTACCACTTCCTTAGACTCGACAAGGACATAGTTCCCTTGACGCTGGTCGTTCTTCCAGTCCATCGCCAAACGGATCACTCCACTGAAGTCCAAAGGCTCATTTCCTAACCGGAGATCGGGGAGAAAAAACAATATAGAAAGCTCATTGGCATGGCCCGAATACTGCAGCAAAATAGTGGCAGAATAGAAATTTTGCATTAGCTCTAAGCCTTCGCAACAGTTTCACGAGAGAAAATTGCTTATGTAACACTCATTCACAGCATGTTCCTCCTCCGGTTAAAACTGTAAAGAAACCCTAGAGAGAAACATTATTCGAGCTGCGGTAGTAAACTACCCTTTTATGATACAAAATACACCACTCCTACATTCAGAACATTATTAATAAGTCATAAAAGACAAAAGAAATCCACCCAGTAGCGATTTGGCAGTAAATGTTTGCATTACACCACACCCATTTAGCTTTCCAGATCTTTTTACCTCACTTGACACATGTCCTGCCTCTTCGAGGAGCTGAGTGCAACTGACACTGGTCTGGAACAGATTGAGGTGACGATGCTTCAGTTCCACCACCCTTTCCCTCTCTCGTAGGCCCATTCGCAGCTGCGCTGCTCTCTCCCTTCTTCCCAGCTCCAACTGGCTTCTAAACTGCCCATGCTCTTCTAAGCTAGCAGGAGAGTTGCAAGCTTCTAAGCTCTTTCATCTCCTCTCTACCAATACCTTGTGACCAGCTTCACACACAGTACACCTTTGTTTACTTTGACACGCCCGATGCTAACGCATCAAAACAAAAGACTGGTGGTAATGCAGCCTTGAACTTATCGCACCAGCTTGCCATGACCTCACTAATTTTGATGGAATCCGCACGGGCCTAGTTATATTTTTATTGGTAAATATGGACTACACTGAATTCAAAAAGAATTGACAGTTAAAAAGTTTAATGAGCTTTTGCTGCACCACAATTGCCAAACTACAAAAAAACAAGAAAATTACTTTCAAATTTGTGACATCAGACTGACATATGCCAATTCCGGGATTTTGGCGCCAAATTCAAGAAATAGAAATTTATGACTTTCATTTTCTCTTCTAATAACCAGCCTATTGCCACCAAATCTACAAAAAATAGAGCTTTTGAATTTTACTTTACCAGTCTACACTGACTTGAGTGCTTCTCTGCAGTGTCCCTTTAACATGTGATAGACTGACCATTGCCTCCTGCACTGGTGATGACGACAACGGCTCACAAGCATGTATCAAGAGATAAATAACATGCTAGCATGCATGGCATGAGTGACCGCATCTAACCACTGCTCAGAAGAGCCTCTGGCACCATGGCTGGCGGGTGCCAATAAATCGTCTCCACAAACCCTCCCTTTTGCTGTTTCGTCATGGCAGTTTTTGGAATCTTTTCTTCACCTTGCTGCCTCTGCCATGCCAAAGAATAAAGTGCCAAAGTATAACTTGCTTTTACGAGTAAAATTTTGCGTGATTACACATGCTGGAGGCACAAATGCCATAAGAGGCTTTAGGAACCAGTGCAAATGTCACATGCCAACTTGCTACCACAAGTAAAAAAAAAAAAAAAAGTAGCTCAGGCAAAAGGAAGTTAGGGTCACCTCCATTTGTTTCAGTGACAGTAAAGGCACTGGAAACATCACAATGCTCACCTTCATCTTCAAGGACAAAGTCAGTCTTACTGGCGATGTTTTCGGTGTTCACACTGGTCACCGTGAACATGGCTCCACTGCTGTCTCCGGCACCTTGGCTCACGGCGTCGGCCTGGGTTGTCCAAGTTACGGGTACTTTTAATATAGCTCAGATCGCACGACGATGCTAGCAAACTTCGAAATACCACCCAAAGTGTCTCCTAGGATTGACAACACAAAAAGCCAGCTTTTGCCACAAGCCACAAGAAATAAACAATAGTACACGAAACAATGAAGACTACCAGAAGAACTTATCCTTGGCCAAGCTAGCGTTTAGGGTTAGTCAGCATTTAGAGAGGCAAAAAAGAGCATTTTGCGCTTTGTGGTTCGATGATCCCCATAGGAACTGCCAAGCTTCACGAGGAACATCAGGCACACATAAAACCACAAGTGAGAACTAATGTAACAAGCCACAGTTCCAGTATTTCTAGTTACATAATTAGTCAGCTTTAGTATAGCGTTCCAGGCTTTTAAGTAGAAGCAATCGAAAAGGGCTATGGCTACGTTATATGCATGTCCTCAAGGAGACCTAATTAAAAATTTAATTCTAGGGATTCGTGTGCCAAATCCACGATATGATTATGAGGCACACCATAGTGGGGGACTCTGGATTAATTTCGACCACCTGGGGTGTCTTAAGGTGCATCCAAGGTATAGTACACGTGTTTTTGCATCTTGCCACTATCAAAGTGCAGCCGCTGCAGCTAGGATTAGATTCCGCCATCTCGTGCTTAGCAGCGCAACACCAAAACCACTAAGAAACTACGACGGGTGAGGAGACATTTAGTAGAGCATTCTGCATGATAAATGCATGGCCGATGCCAAATGCCCTGAAGCCATCTGGTATATAGAAATCAAAGCACTTTTGCAGCAATGGTGGCATCTTTTGCTAGGTCTGGCAGCATCAGAACAGATGGCTCAACTCAATAATGATGACAAAATGGTGCCAATACTTTGTCCTCAATGAGAGACTAAACCAAGCAAAGGCTAGTTTTACCATCTATGTTTTGCTGCTGTGACAAAAAAGCAAGCAACTAGGCTGATTTTGGTTCAAAGCAGGCAATCTTGGCCCACTACGTTGTTAATACTAGCCAGGCAAAAGATGTAATGCTAAATCCCAAAGACAGTGCATGCATAGACCGCAAAGCTGATCATGGCACTCTGTGCATGTGCATTTTGGACCCGCTATTTCATATAGCATACATGAGAACTTTGTGTAAACTACGCGAAAACTCTACTTATGTATACAGTGCCGCAGGTCATCACTGGTTCTCCCTTAAGTTCCACAAATGTCCGCATGCCTAATGACACATCTTGGTTGCTCGGCGAGGGTAGAATACAGGCAAGTGATATCCAAGCTGAGCACTCACGTGAATCTCAACTTCCTGGTTAGTGTCAGCCACCTCATTGTTGCAGGCAGCTGCGGCCGTGGCTGCGTCCAATGAACGCTTGCTAGACTCCACGGGTGGTTGGAAGACATTCACAGAATGCCTGAAGAAAAAAAAATGAAAGAAAAGAATAATTGGTCAATATAGGCTGCACAGAGTAGCAAAACTGCATTATGCATGTAACAGTGCTCACGGAATGAAATGTGACAGGGAAATTTTGAAGTAGCTAGAACATCCAATGCAGTTACTTGAGAGTGCAATGTCATGTTGCTATGCATTTGGCGTGCAAAAGTGGCATGGACTATTGATCCAAGCACAACAGTGAAAACTGCCGATGTAGCACAAATTGAAGATGAGGGAAACAAAAGGATGCATTCTGGTTAGGCCTAAATTGACATGTTTCATTCCACGAGCATGGTACTTGCATTGTTCTTCTAACTTCACAAAATCATTTTGCGGTTACAGACACTCTTTCTTAATTAAAGTTTCACAGCAATGTCGCATCGTTGGTTCCACATCGTTTACACCGAGCAAGGCTGTCTGCTGGTTAGTCCAGACCTTGTCGACGACAGCCACTGAAACCGGCTTAAGACTGTACAGAAACTCATTGCTCTGCTGACTAGCTGCATTTATGATGGTTAGCTTTTATTACTTCTAAAAGAAACCTAGCAAGAAACAAATATTTTATTTTTATAGTGGGGTTTAATGTCCAAAAGCAACACTGAGGCTATGAAAGATGCCATAGTGGGCGGGGAGCCAGATTAATATTAACCACCTGGGGTTCTTCAATGTGTATGTAAGTCTGGGCGCATGTGTGTTCTTGCTTTCTGCCCCTTTTAGAATGCCACCCAAGTATCTGGGATTGAACCTACGACCTCATGCTTAGCAGAAGAATGCCACAGTCACTGAGCCACTATGACGGGTCAAGGAAACAAGGATGCCAAGCGTTCTACTGAATGAAGATGTTAAAAAAGGATGATCTGTAATGAAAGAAACCAAAATAGCAGTATGCTGGAAATCCGCCTTAAAATTGCTAGAACAAAAAAAAGAAAAGAAAATTAGAGTAAAGGTCAGCGCATTGCACAGCTACTCTGACAAATTGGAGAAATACAACTTGCAGATTAGCTGCATAGCATGATGTCACAGAGGTGTGGCATGGCTCCTGTCACATTCAGTGCAAGCGAAAAAGAAAACTTCACCAAACTCCGCTGACAAGAATCACCTCGGAAGGCAAGATTGAGACACGTGGCCAAGTTTTCAAATGTTGCTGGGCAACGACCATCGACAAACGCGGTCAAACAGGAAAAGTAAAAAGCGTTGTCGGTTACTCTTTCTCTAGCACTACGCATCTCAGTGCTCTTCGTTCACAAACACGCTGGTTGTGAAAACGCACGAAAATTGGGTAAAAACGTACCTTGAATGAGCCTCCATGAGCCGGCAGAGGTTTTGGTACGTCGCCTGGGATGCAGGCATGCTCAGCACGAAAGGCAGGCCTACCAGCTCTGGGTAGAACTTGCAGGCACTCTTGTGTTGCTGCCAGTGGTTGGTCTGGCACGTCCTGCACACCAGTACATTAAGACGTTCACTGCACTTCTTCTAAATTGCCGAGAGGTTTTTTAGCAGAAAACAAAATTGGGCGGAAAACGTCCCTGATGTCTGTCCATGTAAGCAAAGCTTCCTTAGTTTTGCAGAACGGGGCATTGAAACAAAACGCCTGGTGTGTACAATGTACAAGTCTCCTCAGTACGTATTTAAAAATTAGGGCCTGCTCATGGTTTAAGGTCATTCATTCTGGTTCCGCAACCGTCTGGATCTTACGAGGGGGTGCCATTCACAACTGAGAGAAAAGGTATTCTGCAGTCTGATGAAGTCAGTTGCCTCTTTCTGATTGGTCAGTAGTTCAGAGTACCTTCAACCAGTCATTTGCAAAGTGCAACTGGTTTTGCTACTGCAAAAAGAAGTTGTGGTGATGATTTCCACGCATTTAAATTGCTTGCTACTTTTTGCATGCATAATAAATCACATTGAGTGAACTAAGAGAACATATGTAGCGCACAACCTTTAATCAAACGCCACAGTCGGCCACCGCTGGTTACGTATTCATGAATGGTAAGAGCACGAAAAGAGTGCAGGATGTGTGGTCGGAATTAGGCAGTGTGTAAGCCAATAGAAGATCAGCGTGTCAGACCTCGTTGTGCAGCTGCACAATCGATAAGGGTTAGAAGGAGAAACGGACACCAAAGTGTGAGAGTGATGCTAGGAAAGCCTCGCTTTAAAAAAAAGGCACAGGGGCACAACTTACAAATTCTAGTTCTAAAGACCAACTACCTTTCTAGAGTAACCCTCTCAAAAAGAGCTGATATGAAAAGGCAGCACAATAAATTAAAAGTAGAAGCAGCACTTCATCACCATCACTGCGTTGCTAAGGGTGAAATCCCACAGTTATACCATGAGAAACAGGGCGATAAGCTGTGTATAGGCAAACATGACATCAGGCTTCTTGAGCTCTAGATCTTGGAGATGTCAGTGAGAAGCTCATAAACCTTCATGCTGACGATCAAAGGAGTGTCCAAAAGCGCTTCTTCTAGTTCCTGTAGCGAATGGAAGTACAGCTGTAAATGAAGATGCCAAATGCTTTGTCGGCACTTCAGAGGTTGAATGCCATCAACTGAGAAGCTAAAGGAAGTGCATACAAAGAGACATACTGATATAATGGCAATGCCACTTCATGTCTTCAAGTGCTCCCATCTTGTGCTCGAGTCTGAAATTCGGCATTTGCAAATGGCTGCCAGTACATTTGATCAAGCGAGTGTAAACTTTAGGCACCGACGCATGCTCAACCCCACCTCATGGAATGTGTCTTGAAAACTGTATCCTCATTTGAAGCACCGATCCCGAGCGAATTTCTTTTTCACGAGTATCTTCAACCAAGATGCAGCTTAGGAACAAGGCAGCGCTGGACGTGCTAACAGCGGTTCTTATTAAGTAGGGCTGTGGTTGTAAGGAGTGATACACTCATTACTTTGTAACCAGTTGAGCTTCGAGGTGCCCTCCAAACTCTAGATAAAGAAAAACAAGCCTTCTCATTAAAACTGATGATGTGGCGGAAATTCTGGACCATAAGGTATCTGCATTGTCATCCTTGACTTTAGAGTTACTGTATTTTTTGATGCTGGCAACAAATTTGGCACGAAAATACACAAATTGGCTGCTTTTGAGTACCGTGCTGGCTCCTTTTCCTTGGGTACCCAATGGCAACCCTGCTGGAGATGCAATTTAGGCGCTAGCTATATGTGAGGTACCCAATGATGACAAACTGCCAGTGCTCGCAGGAAAGCTTTTGGCACTCACAGTACGGCAAATAATGGCCTTCAATATTGGAAGGTGGTATCCAAGGCTGGGGTTGAGATATGGACATCACCTATTGCAGTTTTGGTTTCACACTCGATTCTAACATGCACGTCATACTTTGGTTTTCTCAAAAAAAGTATGTGCTTCAGAAACAAGTAAATACGGTAATATGAACGTTTCATCTCAATGTCTGCTCCTCCAAGTCAGACCCCCTCCAAACTCTCTGCAAAGAAAAGTTTGACAACTACGTGCCCTACTCCTCACCGATTACAGTAGCCCACACGGAAGCACCGGGTGCAACGCTTCAGTTTGTCCTCTTCAGCCACGCACTCCTTGCCGCAGGATGAGCAGGTGTTTGCCAGGGGAGGCATCAGCGCCCTCTGCGTAGAGAAGACAAAGGTGTCGTTGCAGCTTGTCCAAGCTGATGAGGCATGCTGATATCCAGGCCATAATGGCAGAGCGCATCTAAGGTCAAATATTAGCAAATGCTTCTTGTTTTTCCCAAGTCAAGACACTGGCCAGGAGCGGGAACCAGATATAGTTTGCAAGCTTTTAGAAGCTTAGGTACATGCAGAAGCCTTAGAAGCATATAGAAACAACAAAGCAACACCGTGATTAGGCTAGAACATAACAATACAGTAAAACTTTGTTTTAAGCATATATTTATAAGACACAGACATCGGCGAGAAACATAACTTTACTTCGTTATATGTATGATAATTCATTACGTGCGAGTTCATTATATCTAGCTTTGACTGTAGTACTAGTACTATCAAAATTAGTAAAGTAAACAGTACTGATTAATTAATCATTGGCCAATGGGTTTTAACAGCATAAAGCAACACTTAGGCTACGAGAGGCACCGAAGTGGCGGAGCTCCAGATTAGCACCTAAATCTGAGTCCACTAAATGTTTTTGCATTCCACTCCCATCAAAATGAATGGGAAAGGATAAACAAAACCAAATCTTTTTGATGTGGGAAGCCTCACTTGCTGCCCTAAGAAAAAAATAATACTTGCCTGCACAACAGCCACCTCCACCACTCGCTCCCGCACAGCTTCCTTGTCCAGAACCTCGAACCTGGTGAAAGGTGCAACAACAGAACAATCTAAGAACACTCTGCAGTGTTTTGTATGTTACATGGCACATCAAGATTTCTCAACAGCACAGATGTACAGATGTACCACAAATCACTCCAACGTGTGCTACAGTTACATGGGTGAAGCTACAGCTTTTGTGGCACGTTGACCATAGAGCCAGCACCTGTTTAATTTAAGTAAGAAAAGTTTGTAGTCGGAGTCAGTGGACATTCACAAGTGCGGAGATAGTTGGATCTTGTAACAGCGGGCCCTGACAATCCGGCAAAAAACGTCCGTTTTATTCGAGGTCTGTAATATCTGAAACGCTTCATTTCCAAAACTTTCGTCGCGATGTATAACAAATATATTGCAAAGAGTGAGTGACAAACGTCCAAAGAAAAAGAAAAAAAAAAGAAAGAAAAAAAAGAAAAGCAAGTCGCAGTTTCACTGGAAAGGCGAAGCATCGATTGCGATAGCAAATGAAGATAAGCGCAGCAGCAGCAGCAAGCGAATTGACCTTCGCGCCGTCTTTCGCTTCAACGCAAACTAAACATCGAAAGCACAGCGCATATGAAGCTACAGGCACTGGGCGCACTTTGTCCACATCGCAGCTCACTTTCAAGATACGGCGGCCGCGCCGTAAGCAGCAACCGCCAGAGTAGAACCCCTCTGTCTCTGGCAACAGCAGTTATTTGTTTGATCTGTTGCTTCAATAGATGAATTTAAGTTGAGAGAAGTAATAAAACTTGCAAACCGAATGTCTGCGCGTCTTTTTTTTTTTTTTTTTGTACCACAGCAAGAAAGATTTATTTCAGTTTTGTCTGCTTGTTCCCATGTCATGCAGTTCTGCACAAAAAGGGTGAAACTATGCCATTTTCTCGCGTGTTCCAGTGCGTGATCATGCTCTGCAATCCGCTTGCATCTGCCTCAGCGTTCGTGCAGCACTGACTGATACTGCAGCGAAATTTTGTGTAAGTTGCATTGCAAATGGAAAACAATATAATAACTTATTTATCCCAGTATTCATTATACTCGCCCAACAGTTGAAAATCAAGATGGGGGTGCACTTCATTTCACTTACAAGCAAGACTTTCGGACACTTACGCAAAGATCTGGTCCTTCGGGGTCACACCAATGAGGCTTTCTTCCCTGCCGTACACTTTGTAAATTCTCCGGTTGTAGACCTCCAGTAAGCGTAGCTGAAACCACCATTGAAATAATGCAGTCGAGTTCCAGTTGCACGTAATGGATTTGCGTTCACAATGAAGAAGGAAAAAAAAGAAACTGTTTCACCTTCTATGTCTTCGTTCTAGCCTACAGCCACTTCTAATGCCACCCACCTATCAAGCCATGACAGTTTTAGCCTGCACAACTCGGTGCAATGGCAGCAGACTGAGGTCTTGATTACTTTTGCGTGTCAATTAAGAGACAGTTATTTCCCCCTATGCTTTCCTTGGCTGCATTGTCCATTGGCTTAAAAAATTTTAAGAAATGTTTTAATTCAAGTAAGTTGAAGCATTTATTTTGGCTTTCATTTCTTCTGGTTGGTTCATTATGCTCTATTTCGGCAAAGTTTAACTCCAGTCATGTAAGGTTCAAGCTATGTTCAAGCTTCAAATGGCTATCTTACAATGCTGTCAGCGAAATGAAACAATTGACCTGCCAGCCAGTGGCGTAGCTAGGTCGTCTGGCACCCGGGGCCCTTAGCTCCTCTACTGGCCCCGTGCACCCGGGGCCCACGGCCCCCCGGCCCCCCCTGTTGCTACGCCACTGCTGCCAGCAGTCCCAATCTTTTCAACAGACCGACACTGCAGCAGCCAATCACTCAAAGGCTCGCACAGGAGCAACATTGGCCAATGTTAGCCCACTATGTCCAACAACCATCACGGGCACAAGGGAACATTTGTTAGCTATACAATCATAGACAAATAAAGGATGAATGAGAACATTAAAACAATAATAATAATAATGAGGAACATCCTTGCAAATATTAACCCGAGAACAGAATCTCGCACCGCTGCTTATCTGAAGGCCAAAGATAGCATTGGCCTCACAGTAAGTGTACAAACCAAAATCATGCCAACATTACACAAATTGGCAAAAGCAGAGACGAAAGAATGCATTCTAGTTAGCTCCAAGTTATTTGCATTTCAACTGTCCCGGACAGTACAACAATAGGCAGCAAAGCATGTCGTGGACATACATTCTTTGGGGAAACTTTTGTCTTCTTGAATATCTCCTCTTTGAGGTCTTGGATCTTGGCGTCCTGGTTGAGCCTTACTCGAAGCTGTAAATAAGGAGGCAGTTAGGCCTATTGAGCAGGGAATTGCACTTTACAGGCTAAAAGGTGACCACCAACCTTGACCGGAACGGACTGCGGGTCGAGAGCAAAAAAGTGCACCACAAATACCCGCTGTCTTTTTGGCAGCGGCACTGTCAGGTACAGGAAAGGATCGAAGCTAATGGACACCTGCGAACAAAGCGGAGCATTTTGCCGAGATCAAATTGCGATGTTTAACATACCAAAACTGCACAGTAAGGTTATAAGGGATGTCAGTCACAGTGGAGGGTACCCGACAAATTTAAACAATCCGGGTTTTCTTTAATGGAAACCTTAACCTAAGCACCCAAACGCTTCTACACTTTACCCCCATCGATGTGCAGCCACCGAAACTGGAATATCCAGTGTCAAAACAGCACAATCGGTGCAGTATTCCCACTCCTGCATATTGTGCATCCTGTGCGAAATTTCGCGTGATGCACAAGAAGAAATTATACAAAGTGTTCGAAATGCTATTTTTGAGTCGGTGAAGAATAATTCTTTGCCAAACATAAGTAGTCTAAGCCTTGTGATTTACCACAGTTTCTTGAAGGTATCTGGGTTTCTTGAAGGTATCCATTTCTGCTAATCCAATACAAAGGAACAAAATGTATAAGCTATAATAGTGAAAAAAAAGTAAAGCCTAGCCCTTAGGAGCTGAGCAGGTGACAGCAGTGGATCCAAACATAAGCAATATGATCAATCTGAAAGTCTTACGCGAGTCACAAATCACATAAAAGCAATATGGCAAGAAAGAGTACATGCTTTTAAAAGCCTGTCCATCGTACAAAAGTGCTGCACAGGTTAACACGCACACATACATGTGTTACACATGATAGCTAATAAATGAATTGCGAGATTCCCGAAAGTTGTCCACAAGAGTTGCACCCCGCCCACCTTGTTACATTTCGGACAGATGACGGTGGACTTGTACTGGCCCTGAAAGAGATCCACCACAATGGAGTCGTTGCGGAGTTTGTAGTTGCTCCAAGATTCGTCGGCAACCACCTGGAAAAAAAAAAAAACAGGATCCGGACAACAAATGAGGTTGTGCAGTGTCTCACCGTTGCTCAGTTTCAATCGCCTGCATTCAACTGACCACAGAACAGCCAATAGTTCCCTTTTGTCTACCAGTGCTAACGTGATTCTGGGATATTTTTAAGTAGCTCAAGGCGAGTCCCTTTAAAGAGGCAGTCTCCGAATGCTCACCGATTTGCTGTCCTTGCACTTCAGAGTTTAAGATGTAAAACACAATTTCTAGCACTGCTGTGACATCCTCTCATTCAAAGAATTACGTAGTTTCAGTAAAGAAGCATGAATGTGATAACTGCGCATGACAGTCGTGACCAATAGGAAAGTGAACACATTTTTTATTACGGTAACGATTGCTCATGATGTGCGGATTTGCATACAGCCAATTAATATCCAACAGAAAGCGTTCCTGTTTAACATTTAGTCAAATTGAAAACGTTTATGCAGGATATGTGCGTTTTTCCATTACAGCATATTTTCGAGGGTGCTTAGGAGAATTTCAGGGGTGCTCCCTTTCATAACACCAAAGGACGTACAGTGCTTTATGTGAATAGAAAGAGCAAAAGAGCCTCTAAATATATATTTAATATAAAGACCTAGTTGCAGCTCCTACTTTGAAGCAGCTCGGCGCTGGTAGAGTAGCAAAAGTTACTCACGCTGTCTGGTCGGCCATTTGACTCCACCCTCTCCACGTAAGGCTTGTTGTGAATGCGGTTGAGGTCCTAGGTGCGGAAACAGGAAGCCCCATTATCAATTCCTTTCAACAGCACATACAGTCAGCCATAAAAGTTTATGAGAAATGGGCTCAATGACATGTGACTTTCTGCTTTGTCAAGTCAAACAAAATTTTATTAATCATAAGTTATTACAAAAAGATTATATACAAGCAGGAACCCAGAACTTCTCCCAGAGTTGTGCGACGAGTCCATAGATATTAAGAAATAGGTATTAGAATATTGCGAACAACCACACAAAGAAGGAGCACAAATGAAATAGTTATTTAAAACAGAACATAATAAGACTTACATATCATAGAAAAAGCAATAAAAACTAAAGCTCTAAATTTCTACTAAGCCGCAAGGAAAATGTGCAAAGCAATCAAGAAAACCTAAATCAGCAGTTAGTTTTAACAGAAAATACACATGGACACAAATTTTTCTAGCATTATTGTGATTGACATTCAAATGTACAAAGTTAGTTTGAATGTGTAAAACGTTGTTATTGAACTGATGCTGCTTGGTAATCTTTCCAGGCATGAGGCTTCTAATTTATTGGATAATCATGCAGGTCAATAAAAAGAACTACAGATTATCAAATTCGAGCCTATTTAGTTTTCCTCATTCTTTCTTTTTCTTCTTTCACAATTTGCATGTCCCGTAAATTTTGATATCAAACAGTAAACTGATTGAGCACATGCTAGCTCAACTAGAAGACATTTTTGGTCTATATCCAGTTGCTTATCAATAATTCGGATATGCTTATTTATATGTGGACAGTTTTGCCCGACTGCCACTGTTCCCATAGACATAATATGTAAGGACAACAGAAATTTCAGACACCTTACAGTGCGCCATTCCATGATGTAATGCGTAAGGACAACAGATAATTCAGGCACCTTACAGTGTGCCATTGCATACTTCTGACTTTGCCAGCACAACCACGTGCTGCTTCAGCAACCAAGATAAGTGCTACTTTTTTATGTGTCATCAGCACAGTTCCTTGAAATTGAAAATAGTGTAGTCATTTCAGTATTCGCACACCATGCTCAAACCATGGGACAAGCCAAGCTAAGCCATCAAGTTGTCAAGACTGCATTTGCTAATTTGTATATCTGCTGTGTGTTTTGCATGTCCAGCATTTGCACCTATACGTGTTAAATAGTAACACAGTCTCAAGCAACTTTGCTGTCTGCTGTTAGAAATTCTTGTTAATTAGAATCAGCAAGCAGCTTCGAATGGTGCCAACTCCATCCTTGATGTTGGCACTAATTAGGGCACTGGTGAAGCAAGGCTAGTGCAGGACAATGACAGTTGTGAAAAAAATACCCGATTGTTTGGTTAGTAAAACGTCGTCAACCTTCGTTGCACGCTTCTACAGGATGAAGATTTAGTGCGAGCATTTCTTGTATTTTTGACCAGTTATAGTGAAAGCATGGTAATAGTTGAAATACAGACTGACCAGGTCGTATGCAGGTGCATGCATGTACAGAAACTCATTGACAAGCTCTTATTGCCATTTCAGGCAAATCCATTTACTTCCCCCCCCCCTTTTTTTCTGATAGGAGTCTGATACTGATACTGATTTTTTACTGATAGGAATCTAAACCCATGAGAATGAAGAATTATTTTCTCTACATTCACTGCATTGGATTCATGAGGTTTGTTGCTTTTGAAAGAAAACCTCAATATCCACTGACTGTAGGAAGCAGGCTTTTCTAGTGTGGGGATGCGCGACCCTCGTGCCTCCCCTGATGTTTTTCCCGCATAGCGCGTCTCCTGTAATCCCGCTTAGCCGCGTGGCCTGCGTGACGTCCGCGCGGCCGATGTGTTTGAAGTGCAGTCCGAGAGATGGCGCTAGTGTTGCGCTGCTGCGGGGTTACTTGGGCGCGGGAGAGACAAGGCGCTCTCTCTTGGGTTCGGGAAGCAAGCGGGATCGACGTGCCATGCCGCGCGCCGACTGATGCTTCGGCGAGATTGCCTTGCGTGGCCGCCTTCGAACGTGCCACGATTCGCATGACCATACACGCGAACGACCAGGCGTTGGGATCCAGCATGAGGCGAACATATTCGCTCGCTTCCGGTCGCGATGAGTCGGACTTCTAGATTTGTCGCGTGCCCATCGGCATGTTTTGTGGATAGCAACTCGGCTAGCAGGCATTGATCTATGAAAGGTGCAATAAATGCCCTTGTGATTGTTTGCACTACTGTGTTGTCGTTCCTTTGTCCCAAGAGTACGGTGTGAGAATCCCACATCAGACCCCACATCTGGCTGCCCAACGTGGAACTCTTGGGGCATCAGACGATAGCTTTAACGGTTTTGCTTCGTTCGAGACCTTTGTTTGAACCGAAGCGTAGGCCTAGTGTGAATTTTGATCGCTAGCGTCGGCGGCGTGCTTTCTTGAGCGAGGTGATGGTGGCTGTAGTGTGTTTGAACATGTCAACATGCTAAGCCTTTTCGCAAGTGTTTTTTTTTATGACATTCGTCGGTACGAGAGCCACGTGGTCTGCATCCTGGGAGAGCGAGGCATAGCGCCCGCGGAGCATATTGGCAAGCCTGAAGCAAGTGAGTACGGAAGCCTCGTGGGTGGTCCGAATTTCTTATGTAAATAGCTTCTTCTATCTCTTTGACTCGGTAAAGTCGTGGCTCTGGGAGCCGGGTGGCCGCAGGCCACGGGTGCCACGACGGGCTGACTGGTATTGCGGCCTGGCACCGGGCGCTCCGACACCGTCTGGGACGGTGGGTGCCGTCAACTCGGATGCTGTGTGCACCGAGCGGAGTAGGACCACCTCACAGAGCTGACGTCTCCTCGCGGCTGCCTGTTCTGCGCTCATTTTGGGTGTTGTTTTTGGATGCCGGTTGTTGCCAGGGTAGCGACGCTTTAGGCCTAAGGCTTTACGAAGCTGCCTGTCGCACGTGGAGAGACACAACCTGGTGGACCGTGGCGTTGAGGTGTTGCGATTTGCTTCCCTCATTCTGTAGCCTCGCACGAATTGAAATTACTCGTTCGACTCAAGGAAGCGAGCTTCGTTCACGTGAACTTAGCATCTGAGTAGCTGCCCGATCTTTTGCTAGCCGAGTTGAACATCGTACCACGTGGGCGATGCGCATGCTGAATTCCTCTCCCTTGCACTACTTTAGTGTTTGCCGAGTGTGTTGAGTTTACGCAGTGTGATTGGAGTCGCCCCTGGTTTGCCGTCACCTGCACATCGTCTGCGCTGCTGCCCCGGACTACGATCGAGCCACCCAGGGCGATGGTGATGCTGTGGCCAGTTCGGCGCAGCGACTTCGGCGGCCTCCTGCATCCAGCTCACAACCCTCGGCGGCGGACAAAAGAGCCGGCGGTCACCGACAGCTACGGCGGCTCTGCCAGCAGGGCGCGTCGGCGCGAGCAACGCTTGCTCGTACCAACTACTGCGTCGTCGTCTCCGGAAACCTGGCCTGGAATCGTGCCGTCGAGTCCGCAAAGCTGCTGCTGTGACCGGCGGACGCCAGCGGTGTACCCAGGGACAATGTCGGCTCGCATGTTATGGACAGCGTGTGGACATTTCTTCGGCGCGACCACTGTTGCACTATCTTGCTCGCGAAGCACGGGTTAATGTTAGACCGTGTCACATGTTTCGCCGGAATAAGAAGTGATTTAAGGTTGGGGGGATGTGGGGATGCGCGACCCTCGCGCCTCCCCTGATGTTTTTCCCGCATAGCGCGTCTCCTGTAATCCCGCTTAGCCGCGTGGCCTGCGTGACGTCCGCGCGGCCGATGTGGTTGAAGCGCAGTCCGAGAGATGGCGCTAGTGTTGCGCTGCTGCGGGGTTACTTGGTTGCGGGAGAGACAAGGCGCTCTCTCTTTGGGTTCGGGAAGCAAGCGGGACGAATGTGCCGTGCCGCGTGCCGACCGATGCTTCGGCGAGACCGTCTCGCGTGGCCGCCTTCGAACGCGCCAGGATTCGCGTGACTATACACGCGAACGACCAGGCGTTGGTATCCAGCATGGGGCAAACATATTCGCTCGCTTCCGGTCGCGGTGAGTCAAACTTCTAGATTTGTCGCGCGCCCATCAGCATGTTGTGTGGATAGCAGCCCGGCTAGCAGGCACTGATGTATGAAAGGTGCAATAAATGCCCTTGTTTGCACTACTGTGTTGTCGTTCCTTTGTCCCAAGAGTACGGTGTGAGAATCCCACATCAGACCCCACACTAGTCAAGCCATCAATATTAACCGAAGGGTGAAGTTTACGACTACTCAGCAGCGAAAAATATAAAAAATTTGTAAACTGCAATATGGAGACATCTAAAGTGGACAAAATTGATTAAGTACACCGATTTGTATTGCACTACAAATTTGTGCATAGGGCTTTTGCAAAACTCTCGTGAACGTAGCAATTTCATGCAAGCTGTAAGCCCATATACCACATTTGTAATGTTTCAAGTGCATTAACAAATGCGAGCTTACAGAACTGGGATATCTGTTTTGGTGCTGAGTTAAATTCAGTTTTTTCCCTTTAAATGCAACAAATTTCATTCAAATTGATTCAGCAGTTGACGAATGAGAAGGTATTCTGCATTTCACACATGTTTGAGAATAAGATCCCAGTTGGCCTCTGAGACAAAATTAAATTCTGGTGTCTTATGTGCCAAGACCATGATCTGATTACGAGGCACGCCATAGTGGGGGACTCCAGACCTAATTTTGACCACCAGGGGCTCTTTAATGCGCATGTGAGTGTTCTTCCATTTTGCCCCCTTTGAAATGTGGCCACCACGGCTGAGGCCGAAGCCGTAACATCGAGCTCAGCAGCACAACGTCATAGCCACTGGGTTTCTGCAGCAGGTTGGCCACGAGGCAAGACTTCCTCTTAAAAGAAAGGGACGGGAGAGGAAGGCTAACCTCGTGCAGTCCGTCCAGGAGGAACGCCATGAACTCCTGGGCGTCGTGCTGTGCAAAGCCCGTGAACTGGGGCGCCTTGATGCTGATGAGGCTCTTGAGGCGGGCGGGCGCAAACGAGCGCTGCTTGCCTGACCACAGCCACGAGGCAAGGACGGCAAATGCCACGGCCAGCTCACCATGCATGCCAAGGGGGTTGTCCCGATTCAGCTCGCCCTGGAAGGTGGCACCTGCAACAGCAGCGCATCGACCCATTACACGTTCCTGCCACTACACTCTGCTTCATGTGTAGCACGTAACACTACAAAGGCCAGAGAGGCATCTCTCACTTATTGCTTTCAGGCCAAAAATTAGTGCATCACAAGTGAAAAAAAAAAAAAACAATGTGCAAGTGCGTGTCCGTGCCAGAAAAAAAGGAAGTGCAGACAAGGACATAACATGAGGGAAATGAACCGTGCTCGCCATTTTCTGTTTCTTTAGGCCAAACTTTTTTCCCACCGTGAATCCCTACCAAGTAGCTCAACCTTCTGTCATTCCATGCATGTGTCATGCAACTGGATGTGGCATAACAACTCATCCTTTTATGTTGTAAAATATGACAAAATCATTACACAGAAGGCATCACAGATCTTAACCCTTTCTTTTTTTCCAACTTACAAGCAGCGTGACATGTTTCTGCGACTGGCGGACACAGTGCACTGCTTGTACTCGCAGCCGAAATGTAGTACGTCACATAATGGAAGCAAAGAGGTGCCCAAACAAAGCGCAATTTGAAGTAACCTTACACCCACAAGTTGTATTTGTAATATACGAACTAACAGTTATCCTGCAGAAAGCACTGCAGTTCAAAACCAACTTTCACTGCAAAATGTGCATAGTGGGACTCCTCTGACTGCACTACTTGTGCATACCTTCCAACCTGTGAACACCAATATTTGTTAACAATTATGCAGACGATGACAAATAGAGACAAGGGGGGAGAGGGTGCTATGCATATTTTAACACATTCTTTATTGATGATGATTAGACAATATACCTTTAGTCACTTCACACAAGCAGCAGCAAACACACAACACGTGTGAGCCAGTGCACCACCACAGCGGGTCACACTGTTTTTTAGATCACGAAGACTTATTCGGCAACTTGCTGCTGGCGGTTTCACAAGGAACTCGTTTGTATAAACTTGCTCAATGCAATTACCACTCTGCCGTGCCTTCACTATCAGAGGACTCGATGGAAGGCCCGAAGAACGACAAGCAAAACTTATTCATGATCCAAATGTATTTTTCAAAGAACTTGATGCAACTCGTAAAACGGTTAAATGAGCCGAAATTCGTAAGCCTTACGAAACGTTCGTGCTAGTTGGCATATATCCTTACGCAGCTTCAGCAATGTTGCCCACTAAGTTTGAAGCGGCACACAGGAGAGTCATCCTGTAACAGCTAGTGCCGTAAAATGCATTACTAAAGATGTAAAGCAATGACTACAAAACCAACACTTCAACAACCACAGCCTGGTACTCAGACTGGTGGCTCACTGCGAGTGATCAAGCATTAGTTAAATTTACTAGTGAACAGTAGAACTGCACGCACTGAGGAAGTAGTCGCGGAACTCCCGGGTGTTGGCCAGGCACTGCAGCACAGCGTTCATGAAGCAGGTGTTGCCCAAGTTGTCCAGGCCCGTGTAGCCATGGGCAACCACAGCTGGAGGAGCCGGGGGCGGTCGCGTCTCCAGCTTGTTGATGACCTTCTGCGGAGACGACAAGCAGCAACAAAGAAGACGATGAAGGTTATAATTGGCCTTCCCTTTTTTTTTTTCACGGAAAACGGATGTGCATTATAATCAAGGATGCGTTAGAATTAAGTGAATACGGTATTTGTGGTCGCCTCCTTTATTCCTTGGCTAAGACCACAATGCTGAAATATAGCTCCCTTTCCCTCCGTACCTTTGAGAGGGGGTCAACATGAGCGGCTGAGGCAGTGGTTGCATCTCCAGCGCAAGAGTCCAGCACAGCGGGCTGGACACTGGGCTGTGCGTTCTGCGACAGCTGGTGCACGGGGGCCACGTTGGTCAGTGGCGTCCTGCCTTGCACGTTTCTCGACACAGGTACCCATGTGTTGCTGGGAGTCGCCACTGGCTCTGCTAGCAGACGACGGAAAGCCACAAGACACACAAACAGAAGTAGTGGTCAGGCAAGGTGGTCAATACTCGGGAGAGCCATTGAAGCACAAGTAAGACAGACATAAATAAGACTGTGTTGTCCTATCGCCTGTTCCTTGTTGGTTTCGCAGAAAGGCCTTTTTCTTGTCAAGGATGGAAGGGCTGATTTGATTCCTTATCAAGCGTGTCTGTCAGAGCTAGTTTGATCGTTTCCTTTGTATGTTTCTTCGCTTTTGCCACATTACATTGTTTGCCAAACAACAGAACGCACCCAGGACAGTCACGCAAAACCTCGTTCTCTCATTTACACCTCTGGTACAGCAATTATCAACCGTGTGTCGGGAAATTCAGGCAATTATTCTAGGATACTGTCCCAGAAGGAGGACCTCACTGTACTAGCTTGTGTACTCACCAATTTTCTTGGGAGGAGGGGTCGGCTCGAGTGATGACCACCGTGATGCCACCTTCTTCTTGAGAACCAGCTCCAGCTTGCATGGGCTTAGCCGATACCGGCAATCCTCTGGTCGTATGGCTTCCCTGCAATACAAGTGGGCAAATATCAATTGCAGACCTCAAGACTCGGCACAAAATGGAAATAAAAAGGGGAGAGGACAAAGTGAGTGCAGAAATTGTCCAGTAGAAGCCGACTATCCCTGCAACATGCTCTACTGAATATAGCAATTTGCCTGCCTTTGTAATTTCAATCAATGTCCAAATGACACAGCTGGTCAGGGGGAATCACTTTTCAGAAGTGAAGATCACAGGTTTAATAGCAGCTGAGATGTACTCTTCCGATTCAACGTCTTTGTAGACATTTTATTAATGAAATTACGGCATCACAGTGACCATTTTTGTCATCAACATGTCCTTATTTATATCATTGCTATGTCATGATGATGCATCATTTACAGGAAAACTATAATTGGTTATTGTAATGTCACTGCAACGAGTCTCGTATTCTGTCCGCAGAAGCATAACTCGTGCCACAAGTTTACCGAGAGCATACCAAAAACGTGCACTTACTTAACGTTGACGCGCCACATGAACGTTGTCTCCTCTGATGCGCCATGCTGCTCCAAAAACTCAGTGTTGGTGTTCCTGAAACAGGTGAACCGATGCAAGGCAATCACTGAGCAGTGCGAGCACCTCTAACAGTGAAGACGTTATTGCATTAGAACTGTCCAGAAATTTCACATAAATGCCGAAAATGTCAATGCCAAAAGTCCGACATTTGAAAACTCCGCCTATCCAAGGACTTGAAATTCGTAGCTTGCTAAAAATAGAGCGTACGTAGAGGGGGTGGCATCACTGATATGGGGGCAAAACTAAACGTACAGAACTTAATTAGGCGCATTGTGGGAAATCATCCATTTTGGTGGGGTATAACTTCTTAGGGGCAGTGCAAGATGAGAAAGACAGAAAGCAGGAAACACAGGACAACACTGAACTAGCAACTAACTTGGTATCACTAGAAACTGCACTATGATTTTGTAAGGTTTTTATTAAGAAATGAGCGAATGTGCTACCACTGTGCACATCTCGATTTCTCAAGGAAAAATTTAGGCAACACAGAGAGAAATGGCAAGCCAGCTATCCAAATACAACACAAGGTTTTGTTGATAAGGCCTGAAAAAAACTCACTTTTTGTTTTAGATAATGAGCTCTACTCACTGTTTTAAGCTTTATTACTATCTCAACTCTGTAATGCCCAACATATTTCTGTTATGCTGAGTTTGATACCTCAAAATTCTGAGCAAACAGCAGGTAACTTCATGCACAGCTTATAGTAGCATAGCTACTGTTTTTGAAACATTGGAGTGAGTTTTCAGTTTATATAGCTCAGCAAACAATGAATAATTAGTTACTATACTAATTAAAAGCCTTATGCTCAAATAACATTTCACTGTTCTTTTCCACAAGTGTACTCATCATGGCCAGAAATAAAGGTAAACAAGTTCTTCTAATTTTTTCTTGATGTCGAAATATGTTTGAACATTGCAGTAACGGTTAATTAGGGCAGTGCATTTTTTGTACATTGGTAATCCCATAACAGAAAACTAAAAGCTTGAAATTAGGGATTGACTAAAGGTGTCAACACGGTTTCAATTTTGCCAATTACAAATAAGAAAATCATTTTCACACAACATTCCTTGAAAAAGTCCTGTGCGAACAATTTCCTCGCAACACAGAAATCTCTTGAAAAGTTTGTCCTCATCATATTCTGTATGTGAGTACAGCATTACTAAGTGCACAGTAAACCAAACTACACATACTTGGTGTGAAACTTCACCAGGAAGCCCTTTTCATCAAAGTCCACAGCCAATGCCTCCTTGGAGATGCTCTTGACAAACAGTGTGACTGTGACCGTGTCGCCATTTGCCTGCGAAAGAAATCGACCAGCACGGCAACAGTGCATGCCACCATCAACAATTGCACTATCTATTTTATCAATAAGCTCAGTAAATTGCTGTCAAGGGTAGCATTATATAACCCCCTTAAAGCCAGCTACCAAAAAAAAAAGAAGAAAATGTTGGACAATGTAAGAGGCCTGTACTCCGTTCTATACACAGCAAGCAATGCCGCGGAAGCTATTCAAATTGCGCAGTCATAAACGTTTTACTCCACGCATCTCTTTCCAGAAATGACCAGAAACATACCTTTCACCAGATATGACCCAGAACACAATGCGAAACAGCACTGCACCCGGACATGACTCCGACATTGGGAATTTCCCGGTGGTGTATTGAAAATCTGAGATTCACATCCTAACCACCAAGTGCATGTGTCACCTACCTAGGTGTCATTAAAAGGTAACATAATCAGTCAAGACTTCCTCAGTACACTTAACAAACAGGTTTTTGGATGCCCAATTTTACAGATGTCCATCACCACGTACCCCATAGAGCCAGTGTATGTCTAAAATTTCGGACGCAAAACCCTCCACCATCCGATTTTCCTGACTTTTTGCCGGGACTGCAGGTCTGAAACAGCATTAACTGAAGCCACCATCGCCACCATTTCTATTATATCACAGCCTCGAACCAGCACTCTCGCAAGCCGATCTGCTAGCAGCTGTAGCCACCACCATGGCATTGCTAGGCCATGCTGCTTCGACATTCGCTACCAAGCTTCCTGCTGTTCGGTGCCATGTTTTTCATTGAAACCAAAGCCTTTGTTTTCTTTTTGTTTGTTTTTATGACGTTCACTCGCGCTACATTTTGGCACAGTCCATGTTGTCAAACTAGTTCTGCCAAACATAGCAAGCTACGACCCCAACATACTTCACAGCCTCTTAGCTTACTCAAATACAGGCAAATCGCAGTGCGTTGCAGACGAGGGACGACAGCAGAAACAAAACACGCAGGGCACTGTGCTTCTCCGTTTCTGCTGTCGTCCCTTGTCTACAATGTGGCCCGCGATTTACCTGCATTTGTCCGAGAGAAACTAGCCCGACTGTCCGTCGTAATCGATTTGCTCTTCACCACAAGGCACACAGCGAGAAAACATAGCACAGGCTCACCCCACTCTCGTAGTAGTCGTACTTGGGACTGACAAGTTCCACAGGTGGATTCTCATCTTTCGACTCTTCGTCGGAAGACGGCAACGACGCTGGCACCCCTTCCACTTTCTGCAAGGTGGAAACAAAAACAAAGGTGAGAATGAGCGCCAACGTACATTTCCACTTCTGAACAAGAGGGCCAGTGACATGCTCCCACACTCATTTTTCAGTCATTCAACACAGCTGCATTCAAATAGCAGTTTTTTTCTCTCTCTCTCTCTCTCTTTTTTTTCTTTAGCTTCACTATAGTATAACAGGATACCCTGGCTCTTTGCGTCACCAGTAGTGCACTGATAGGCCGGTTTTCATTATCCACGTAGATCATTTATTTATTTTGTAATGAAGAAGAAGGGCACAAGGACAAGGCCAGCCAGATCGCCAGTGTTTGGCACAAGTGTAAGCCGCTCGAGCATCCAGCTGTCCCTGCTCTCCGCTGCTCAACTTCAACAGGTAGCTTTGGGCATAACCGTGAACACACAATTGAAGTAGTAACTTAGCGTGACAAAAACACGGAAACAAGTGTTTTTATCGCGCTAAGTTACTACTTCAATTACGTACAACCAACTAGCCCAGCAACGAACTCTTCTTGCATACACACCTTTACAATTTATCATTACCTATCATTATCAGGCATCGCGGTGGATGCCATGCAAGTAATGCAGTCATAGAAGTTTCACACCACATGTTTCACAGTGCACTTGTTTTCTTATCTGTAATGCTTTCTATGGAATAACTGCTTCATACATTGCAACTACAACTCAACGTTAGAATTTAACTTTGCATCAAATGGTGTATTATTTGTGCCCTTTTGCACTTACAGTTCTTTCCCAGCATCCTTAGTCTCGAAGTCAGCCCCTGCCTTATATGCCAAGAATAGTATAAAGGCAGAGTGCAGGTTATATGCTAATTTTGCCTTTAGGTGTGCCTTGACAGCAGTGCAAATTCCGCTTTGTTGTGTGACTTTGCAGCAGCACATGCTGCAATGGCGTGAAGCCACACTATAAGGCGAAATTCACATATAACCTGCATTCCATATGTTGAAGCTCTTTTACCCCCTATTTCATGGTTGCCATTGGCTGTGTCATTTCAACATTTCAGGCAATCCCCGCCAAGCCTGAATAATCCATCGGCTACTCTAAGTCACATTATATTAGTGTGCATACTTAAGTTTGTTTTTCTTGGGTCCCCCAAGCACATCCTCCTTAGAATCATGACTGCCGTGTAGTAGAATCAATAAGGCACATCCCATTTTGTCTCATAAAGTATGAGACTTTATATTATATCAAGTTACATGGTACACGCCTATATCTTTATGACACACTATTTTCGGTCATGAATTCAAGCTGTGAGAAACGTTTCTCAAGCCTTCGTAGTGCTGCCCGCTAAGTATGATATGGGGTATAGTTGAGATCGATTCACTCGCCTTGCAAACACAAACGGAAAGTTATTCTTTTGTTGAAATTTAATTATTGTCTTTTATGTTCTATATTTTCTATTAGCAGTTGCTTGGTGTTTTGAGTGGCTACTTTTTTCGTAAACTGAAGATGACTAGGATGCTTTGCAGGCGGGAGGGAATTGAATGCCTGTGTCTTGTAGTGCCTCCCCAAGCTTACAAGTAAATTTTTTCACACGAGTGTGTTACGGCATTGATCAATGTGTTACTTTAGGTGTTAGCCGGAATCTTTTTCTTCGTGCCTACATGAAAACTGCATTACTTCAATTATGCAATGCCTTTGTTGACTTTGTAATTATACTTTTCTTTTACTTTTCGTTTCTCCTATTACATATTTGTCAACATGCGAACTTTAGAATCTGCAACAATCCTGAGGACACAATATCGATGGCGATAAGGGTGAGGGGAGTAGATTTAATTTTTCTTTATAGCTTGGCCTGAGCATATGCTGCCTTTTATAGAATACATACATACTTTATTAACACTGATTTACCTTTAGGTGCAACGCACGAGCAGCAACAGCAAACTAGGGACAGCAAAAAGCTGGCAAGCAACCACGACACTGTTTTTAGATTAAAGTTACTTTTTTGGCAACTTTGCTGTTGCTGATTTTGGCTGCTTCACGAACTTGAGTCCAAATAAACAAAAGTGAGTACTTCTCCATCGTGCTTTCACCATCAGAAGACTTCCATCAGACGGTTCAAAGACAAACAAGCAAAACCTTTTTGCAACATAACTTATTCTCATAAAAATTTATGAAATGTTAGTAATATTGTGGAGTAAGCCCAAATTCGTAAACTCTTAAAAATCCGGGAGCACTGGCAGGTATGCTGTTATGTAATATGGGATAGACAATATGGACACAATAAATAATTAAATAATTGTTATAATCAAGAACGCTTGGCTGCTGTGCACAGTGGTACCAATTCAGTAACAATTACACAACACAAAATGCAAGAGTCTGCCTACTGCTTGGGCCATTCAGTTGAGACTCCTGGCCAGTTTGAACTTGGATCCAATACTATGTCAGGTATGTCGGCCGACAGTAACATCCTCTGCCATTCACTTTACAACCACTTAGTATTTCCTGGTTTTTGAACATGCTGTCCTTCCTGGGCAGCAATGCTGACATATGGTCGAGTAAGCTTTGAGGTGTATACATCAAGCGCAGGCATGATTATGCTGTCGAGAAAGGCTTGAATGCCCAAAAGTGGAGGCGTGACACAAGTGAAGAGACAATGGAGTGAAGTTGAAGAAGCTCTTGGGAACTCCTCTGTGGAGTGCTCCGCGCTTACCTCAAGTTGCTGCCAGTCGATGTTGGGATCCTGCTTGACCATTTTCACCACCACTCTCTTGGCTTTCTGAACCAGACTGGTGCACTCGGCTACCACAGGCGCATACAGCTCACACTGCCACTGACGGCCATCTGCACGAGAATGCACGCTTAGGAAGACTACGGACACATTTTTTCGTAGTTGCGGGATCTCCACCACATGTGTCTTATGCGTAAAGGAATGATGCTTAGCAAATGCGGAGGTTGAGAAACGCTTATAGGAATCTTAATTTGGTATTAAAGTCGGGTCTTGAAATACCAGCCTAGTGTCACCGACGTTATGACCATAGTTTCATGCAATTAGCTAGAGGTAGCTGTGGTGCTAGTGTCTACGGAAGTTGGGGGTTCGGCTAGCATGGGAATGATGGTTAGTGCACGAATTTATCTGAACTTCATCCTTCCGGCTTTAAACAGCTTCGTGACTTTGCAAGCTTATCAACTTCAAGAAAGTACTGCACCAATAAATAAACATTATTAAAATTGTCCGATGGCAGAAATTGAACACACGATTTCTAGCACAGAAGCCCGATGGTGAAACCATTACTCCACATACGCACGGACAAGCAGAAGCACAGCAATTAGCAGCGATTATGCGCGTTCGCCGAGTATTATTGACTTTTGTATTTAAAGAAAGGATCGATTACTTAGAAATGAGGCCAATGAAGACAGATGAAACATAATAAACGAAGCCACAAGAACGTCTAAAGCCACAAGCACGAAGACTAGCCAAATCAATGTGCTAACCATCATTCCTATGGTGGTTGAATGCTGACAGCACCAGAGTTCCCTCTAGTAATTATTGTAGTAAACTCTATAATTATGATGACATGCGAACAAAATTTGCTGATGCTGTGTTGTAATAAGGCCAGGAATGATAGTGTTACTGATAAAAAGATAAACAAAAATGCTGCGTGTGTTTCTCAAGGCTGCGCTCATGTGTGACAGCCGCAGCAATCACAGGCATAGAACCAGCCAATGTTGCATCTACCCCCAGGGTACTGAACCCATAACTGGTTTGTAGAAAAAAGGACTACAGCAAAGTATTTTAAACGCTGTGATGCTTACCACTAATTTTTCGAACGTTTGGACCTTCATATAATTAATATAAAAAAAGACAAGTTGAAGAATCCGTTCCAGTGCTCCTTTGAGGCTGCTGCTATCAAACGAAGAAGGTTGTAAATTAAACTTCTGGAGTGGTGAAGCAATGGGCACATGTATATTTATGGATGAAACAAGGTTGTGCCATCGAGAAGCAGTAGAGTGATACTATTCTTCTGAAATTTATTTTAGATTATATGGGGTACAAGAAAAGTCCTTTCTTCGACTGCGAGGCTTTTTTTCTTAGAGACATGTATGGATTTCCTTTGTAGCCTCGTGGTACAATTCGGGTGAATGTCAACTTTACCCTTTCGTGCACGTTCCTCCACTTTGCGGGCTTCTTCAGAACTGATTTGCCATATTCAGTGTCTCGAGTGCTCAATTAATTTTCTCTTGCTCTGTGATCAACTAGCCTCCAGGTTAGCTCAGATCGTAGTGCGACTGCCCTGGAAAGGTGTGGGTCCCGGGTTCAAGTCTCGGTCCCGGACGAATTTTTCTTCAACTGTGAGGCTTTCTTCCTGAGAAACCTGTATGGTTTTCCTTAGTAGCTTTGTGCTACAATTCGGATGGATGCCAATTTTTTCCTTTCATTTACTTTCCTCCACCTTGCGGGTTCACGCAGAACTGATTTGCCAAGAACAGTTCCGAGAGCTAAAACGCTTATTCTGAACAAATACGTTAGCGTCTCAACGAATAATGCGCCGAAGCCTACATTATCACTAGCAATATCATTTCAGCAATGTTAATAATTACTTATGCCGTCAATTGCTAAAGCAAGAAATCACTGAAAATCTTAAAATTCAAGGGCACTAATGGTCATCAAGTTTACATTACTAACTCAGCAATAAAAGATATCACAATTCTGCAAGCACACAGAAATGAAGTGGCATAGTAAAGCTGCAATTGGAGCCAGTTAGTTTTGCATTGTTTCGGATAAATGCACCATTTTATACCAGTGTCACACAGCCACTCTCAATTGCAATCATGCCTGACCTGGATCCAAATTCTTGATCATGATTGGTTCTCTCCCACAGCTTGCACAAAGGAGCCAATTGCATGCAAGAAATTCTATCGCAATCAGGCTTGGTCATGAATGACAGCCCGCTGTGTAACACCTGTATTACACAAAACTAAGAACGGGTTCGAAAATGGTACAGGACGTATGCTTCACACTTCATGCATTGTGATCCGTCTCATTTTGAAGCCATTCTTGCTTTTGTGCAAAACACTTCATTCGTCTGAAACAAAATGATGTGGTGCACACTGCTCTGAAATAACACATGAATGATCTAATAATTTCACATAAGCTCACAACTGACCCATTATTTTTGCACACTTCAGACATGCCAACTGCCGCATTTCACATAATTGTGATACCTGCTCTTGTGCTTCGATTTCCTTGGAATTTACCATCTTCGGTAATGTTTAAAAAAAGCTTGTCGATTCAAGTCAAGATTCTGCTCTCTACAGCCTGTGAAATTATCGTCCTTTTTCAAATGCAATCAAGTTAATAAAACCATGTTCAGTGTTTTGTCTGATGAGAGCATTACGGAGTTTCAAATGTATGTGAATAGCATAATTAGAGATTCGCCTCGTAAAAACGTGCAAGCAGGAAGTGCGATACCTGCGCCTGCCTCATTTATTAATTCGCTCCAAAAGGTCACACCACGCGACATCGCACAAAAGTCTGTGTGAGAGAGAGTAAAACGAAAAAAACTTTGTTCAACACGGGCTGTCCGGGGCTCGAGCGTGCGTGAAGTAAAACGCTGACTCACCAGGCAGTGTGACGGAACACTGGCAGTCCGTGCATTCGAGGGTCACTTGGTTGGAATCCACGGGAAAGCCAACATCCAACGTAGCGCTCACTTCAGCATGCGTCTGACTCCAGTCGTGTTTCAGGAGACCTTGAACAAGCCAAACATGCGCACATTTAGACGCCTGCACTTGGAAACGCGCTCCTGTAACTGTAGATAATGTCAACACATGGCCCGTTTGTTTTCAGTGCAACCGCGGACTCTGGCCATTCATTCGCGACAAGAAACGCGTGTGCCCACGTTGAAACGCCGCCTGCTGCACTCGATACGAAGGGTAGTTGCAAGATACAGCTGTTCAGCTAGTAGAAGCCGTATGTCAACAAAAAGCACATTTACGTCACGGCGGACTCGGCGCAAAGAAAGGTGCACTTTAGACTCCCGGAGAGGTTGTACTACGGCGCAACCCAGATAGAAAACTCACGCTTCTTTTCGGCTCGACAGTCGACTTCCTTGCCGGAGTTTTCTTTTTCCTTTCGCCGCTTGTTCTCAAGTCGCTTCGCTTCCATGTTGCATCGAATCCGCTTGAGACGCCTGCGCGACGTTGTTCGAACGCACCGACTGCTGCTGTTATTGTCTCTCGGCCAAACTTTAAGGGAAAAAAAAATCTAATCTGTGTGCAAATACGTGACCCGTAAATCGACGGAGTCGGCCAGAGGCTGGCTCATTTGTTCGACTAATGATCGGAGGTCCAGAAGATTCTCGAATAAATAGCAAGCAGGCAATTTTTTTTTTAACCTTACAAGACACAACACCCCGCACAACGCCGACGAACGACCACATGATTCTGTACTAGTCTATCGTAGAGTGAGCGAAACTCGGCGGCAGGTGGTGATGATGATGGTGAAAGCATAAGCAGAGACGGCCTCCGAGAGCCTGACTATTGTCTAAGCAGTCGTGGGCATGGCCGTGGGTCCAAAATAACGTTCACGATCTAGCAAACCAGCTCGAGTCGTTCTAACACAGAACGAAGAGAGGCTGCCGATCGTATTTCAGCTTTAGAAGGCAGGAACACTATCGGTTTGTCGCGATTTCACGTGGCTCTTGATGGAACGAGCGCCGGGACACAGGACGATGTGAGCATCGTTCGCGTCCCACATCCACCCGCGCGTAGTTTCTACGGGTGCACTAACTGCTGTGATAACCTGTGGTGAGAACTACAGGAGTAAGGTCTATTTCACATCGAAAGCGCAAAGTGTGCTCCACGTGCTTGTAGTTGACTGTTTAGCATTGACTTGGGCATCTTCGAAAGGACCTCGTTTCAACTCTTGTGACGTTACCAGTACCGATCGCAGAAAAGCGACCACAAGCCGAGATGCATGGACTGCCACTTTTATGTTTACTCCGCAAGAAACTGATTTATTCATTTCTAAAGAGCATGCGGAATTCTACGATGAATACCCAAAAGCACATGAGGTTCCTGGAGCGTGTGTGTCTATGTGTTTGATTTACAGGGGATTTTGAAAGCGTGTTTTTGTCAGTGCAGATCTAACTCAATGCAGATCAAGCCTCACGATCACTTCCAAGCTCGCTCACGCATGTACGGGTGCATCGATCGACTTCAATGAGAATCGGAACTGACCACGTGACCCACAGCGCACACTCCACGCTCTGCAGAGAATATCAGGGTCACCTCGGGCCAAATTTATTATTGTACTTATTGCTGATTGGTTATCAGGGCCTTGGGGCAAAGAACTTCTGCGCGCAAAATACGTTCCCGCGACTTGCAAGTCAATAAATGAATACAAATACGATCAAATACGCTCGGTTTCACTCACTCAAGACCCTCAAGACAAAAGCAATGTGTTCACGTGATCGATTGTGAGCCAATGGTGGGGAGGGTTTAATGCACGTCCAATGAAACCGCCTCTTTCATTACGTCTCTGACCGGCACAAGATGGCGGACGCAGGTACCCAAACAGCTAACATGTGCCGAAATCGCTTGTTTCTTTGCTTTATTTACATAATCTATTTACAGACGACGGTATTGTAGGGCCTCCCAAAGAGCCTGCCAGCTTTTCCTCTCTCTTACACATAAATATTTTTTGTCTACTAATTGCGAAGTCACTTTCGAGCGCGCTCGCCAGTTCGTACGTAGTAGCAACGATTTCATATTTTCCCAGACTCATTGCGAAGCTGCTGTTCCTTTCGCAGCTGTCAAACAACGGCGCACTTTTTTTTTGCCTTCCACGTCGCCGCGCCGTGCGGCGCGTTCTTTCTTGTAGACGTAAAAGCTGGCAACAGCTGCTCGAAAATCCAGCGATCGCTGCTCGCCTAGTAACCAGCGCTTGCCACGATTTCCAGCAACAACGGCGAAGAAAACGGGCAAATCCAAGGGCCGCGGGCGCGGTCGCAAGAGCGCGCGCGGCCGCAAAGCCTCGTCCACTGCTGGCAAAAAGACCACCGCCGCCATCGAAGAGGAGGAAGAACTCGAGCACAATCTGTCGGCCGCCGAAGACGACGTCGAGAACAACGCAAAAGGCGAGCCCTCCCGGTGCACCAGTATGTTCATCGCTGTCTCATCGCCGATCATTCGCGTACTCCGCGCATGAGATGTGCCGGGCCCGAGTGTCGCTCACTTTCGAGCGTTGTGCGCGTCGTGTTGGTCCTCTGGCGCGTGCTCGTGCTCGTGCCGCTCTTGCGCGCGCCACGGAGCCTCTTCGGTACGAGCAAGCGCATTGGTGTTTTAAAATGTGCACGCGCTCTCAGTTCTGCCCCCCCCCCCCTTTTCTTCTTCTTCAGTGCATCACGCGTGCATGTCGAACGCCGCGTAGTTACGGCGATCTTGCTCGCTTTGAACGGGCCGGCCCGCGCTATGAAGTGTTGTGCTGTGAACGCGCGCCGCGTTGGCTCCAGGGACCGCAGCAGGTATTGACGGCCTACGATGTACTTGTTCCGCACGCCGCCGCCGCGCAGGTTCTTGTTTCGCGAGAATTCTGCGTCCAGAGGTCAAACTCGCGATGTTTACCAGTTCGCCACCGCGAGCCCGAACAGGCACCTCATTAACGGGCTGCCGAACGGCGACGCGACTAGAACGAGTTCGATACTTGCCCGTTACCACCACGGTACGAGCGCCGCGAGTGCTCCCGATCCGTTCAAGCGATTGCGAAACTGCTTTGGCGTGATCATAAACCGACCGCATCGCAGGGGTGAGTGAGGTTGGGTTGGGCATCAGTCATAGCATGCCCATTTTGTACGTTGTGCTCGAAAAAGATGTGTCATTGTGCTGTTTGCTGCATGAGACATGGGTCTTCCCTCTTGCAGAGTTTGAGGAGGAAGATGATGAGCGAAGCCTGTTGGCTGACACGATTGAGCCCCCAACGTTCTCACCGTTGGGTCGAACGGGGCCACCGGAGCCATTGCACCAGAACAAGAAGCTCAGATGGGACCACAAGGTGCGGGAAATGAATTCTTAAGAAAAGCCATAAGGAGTGAAATGCTCATGCCTGCCTTGGTGAACTTGTAATGTGCTGAAGGTTCTAAATCGGCCTTATGTTTTTTTGGTGGATGCAAAGAGTTCTTGCGCGAAGCTCCTGGCACCAAGTGTGCTGGCCTAAATGCATGGGGGAGTGAACCCAGGGAAAGGTCGTGTGCCTGGCTGCTCGAACTGGTGGAACACAAAATGCACACCCATAATTATGGGGTTTAATGTCCGTCAGCAGAGCACAGGTTATGAGAGATGCCGTTGTGGTGTGCTCAGCATAATTTCAACTAGCTAGGGCTCTTTAATGTGTACCTAAATCTAAGTACAACAGCGTTTTTGCATCCAGGTTCCATAGCAAAGAATCATGCCTTTGACCCCTGTGCTTGCAGGCGGCATGCCAAAGCCCTGAACCACCGCAGCTGATCGCTTTGTTAAGCAGTATCAGGTCGCAGTTTATGTAGCCTGTCATGAAGTGCTAAGGTTAATGTTCTCGATGGAGTGAACTTTCTTGTGTATAATGTTGCAATTTATTCTTTAGTGTGAGGTTGCATGTTCATGCCCTGTCCATCACATTTAGTTGATAGCATCTCTCTATACCTTGTGTAAGGTATCACTGTGCCTTTGCACTCATTGCCTCGGTTCTGTTGCAGGTGAATCTGATTGGTGAGAAGCTCATCAACCCAATGATCCACTGTTGTGACAAATGCACCCTGCCCATCTTGACTTACGGTCGGATGGTAAGCGATTTCAGAGCAGTAACTCTTCCGTGAGTGCGAAATGGCAGGAGCATTTGTATTGCTGAGGAAGGAAATAAAGCAGATGACACATCATGTGACAACATTGAATGCAACCAGTCATGTGAAAGTCGTGTAACATGCCAAAATTGAAGGCAGCCAATGTTGGCTCACCATGTGATTGTTTAATGTTCACCATGTGACGAATGGCAATTAATGCGAGTGCAATGCCGCACCTGCATGTTTTGATGACAGCAATGAGCATGCTTTGTCACCAGAAGAACAGTTACACAAGGGTACCATGAAAAGACATCTGCACTGTGCTTCGTAGCAAATTATGCAAATTCAGTTAGTCTTACAGTTAGTTAGCATTTGTTTCAGATTTCTTGTGTAATTGAAGCAAAAAATATCTTTCATGCCAGTGCAATGCAAACCTGCAGCCAATACCAGATGAACTTACAGCACTTCCCTTCTTTTTCAGATACCATGTAAACATGTGTTTTGCTATGACTGTGCTAAAAAGGCTGACAAGACGTGTTACAGGTACGTCAGTTTCCAAGCTAGCGTGCGTGACTGCCCACATTACCAAGTCACGCAGCAGGTAATGTGGCTTCTACATACCGTGTTTGTCTGTTTGCCATGCCAAAACATGGTGAGCTGCCCCTCAAAGCCCATTGGTTATTGTTCGTCTACAGGTGCAACGACAAAGTTCAGCGCCTCGAGCAGAGCAACCTTGGGACAGTGTTCATGTGTACCTATGGTGGGAGTCGCCAGGGCAAGGATTCTTGTCGACGGACATACCTGAGCCAGCGGGACCTGCAGGTGACTGCTTGTTTGCCTAGTCGGCATAAAGTTTGTTGCCTGATCTTCCTTTTCACTGCTTCATAATGTGTACCGCGTTTACTCCATTCTGACACATGCTTCATTGGAAAAATTCACTAGGACATGACGTGCACAGTTCACTTTTTTTGGCCAGACCTCAACAATTTATGGTTACGTGTTGCCTTTCACACATGAAAGCAGGGTTGTACTTAATCTTGTCGTTATTGGATTTCATCAGTTCTGTATGGTTACGTACAGCAGCTAATGTTAAATTATACTTGTTTCGAAATGATGCTCTGGCACGAATGCCGAGCAAATGAAGGGGTTGTTAACATCTGCTTGAGCTGTCAGGAACTAAGTTTTGTCAAGTTCTGTGTGAATAGCCTGCTTAGATGAATTGCAGCTATCTTGCAGTGATGTGTAACAGTTAATGAGTGACACTGCTAAACTGCAGGTTGCACTACGGTAGGCTCTACCTGTAGCCACAAGCTAGATTATGTGGCTCTTACTCAGTGGTGGATACAGAGGGCCGTTCACTCTCAGATTGGCTGTAAGGCAGTGTGAATTGCATTAGTGCAACTCCGGTCGGTCAGCTGCAGTGCTGCTTCTGGTGTAACTGCAGGCCCACATCACCCATCGCCACCTCAAGGGCGCAGCCTCGGCAGCAGCTGTCGCTGCAGCGGCCTCACAGTCGTCTGCGTTGTCGCACGGCCTGCCCTCTCAGCAGCAGCAGCAGCAGATGGCAGCAATGGTGGCGAGCCACCCGCCGCCGCCGCAGCATCTCATGGTTCGCGACCCCCGGCAGCACCCGCCACCGGTGTCACAGCACCCGCCCCCGCCCCTCGAAGTCTCCCGCACCAGCGTCCTGCAGCAGCCACAGCAACAGCCTCAGCAGCAGGCACCACCCCCGCCCCCCCAGAAGGCCCTGCCACCCGAGTACCGAGACATGCCGCCACCCGTGATGGCGAGCCAGCAGCCGCCACCGCAGCAGATGGTGGCACCGCCACCCCGGGCATACCAGAACCAGCAGAACCCCACCGTCAGCAGACCAAACCTCATCACTGTCCAGATTCAGGACGACAGCCACAAGAGGGCTGCCGCAGCAGCCGCAGTGGCTGCAGCGGCAAACGCCGCAACAACAAATATGCCGCCTCCGCAGATGCCTCCCCCGCCACCGCAGTACGCCCCACAGCCACCGCACATGAGCCAACCACCCCCACCTCAGCAGTCGTACCCACCACCACAGGCTCCCGCGGCTCCACCCATGGCCTACAATCCTTCGCAGCCTCCGTACACGCAAGGCCTGCCCCCGCCTGCCACGTACAATGCCTCGGCTCCGCCACCTCCGCCGCCCCCGGCTCGTCCGCTTCCGCCACAGTTTGTGCACCAGCCACCACCCCAGTTTGCGCACCCGCCACCCCCGCAGCCACCACGATTCACAACGGCCATGTCTTACGAGGAGCAGAGCCACCCGCCCACATTTCACTGGAGCAACACGACCAGCATGCCACCTCCGAGGCCCTCGTCGGTCATGCCGCCCCGGCCCATCACCGGGCCACCGCCCCCGTCGACACCTCCGGGAGCCATGATGCAGCAGCGGACATGTGCGGAGCCACAATTTCCTTACTACAGCCAGTGAGCACGCACGAAGAGCTGTATGTCAGAGGTTTTCATTTGATTCATGACGCCACTGCATATGTGAAGGGGAGCCACAACTTCCCTGCTGGAGCCAGTGAGTGCGCATTAAAAGAGCTGTATCATTCTATGGTGCATGTTGCTCATTGGTGCCATTGTCTTGGTGAAAGCAGCGCTTTGCAGTACATTTTCTCTATTACACATGCAAGAACCTTTCTCTTAAAACGCATCGTAGTTCTTTCGTGAAGGACCTCAAATGCCGCCCTACACTTGGAAGGACATGCTGGAAATGACCATTGTAAGGGGCTTTGCGAACTTGAGTAACTTCAGTCAAAAGACTTCTGTTTTATGCTTCTAGTAGACCAATTGCAGACTTTGCCAAAGAATGTGACTTTCTCTTGGAAGAGCGTGCTTTTCTTTCAAGTGAATTCTGACTTGTGCAAGGCTTAGGGCATGAAATTGCAGTGCATGGTAGCTGTATTAAAAGAGATATGAAAGCCGGTGGGAGCATTCCGACACGTTGAAGCGCCAGTGAGACGGAACAGTGGCTGTCGCATTCTGCACACACATGCACAAGAACGAATGTGTGATTAGAAAAGATGACCTGTTGCAAACAAAAACAAGGCAGTTCAAATCTGTTAATTTGTCTTCATCCTTTACCTCATTGCCATCTTGTGTATGACATAGTTGGAACTGTTGAAGGTTGTATTTGTCATCACGGTTTTATTTTTAAAATGGTGACAGTGTGTTTTATTTTTCCATGCACAAAGTTTCATTGTTGTCAAGCATTCACTGTTTGGGTGAGTTGTACATAGCATCCATAGACTGATGACGGACAAAAGCACAAAGTTTTGTTGTAAAGCATTTGCTGTTTGGGTGGCTTGTACATAGTGCCCATAGACTGACGACGGACAAAAGACCACCTTGTGAACACAAAAGTATCTATTGTTGTGACTTGACGATTGATGCAAATTGAAACACAAAAGTATATACTGTACATTCATGGCATGTGTATGCAAAGCCTGGGCATGGCTACATTTGGGACGATAACAGCGATATGGTGTTAACTTATGCAACTGGAGCTCTTAGATGATAGCATACGTTGTGTTGGAATGTGTGCAAGTGTGCAAGAACAGCTGCTAAAACAAAAGAACTTGGAAAAGAAATGTGGTCTTTGCAGTCGCTCACAGCATTCGGAAAATACCATGCAACTCCGCAGTGTAAATAGAAATTTGTGTGCTGTAAAAGAGTTAGGTGCAAGGAAAGATGTCTCGCTCCTTTTGGAACTTGCACGCTCTGGAATTCTTGTCCGTTCATGTGTGAAATGGTACACAGATATGCACTGTGAAGTCCACAACAGCTGAAGTTTCTTTAATTTGGTCGGGGGTGTTCAAATACAGTCGGACCCACTTGTAACAATATTCAAGTGCCACGAAAATTGCAATTGTCGTAACCAACAATTGTTATTGCTGGGTTGCGTGAAAAAAATCATAATAGGGGAATGGCACAGCTGTTGTGAGAAAACTATAATGGTGGGGAGGCCATTGCCCCTCCCCACCACCTTCCTCCATCTGGCTGCTGACTGTGTTAATTCATTTAACTGCTTGCTACTTGGGCACTCTGATCGCTCGTAACAAGCTGCGGCTGTCAGCGTTAAAGGGCCCCTCACTAGTCCCCATTGCAAATTTTGGTTATATGCTGGAAGTTGTGACATGTCCTCTAAAGAGCGTTCTGCCGCAAAATTTTTCAAATCTGCTCACTAATAGCCGAGATATAAATATTTCAGTGCTGCGAACCCATTATTTAGTAGGTGAGCTCCACTGTATAGCGAGTCTCTCTCTCCACTCGCCCCGTCTAGACTCCACAAGCGAAATTCCTTCCCTGTGTTCTCCCATGCTGGACCTCGAGGATCGCATGACACATACGTCACGGGCCCCGCCTTCACCTTCTTTTTTTCTCCTTGCTTTTTTTTAGGCGATGCACACTTCTGCTGGCAACATTGTGTGCAAGCTGATATCGTTTCGCTGTGCACAAGGACACATGACTAGTGGTGTAATTCAGTGCTACACGAATGCGTGGGCAGAACAAGAGGATTGCAGAGCATGATCACGTGCGCTGGAACACGGTAGAAAGTGGCACAGTTTCGGTACCTGCGCGCATGACCGTGGAAACAAGCAGATGAAGCAGAAGTAGATCTCTCTTGCTTCGGTGCGAAGTAAAGCAAAAAACGCGCAGACATTCCGTGAGTGTGTTTTATTATTTTGCTAAACTTGAATTCGTCAATTCAAGCAATAGACCACACAGATAGCAGATATCTTGCACAATTCTCGAAGTCGCGTGTCACCTCCAGCGATGTCACACTGTGGACATCACTACATAGGTGCAGGTACACGAGTACGTCATCCTCCGGCTTGGAGCGCAGCGGGCATGAGGAGGAGGAAAAATGACGTTCGGTTTGAAATTTCAGATCTTTCCATGACTCGTAGCGATGTAATACTTTGCAGACACGACTGTTATCGCGCAATGTGTGCTCTGCGCTTGTCAGCTCAAAATGGCCAGACCTGGTGAGGGGCCCTTTAAAGAATGGCACTGCTATGACAACTGCAAAGAGGGGTCACGGACGGCAAGTGCTATGCGAGCTCTGCCAAGGCATCGCGTTGGTAGCCCTAAAAGGGGCCTTTTAAAAAATGCGAGAAGGTAGCCGCGACAGCCTGTCAGCTTGAAAAATCCAAAAGAAATGCTGAGGCAAGATCGGCACAAGCATCTCGCCACATACTTCTCACTGGCTTGTAGAAAACCCTATGTCCGTCAGCCTTGCAGGCTTTACACGAAGCTTGCTGACAACCTTCTCCAAGGCATCCAGGTGCTCCCCGTAGTGCAGCGATAGGTTCCTTACGGAAACGAAGCACTGGAGGGACTGAATCATCTGCTGGGCCTCCACCGAGGACAAAGTTGAGGCAGCCTGTCCTACTGTGTCATTGCTGCCGTCTTTGCCGTTGCTACTCGATGCAGGCACATTTGCGACGATTGCCTCATCGGTTAGAAGCACTTACTTTCCAAATCTATAGCCATGCACTTTCTTTTCACCAGCAACATTGTGCATTGCTGATGATCGGTGGGCAGATCAGCCATTTTCCACTTCAGCGGCAAGTCAGACGAGGCTGATAGATCACATGGTCAGGAACGATTTCGACGCAACCAACAAAGACGAACGCTAGCAATTAAGCTGTTTGCTGAACTGCGCTTAGTAAGCCCATTCGTGTTCAGGGAGGTGGAAGGGCAATGGGAAGGGGCGCGTTGAGAAGGCTGGAAAACGAGCGCACGGCGGTTGTTCGGGCAGCGGGTCATCATTCAGAGGCTAGAATTTCTCATTTCCTTTCTTTTCATGGATTCCACATTTCACTACCCTTCGGCATGGACACCCAGGAGCCAGAATTCATAGTTATAAGCGATAATGCGGCACCAGAGCATTGTAGTAAGCGGGTTATCTTTTTTGGAGAGTGCAGCAGCTTCTCATTGTTGTAACTGATATATAGTTAAAACCAGCATCGTTATAAGTGGGTTCGATTGTAGTGAAAATTTCAAATCAGATCAAATACGATTATAAGAGAAAAACAACCTTTGAATATGGAATCAATTACCAAATATCTTCTCATTTCTAAACAAGGTGAATTTAAGGTTGCACAAAGTACACCTGGGGAAAAAAGTATATATAAGCTTTTATTTACGTTATTTGATGCATGTACTGACGTTCACACCAAAACTTTGGGTCAACGGAGGAACTTGTGAATGAGAAACTAAAAACATGATCAACCCTAGTGCACCATGATGATGACAGTAATAAAACGCAGGAACAGCAAATAACCAGCAGCACTACAGCACTGCATGTTGCCTTAATGTGATGCAAACATGGCGAGATGTAGAAATAACAAATTGCATTGCCTAAAAAATTTTAAAAAATTTCAGGCTTGCCTAAAGGCAACCCCACCGAATTGCCAGAAATTATTGAGCGACGGTTAGCTACTGTATTCGTTTACTCAGAAACTGGTGCCTTTTCCCAAGAACCATTATTTCCCTGCAGCAGAATTGTTGGAAACGGTCGCCATTTGCATCTGGATTTCTCACGGTAGACTCCAGTACATGTTTTTCCTTACACATTCGAACATAGTTATAACTCTGATATAACAAAGTAATTCTAAAATGTTTCTCGCTGGTTCAAGCATGTAACGAAAACGTGTACCACAGATATAGGATGTAATTGTATCTTCATGTTTATGTGATTTCGTTACAAGTTATATATTCGAACCGCAGTGAATTCATGGTACTATTCGCTTCTTATTCGAATGTGAAAAATTTGTGCACCGCTCATCTTTATGCATCTGATACAAGCTCCACACTATGAGCAAGGATAGGATCGCTCTACGTTCCAGGCATGTATGCACTTGCCTTGTGGAAGCCAACCATATTTTTGGTTTCGGTTTCATGGCAACTTGAGGGCAGTGCCGAGGTGAACAAAGTGGTCGAATAACAAAAGAGAAAAGACCATTCTGCGCTGCTGAACGCTTTAACGACGAGAGCGCGTGGCAAAAATATTACGCTATGGAAAAAACATTCGAATAGCTTTCCAGGGTAACTAAACGCACTTTATTTTTCTCGTTGACTCTTCCAGACATGCTTCTTCACCCAAAACAGTTTTTAGAAGCTTTTGATCTCAGTCGCTTGCAACCACAGGTCCAATATGATGACCAAAACCAGTGCATTTTTGAGTCTGTCAAACTTCCAAAGCACTTAACCGTTCATTTGCACGTTTTTACTAATGAACCTGACCATCTGTCTAATTTTCCCTTATAATGACGATCACATTATGCCCGACATCACCTTTATCCCTGCAAGCATCGCAAATATAAATGATTCCATAAAGCTAATCATGTTCATCATCAGTTTCATCAGAGGCATTAATTAAAGAATTGTAAGAAACAAAACACGTGCAGCGGAATCCTATGTCATCTGTTTCAGCAGTCATTGTCATTAGGAGTGGTGCCAGAGGATCAAAAGGTGTGCAAGATTATTACAGTACAAAAGAAGAATGCACGGTCATCGTGCTGTAGTTACTGCCCTTTCTCCCTAAGCAGCATGTGTTTTAAATAGTGGAACATATAATTTACTCACACTATAAAATCTTCATTGTTAACTTTTTTGCTCCTAATCTCTGCGTGTTTTTCGCAATGTTTATGTTGTGACCCACAGTGCTGTTCATTAACAACATAAGCTCCCTCCAACCTTGACCTAAGCATTCCAATCGACGCCCTGTTCTCCTATTTCGAAAAAGCGTTTGACAAAGTCCTACATCAACGGCTTCACCTAAACCTTTCTCATTTAAACCTTAGCCCTTTTGTCTTAGACTGGATCCATAATTTTCTGACTAATAGGGAGCAGTTTGTTTATGCTAACGATTATTCCTCTGTTAGAAGTCCTGTTCTCTTCAGAGTACCTCAAGGCACTGGCATGGGACTCCTCCTTTTTCTAATTTACAATAACAATCTTACTGACATCTCTTCTAACATACCTTTGTTCGCAGACAATTGTGTGATTTAGTGTCCCATCAACAATGACAATGACTCCCAATCACTCGAGAGGATCTCAATAAGTTAACTGCTTGGTGCAGTCAATGGCTAATGTCACTGAGCGCTACTAAAACATTACTAGTTTCTTTTCCCTTCAGAAAGGATTTCCATCAACCAAAGTATGTCATCCGGAACACAGATATCTTCTGTCAACACATGCAAGTACCTTGGTGTCGACCCTTCAAGTAATCTGTCTTGGTCCTCTTGTATAGCAAATATCTCTAACGAAGCCAACTGCACCCTTGCATACCTTTGATGGTACTTGCATCTTGCTCCTCGCTCCGTAAAACTACTCGGTTATCAACCTGTCCGGACCAAATTGGAATATGCGTATAGAATCGACATTTGGGCAAGTTCGTACTCGTTAATCCAAGAGTTGGTACTCATTAAAGGCAGGAAACCCACAGGACAGCACTGTCCTGTGTTTCCTGCCTTTTGTCTTCGTCGTCTTGCGCTTCCCCTTCAAGATGGAATATGCATGCTTTGTTTGGTGCTCACACCAATCTAACCTAATTCACTTGAATCGGTCCTAAATCCCGCAGCTCCCTACATTTTTTCTGGTTACTCCCATCACACCAGCGTCGCTAAATCAAAATGGAGGCAGATCTTAATAATAATAATATTTGGGGTTTTACGTGCCAAAACCACTTTCTGATTATGAGGCACGCCGTAGTGGAGGACTCCGGAAATTTTGACCACCTGGGGTTCTTTAACGTGCACCTAAATATAAGCACACGGGTGTTTTCGCATTTCGCCCCCGTCGAAATGCGGCCGCCGTGGCCGGGATTCGATCCCGCGACCTCGTGCTCAGCAGCCCAACACCATAGCCACTGAGCAACCACGGCGGGTGAGACGGATCTTCCTAACCTAGACTTTGAATATAGAATAAATTACCAAATATCTTCTCATTTCTAAACAAAATGAATCTAGCCCCTCGTTAATTATACTAGTTGACCATCCCTCCTGTTGCGTGAACCATGCAAAGGCAGTCTACCCCCTGCTGACGCAGACTACAGCTCGCCTGCACTCCTTTTTTTTTTTTTTTTTTTGAAGACTGCAGTTGACTGGAGCACTCCTCCCCAAGACGCTGTGCTCCACCTCGACCCACATGCTTTCACGACTGCCATAACGTTGCCATTGAATCATTCTATCATTAAATAATGGCCCATCCCTCATGCAGGACCCCGTTTCCGGGGAATCTGAGGTACTGATCAATAAAGATAAATAAGAATGCCAATGTGTTTTCAAGTGCATAAGTGGAAATGAATGTTTTTAACTCTGCTCCTACTGTAGAAATTGGCATATTTTCGTCACAGGTGAACCCAGCCACAGAGCACCAACTGCCATGGACAAGCCGGCCTATTTGCACTGTGAAAAGCGCGCCTTGCTGGGCTGCAATGCCCGGTTGTTACGTTAGATGACTGGATCTTTACAAGAGGAACCCCCGACCACTAGAAAGCTGTATACCATAGCTTGCTGCTGTTGAGGAGTGAAGCAATCGGCATAATTTAGGCAATTTGCCACTAGCACCACTGGGGTTTCCTTTTGTTTGTTTTGCAGCAGTAGCTGTTATTGGCTCGTGCTTCCGGTCATCTTTATGTCCATCAGTGCTGTCACTGGAATCCCCAAAATCCTTCGCGAGAAAATTACGGAGAACGAAAAAAACTCTCCTTGTGTTGCGAGGATTTGTGAGGATTCAAACTTAATGACCAAAGACAGGCAACTCAGAATTCTACCTTTTGGCCACTCTGCCGATTCTGCGGCAATGGAGAATGCTCATTTTGAAGAGCACAATCATGCTGGCAGCTGTCGTAATTTACTGATGCCTGCTCAACATCTGCGTACTGGATAAAGCTGGCGTACATGCCTTCTTCATGTTCCAGCAGACGTAGTGCCCTATTGGATGCAGCAGATATGCAACCTAATAGGGAATTACGAGAGCAAGCTTCAAACAAATTGTATCACCTAATTTCTGAATAGTACTGAATTTAGTATCCAGTTTAACGCTATTTATTACTTGTTTAAAATTCCTTACAGGCCTCCTATGAGGCAGTGGGTAAGGTGGGCATCACAGTAAAAAAAAGAAAGTCAATGGAAACCACCTTGCATGGTACGACATGACCAAACTACGTGTCAATAATTTGTCGCATAATTCTGAAAAGCATTAAATTTGGAGCACACTTTAGCACCGATATGCAACCTAAAATGGTACGACATCGGAAAGGCCAGTGTCAATTATATGTTGCCAAATTTCTGAAAAGCATAAAGCTTAACACTTGATTTCATGCTGATACGTGGCCTAATATGGTATGACAGGCTGATGATGATGATGATTATGGTATTACAAAGGCAAAATCATTTTAGCAACAAAATATTTAAACCCAAGCAGCCAAGGTTCATGAAACAATGGAAACCCGATTCCTTTTCTTTTGAAACATTTTTATTAGCAAAAAAAGAAACTTGTACAAGAGGTGGAAAAACATGACTAGCATGACTCGGGCAAAAAGTGAGCCACTAAGGCAATAGAGTTTTGTTGTACAATGTGAAAAACTGCGAAGAAAAAGGAGAGCCTAGCAGTAGTAGGGTGATGCAAATGGCTGTTCCAAGGTGGCATATATATATATTATGACTAGATAAAATGCAAGTTACGTTGGTTCATGGACGGGCATTCTCCCTTGAAAGCACTGTACAGTGAGGTGCAATATGACGGGCAATGCTGAGGTTAGAATTCAAAAGCTCCCTGGTGCTGCTTTGAACTTGAAGAGACGACCGCGTGAGTTACTTTTTACGTGAGAAAGCTACACATGTGCATAACCAAGCAATAGTTGCATCGTTCTGGAGAAAAAAAGAAGCCCAAGACTGTAGAGACTCTTTGATGCCTCGATTAGTACAACGAACGGTTACACACAAAGCTTTTTCAAACTTCTACCCACGTTATTCCTTTTTTACTGAGCAATGCCTTAAATCTATATGATACCGAGTGCAAGTTTTTGTTTTCCAAGCAGATTTCTTCATGGCTGTGCCATCCACACAATTTCATTCACACAAACTGTATAGGCAAGCCGAATTTCAAAACACTGTTAACTTCACTGTTTCTGGTAATTTACAACAACGAAGAGTGATTTAACAAAACAGGTATCACCTGTTTGCCTACAGCTGCATCGCAGTGTTGGCAACGCTAGGCTCGAAACCACATCATCGCTGGTTCACAATCAGACATACACCTGCTCAGACATAATTTATTATGTTATGTGAAGGCAAGCCTCAACCAATGTGTACGGAATAAATGTTGAACACAGTCAAGCCATTTCTGAGTGCATAAATGCCATTAGCAGTAATAAAAAATCATTGCTTGAATAAATAATTAGGTTTTCCATGCCATATTGATGATCCATGCTGTGCAAGTAAAGGCAGTGAGGAGAGGCATCAGTACACTATCCTACAAGGAATTGTTACACCAAAATAGGTGTAGCTCCGTCACAAACAGCTGCTTGCCAAGCTTGATGCAGCTCTCTGTTTAAGACGGTTAACGCACTCCACTGTATTGCATCAAGTGTAAAAGGACTGTTGTGGGCAGTCCAGGATTGCAGCAAGACATGCGCATCCTTTATCCAACTCCTGGGCTTTCGAGACTTTGCATCTGTCTATTGCTGATTACAGATTCTGGCTAGGAAAAGGTTGTTCGACTCGATGTGCAAGTGAGCCCAAGGATGCCATCATCTCTTATAAAGTCATCCACGCTAGGATAGCACAAACCTACAGAGAAATCCATACAGGTTTCTCGGAAGGAAAACACGGTGTTTTTAACCTTTATAACATTGCACTACCTTTGGGTGGACCCCCTTGCCCACTATGTGAAACTTTTTCTACCTTATGGACTTCCACGGAATTTATTTGCTTAATGATAAAACTTTCTCATGAGCATAACTAGCACTTGTGTGAATTTTTCTGTGAGAGGCACATGCTGTGACGGTTGGAAAACTTATCAAGGGTTTGCAGCACACTCATACCTCGATAACATAACAAACATGGACACAACAAATTATCAGTTATGTAGAAACAAAATCTGCATGGCAGCATGTGGGAGTGAGGGAGAAAAACCAATCCAGGCGTTCGGAGGGACGGCCTCTGGTTTCTTCATTACAGGTATAACAAAGTCTAAAATTTACTATCAGTGTGTATGCTTACAATGAAAATTGTACATAACGAAGGTATTTCCTTGTCGGATGCGACTTTGTTGTAATGAGGTTCCATTTTTAACTGCATACGTAAACAAGCCAAAAATAAATGAAAATGCACTGCGAGAAAGAGACACGGACTCGGCTGGTGGTGAACAAAACGAAAGACCACCCATTTTCCATGGCTGAAGCAGCGGCATGCTGTTATGCTATTCGCTGGAATGCACCCATTCTAAGAGCTGTGTCACAAGCAATCATTGTCAGGGATACAATACCTTCTGCATGAGTTTACGCGACTTGTATTTCAACGTGTTCAATGCCAAATCACGTGAAATCTCGCGATGATGGTCGTATCCCCGAAAGAAACTGCTTGAGAATACTGCCCCTGATCAATGCCAATCGCCAATTTCCATGAACTATTGCATTCTGCAGGGCACACCAAGCATGTGAGAGAGGCATCTCGATCACTGCATGGCACTTGCAAATGAAATAGTGCGGCATTATATCCCACTGTACTACATAGTATGAATGCACAACTACATCGGACGAAAAAAAAAAAAAAAGCTTAGCACAAACTGGCTGGTGCCAGCAACACACCCATCTTGGAGCAACTTCTTTTTCTGCATTGCGCAGTTAAATGCTTGTACTATAACAAAACACTAGCAAAAAAGCAGCAAGAGCTTGTTATAGAGGTCACTTCATTAGGGAAGGAAATTCCCTACTGTGTCTGACAAGGCAAGGTGAGCACATTGAGACATCGTAAAGAGCTCATGTCATAGAAGAGGCGTTCAACTCAACTACACTACGGGCGGAGCAAGCAAGTCTGTACACACGGAACTTGAGAGCTCGTAGGGAACTGTAGAAATGGCGTGCTCTGGGCAATGGGCGAAGTGAACTAGTTTAGTCCTTGAGTATTCTAAAACCAGAGAGTGTCTGTACAAGTGACGATGCTCTGCTGTTGTAGCCTCCAAGCCACGACATGCTGAAACTGCGGTTCAATCTAAAAGATAGACATTTCTATTTACTCCACGAACGTTTCTCTCAGATTTTTTCCGACATCAAAGCAAATGTGTTGGTCCACTTCTATCACAAGCCTAGAAACGTCGTTGGATCCCAGACAAATTTCGTTTTGGTGGCTATTAACAGCAATCTCATTGCATTGCAATCACACCCTTATTTGGACTGTGCCACCAATGCAAAAAGAACGAGCTTGCAGTGTGCGTAATTAAAGGAAAAAAACATTTACATAACAACAGCTACTGGTATTGTTCTGTGACAATAATTTCAGTGCAGTGTTCCTTACAGAGCATCACAGTCCACTATTGAAACTCATCACAGTGACTCCGCTTAGAGTAAACACAGCATGCGGCAAGTCTTGATTGAGTTCCTGCAACATCCACAGCAAGAAGCTTGACAAATTGATCAGCCAAGCCTCACAAATCCATTGCCCAATCACAGCGTACATGACCGGCTTTGGCGGGTCTATTACACAACAGAAATGCACCACCCATGAAGCAACTGTGCTGTCAGCACCCAGATTATAAGCACTAGCTGCTGGTGCACCAATAATATGCATCACAACATTACTGCGGGGAAACTTCACAACATTTCAGATGTTGCAGAAAGCTGACATCTCCAGGGGCAGCATTCTACAACAATTATATCCGTTTTCCATTCTACCTGCCCTTTATCATTATTTTATACAAGGTTTTGCTCCTGCTGTCATGGGGGTCAGTCACTTTGGACAATGAATAATATGCTAGAACAGAAGAAAAATAATTCTTACAAAATTCAGCTTCAGGTTGCGCACTTTGTTGATTTCCGAATACGCATACATCAACAGGCACATTTGACTCATATTAGTCAAGCTATCAATACTCATGAATCTACGCCATTTGTCAACAATGTGTAAACTCGTGTTTCAAACCTCGGAGAAAACAATGTCGTTTGCAACAGTTTTCAAGTGGTACTCGTTACAACCAGAGTTGCACTACAAAAGGCTCGGCCCAAGCGGTTTACTATAAAGGTGCATAGCCTTTGAAGATCAGCTCCACACAGCAATGCACGAGAAATTGGCTGTACTATGCAAGGTTAACACATCCAGTTGATCACTTAAACCAGCACCTTTCTCTGCCACTTAAACCACCACAAGATTTTGTGTGGTAAAATATCACATCCATGCTCAAGCCTAAAGGAATGCAATGTGTGTTGCACAGCAAGGCATTCAAATCTTTAAGAGTCACAAAGGACAAGTGCTTGCTAAGTGAGGGTAAACTGATAGGCTGCTACCAGTCTTTCAATATAATTCAAGCTAACCTCAAGATTTTGGCTGCCGCTCTGTGTTTACAGTGTATCTTAAGGCTCCTTACCACAGCATGCGTCTCAGCTGATTAATTGTTTGGCTTTTCAATAAAACCACAAAATGCTAATAAAGGTTTAGAGTATTAAACAATCAAGTTGCTTTAATCAAGCTTCAGCATCAGCAAATTAAATCACCTTGAACAACCATTTCCAGAATTTATGACAATTCAGAAAGTTTCCTCGGGAGTTGGAAAGTAATATTGCCGTCAGTGTTTCACTATACCACCTTATTCTGGCATGTCAAGCTTCCGCTCTCACTAAAAGTAGTTGATTATATTGTGGCATTTGAAATTCAGAAGCAACAATGGGGCTATGAGACACAGTGCAGTGAAGTGCGCTAGATCCATTCAGACAAGTCAGGATTTCTTTTTTCTAAATCTGCATAATTGCGTGAGCGTTTCTGCATTTCGTACCCACTAGAATACAGCAGTGATGTCTGGGAACAGAAACCGTGACGCCATGCTATGTAGCAGGACCACAGTGAAAGTATCCAATTCACTATCTCACAAGCACAGTCTACTATTTTATCCCAACCTAACACTGTCTTTTGTAACCTTCCGTGCACAATGTTCTACAGCAATACACAAAGAGCTCCTTTGTGTAAAAGGCAAATGTGTGCAGGGGATACAGCCAAGCTTTTAACTGAATAAAGCCTGAACTTGTGAACTGCTTGGAAAAAACGAAAAAAAAAGCAAGATTGCAATTAATCCACTGATAGTTATCAAGGGGGCACTAACTCGTGGCTCCCTTGAACTCTGTGGTTTCAAAGTACAGCTGTACAGTATGGTCCGTTGTTAAAGGGAACAACTTAGTACTTGGCTGCAAACTACAGTTGAATTATAACATGAAGGTATGCAGACTATATTTTAGTGCATAGGCGTTTCTTTTTTCTCTCGATGAACTAGAAGTGTATCTGTTATATTAGTTTCAATACCTGCTGGACATTCACTTTAAACAGGACTAGTACTGGACCATCAGCATATATTGAAATGCAAACTCAAAATAACTGATCAGAATGCCTGTTAAGCATAACTATATGAAAGAGTGACGTCTAATTGCTTTGTAGAAGATTTCTAAGCCAACAGTAGCTGCAAATGTACAATTTGAAACCTGAATTAAGCCTCAAAACCTGGAAACAAAACAACACAATGGAGTAGTTTCAGAGTTGTCTGCATTTGAATTTATGCTGCTACTGGTACATGTCTTTGCCTACAGCTGCGACCCGGCAATATGCAGCCATGCATAAAATAGTTCTAAGATCACTTGTGGTATGGCAAGCACAGCAATGCCAGCGCAACAAACTGGTTTATGTTAAAGGAGCCCTGACAGTTACTCCTGAGGCGCCTTTTCAATTTGTCAGATGTCATTGCGACACAAAATCCTCACCACCAAATTAATGCGGCACAAGAAACATCACTATGGCGATTCTGACACTTTTCAAAAAATAGGTTTCAGTTCTGATTGCCAGGAGAGTGTGATGCCATGTGGTGTCACGTTCTTGGTTGAGCTGTCTTTTTCACTGTAATGGCATCTTGCTTGGCATGTTTTATATGTTGCATGTCTGCTGACAATTATGATACTGGAGGCACAGGGTGCTTTTGCAATCTTACAGCCCATTAGTGCCCAAGATCAGTGCATAGTTTTTTGTCAGCTACTTCCACTAATTGAAGATGTCAATCAAAATGTGCATGTCCCACCATTTCACAGACTTCCGCCCAAGTCATTACGTCACGACATGGATTCTCACGCTGACCAGTCACACAATCTACAATACCAAATAAGCGCGTTTTAAGGCAACAGCGTAGACTGAAATGAGGAAACTGAATCTTAAGGTCAGCTTGACTATGATATTTCTCATCAGGACTCCTTTAACACTGAACATATGACCAGCAAAAGTATGGGAGAAAGTAAACTTCCACACAATTGCAAAGTGTACATGGCAAACTAAGCGTGTTGAGTGGAACATACAGACATCGACTTTACTACTAAAATTGCTAGAGAGCATTCTGGCACTGTGTGTCTGGAAGCTGCAAGAACGGTGGTTCAGTCAGCAAGGGAATACGAGTAGTACATGGATTTGCCTAAATTTAATCTTTCTGGCTTAAAATGGTTCATGACTTTGCAAATCGATCATTTTCATATTGCATTATAAATGCAACACTTTGTAATGATCATACCCGTGCGCAGAAACCTTCGTGCATTTAAAGAAAAATATGACCGTCTGGAAATTTAAAAAGGATACAGCTGCAACAGATGATGCCAAAAGAATGTCAGAAGCCAAAAGTATGATGATTAGACAAATACGTGTACTAACCATCATTCTGATGGTAGGCGAACAATGGCAGTGCCCAGAGTTCCCTATAGAAATTTTTTTAGCAATCTCTGCGCCTACAGACATTAGAACATGAAACCGTGCCACTTGTGATGGCAAGCACACATCGCTATCACATACCAGTAATCTTGCACCACGAAAAAGTGTTTGGGGGTTCTGGATTAAGAAGAAAACGGCTGCTCATTAATAAAACACACCCACATGGAGTGACCTCCAACAACAGCTCCAGATTGATTCACTTGCTCAGTAAGGATGGAATGTGGGGACAGCAGCTCCCAAAATCTCCAATCTGAGCTCTTAAGCTTCTGGAAAGTCAACAACACACAATGTATCTTAAGGGGGGAGGCACCTTGAATAGTCTTCCAGCACTGACCATAGCTAGGACTAGATACAAAAGTCTGCCAACTAGTCTTTGATAGATGCTTGGCTAACAGGCCACCTTGACCTCTGTAGAAAAAAAAAGCGGAAATGTGGCTTGAATATACGTCGTACAAATGTCGATACGTTAAGCAGAAGAAAAATATTGACAGAAAGAAAGCAACAGTCTGGGAAACTTCACAATCAGAATCGGTCGTTTTAAATGTTCACAGGGTGCAAGTGTTTAAACAAGGAAAGTCACACAAAACTGTGAATGCTTAGAGATGGTTCTACGGCACTACCTCTAGAAATAACATACACTGTACAGTGCAGTCCACTGGTAAAAGGAACATTCTAGTGTGTGGCTATCACCGGCCCTCTAGCTGCGAATGCCAGCTGAAGCCATGACACACGCACTGCATGGTGTGTCGAAAGTTGCCCGTGTCAGCTAGCCGCAAGTAATCTTCTGCAAAGTCGGGCAATTGTACACTTGGCAGAAGGATGAATTCGCATGTGTTTTAAGCTCATGTGTTCCCTTTAATATTGGACCACACTGCACATACTTATCTTCAGCTTCTGTGGCCGGTGTTAAGGAAAGCCACAGGTTTAGCACCAAAGAATCTCATCAGTTTTCTACAGCCATGAAATGACACTCCAGAGGACATCTTTCGTTGCGGTTATAGTCCATATACTTCTGCGGGGAGGTTGAAAAACAAGAAGACCTTTCCTGTGCTTATGGAGGATGGAGTTGTTCTTCACTTACGGATGTAACCCACGCTTGCAAAGGTGTGCCACCGATAATTCTACTTTGGAAAGCGGAGCGCTTCTCTGTGCACCCCCGGGAAACGCACTTGCAGCTTCTTATCAGCGCTGTGCGATACAATGGACAGACAATAGCCAACAGCACTTCAAAACTTTCTGTAACCTGGCCACAGAATGTACTCTTTGAATGTATTCAACAAGCTTCTGCTTACCTCTTACTGCCTTTAGCTTGCTATTTACAAAAGCCTCTGCATTGCTTTTGGTATGCCTAGCTGCCATTCACCTTTAGGGTGAACTTTGATGTAACGAACGTAGATATGAAGTAAATCCAAAATTTGGCTGGCCTAGCCTTATTTCAATGAGTATCCTACTGCCAAAAACAAAAGCGCAAACGCAAAATCCGAGATAATACTCGTTACAACAAAGAAAATATTTGTTCTCTTGCAGCTAAATACATTTATTCTGGTAGTGAAAATGTCAAATAATGAGCAAGGGAAACTTGAAACTGCAAATTCTAAATATGCGTGAATGTTTTAGCTAGCAGCTTGGCATGACTGGCCTGCAGCTCGCAAGCCAATAAGATGTTATTGCACATTTGCATATTAATGATGGTGCAAAGCACGCATCTGTAATTTAACGCTGTTCACATGCTACACACTGGCCTGGCAGGTTGCTGACGAATTGTGAAAATCTTGGCCAGTGGGAGGGATCACCTTTGCATCTACTTCGCATGGACCCAATGTAGTGAATTTTTATCATTTTATCAGCATGTACACTTAAAATGAATAGTGGATATTATGAAGGCACTATTATGTCAGATGTGACTTCATTATAATGAGATAGAGGTCAGAAAAACTACAACAATTTTTAGACATGCTTCACCCCTGCTTTATCTACAATAGCTATTTCATGTGAAGCTGAGGAGCACATATACAAAAGCACGAGATGAGACCTATGAGTGCTCATCTTGTGTGCCTTTGTATGTGTGGTCTGCTTTGCACTAAACTCATTGGAAGCAGATGTGCTCCATCTAGCCCAACTACAGCTTCTACTCAAGCACACTGCTTTACCCTTCCACCAGCCACCAATTGCAAGTCCACTGAGAAGTTCCTGTTCTATTGAAGCATGGCCAAACAAGAAGACTGTATGAGTGAATCCTGCTATCATCAAAGTGCATGCAAGCCTTATTGCATTGGCAAAACATGTTGGCTAGCTACAATCCATCTTGAAGTGTCTTCTATCGATGCAGAGCCTTGACATATTACAATACTACTACAAGCGTGTTATTTGCTCAACACTTTGGCTACTTCCTGTGAAGTGGACCATTGAGGGGTGCAGCCCAGCTTCTCTCAATTTTTAAGCTTAATAATGGCTCTTAGAAAAAAAAGCATTTAGAAGTGTCAGCAGTTCAGACTCACCTCGACCAAGGACAGAATATCAGACTAGCATGACTCAGCCCAAGTGTTAGCATAAGAGACAAAGCACTGTGCATAATCACCAAATGTTCATAATCAAATGTGAGTGCTGGAAAAGCTCACATAACTTTATTTTGGCACTCATTCTGCTGCCTCCAGAGTTATGGATTGAATAAAGCCCAGACCACACGTATGGTTGCGGATGCATACAAGCTCGCGTCCGTGCAGCCACGCATGCAAAGATGGTGCGGCCCGGCTCGTACATATCAAAAACATCAAAATGCAGCACAATCCCAGTGAACAGAGCCTCTCTGTTATCGCACGCTTGGGCTGCCTCACGTCTGGCTATGCATCTATGGCGTGGTACTATCAACTCTCAGTGAGGCAGAGTTATATCATGTGAGAAATTGCTTTTTCTTTACTTTTCTTTGTGCTTCTCTAACAGCTCTAAAAATATAACAAAAACATTTAAAGATATTTGAAGCGCTTTGAAACGCAATCAGTAATGAAGTATGAAGTGGCGCTTGCCAGGATATCTATGAGTGAGCCCAGTAAGCGTGTGATGTCGTGTGTCCCTTGCGTCGACGGCACGGCAGGCGCATAGACGTAAGCTGGCACGCTTCTGCAAACATATGTGTGGTCTGGACTTAAGTGTGCTTTCCTTTCAAAGGACTTGCCAAGTAAGGAGTGAAAAATTTTGCACCTTTCAGTGACAGTGATATAAATGCCAAAACACAAAGAAACAAGCAAGAGAGAGAGATTACTGTATAGATACCACAATTAATTCGAACTTTCTGGAAAGTCACAGCACACTTTACCGTTGTTTCCATGCCAGTGGAAAAGCAGATTGGCCCTGACACCCATAACAATTTCAATTCCCTGGCTGAAGTGTTCACGGGCACTTGGGGACATCAAGGCAGGTCGTTCGATTAGCCACCCACGATGAGATTGTTAACATCCACTCCGACGACATCAGAAACATTACAAGTCCTACTTTCCAAAGAAATAGAAAATTCCCACAATTTGCGTCTGCTAGATTACGTGCACTGAAAGAACAGAAGGCCTTCTCACACAATAGTGCGATACCTAGCATTGCGCAGGAAAGTTACTACATTCGACGAACAATTCAATGCTCAATAAATGCGGGTGCAAGTCCACAGATTGACACCTAAAGTGACAATAAAGAAGGAGTCAATGGCACATGTGCAGTCATGATCAACAGCAGGACAACAAGGGAAGCTTCAGCCCAGAGCCAACATCTTTTACAAGAGACACCTGCTTTAGTTAGGGTCCCGGCGAAGACAAGCTTAGGTGAGCACGCTCAGTCACGAGCACAATGATTCATACTTGCTCCACACTCTTTTCACAGGCGAAAAAAATGAGCATTAGTGAGGGATGAAGGGTGTGGGTGAAAGTGAGCAATGAACAGAACTGAGTGTCGGCGACATTGAGTGTACATGAGCATGAAGAAGGGTGAGTGCTGGATAACGAGAGTAGAAAAAAAAAAGTCAGTGACAGTGACTTTGAGTGGACGTAAGTATGAATCTGAGTTACTGTCGGGGAGTGGTTGCTAGCATGAGTGTGAGTGAGTGTTGATATGAATGGAAGTGACTCTGAACAAGTGTGAGCATTGGCGAGCAGGTGTGAGCAGAAACTTGAGTGAGCACATAGCCTGCAAAAATATTTCTGAGTGAGTGCGAGTATCCGCTTAACCTGCCGACCTACAAAGGCAAATTTCTCTGTTGAAATGTTGGCTCCAGGCTGAGGCTTCCACTGTTCGCTCACTATTGGCCACTTCAAGTCATTTTCCAGTGAACCCTCTGTGTATGTCAGCAACACTGCAGACCCTCTGAGAAAGATGCCAACTTCTAATTACTTTGTATAAGGGCGTATAAGAAACCTGAATAAGGTTGCCTCTTAGCTACATCCCTCTGCTAATTGCCAGGCATCTGAGCTGGCCAACAGCGAAATCAGGGGACCGTGCAGGGGCTGCCGACCAGACTAGCTGGCTCTCTCAAAATTACAGGCACAGAAGTGTGACTGGCATCAACATTCAGACAAGGTTCCAGTCAAAACATTGGAATTTCTATTAACGTTAATCCAAAGTGTGATACTACCTCCAGAGTGCGAGAGAAGCCCTACCTTCATCTTAAATGTAACTTTGCTACTGTACAGACGTTCAATATTCATACAAGTTTTCCTGTACGCAAAAGTCGCCCGCAACGGTCAACGGCAAAGCTGAAAGCTTGGTGACAAGGAAAGCTTGCTTTGTGTTGCCAGTATGTAACGTACTTTGAAGAAGAAACGGATAATGCCAGTGTCTCTGAAGAGAGCAAGTGGAGGAATTTTCGTTAGCATTTCGGCTGTTTGAAAGGGTCTGCAATACTTTTTGAACCCAGTGATCTTGTTCACTGGACAATACTACCATGAATATCTGGGCCTGTACAGTACAGTAGAACATCAACATAATAAACATGAATATAATGAATTATCTAAAATGTTTATCGCAGATATTAGCATGTAAGAAATATATAATTATAACACATATCAGATATAACGAAGGTATTTTTGTGTTGGAAGCAACTTTGTTAAATCACATTCAAGTGCATTGTTCCTGTAAGTGCAACAAAGAGTCTACCATTTGGTCCAAATGACCTCCACCTACTATTTCCTCCAACTTCCTAAATTCTCTAGTACTCTTCATGTGTATTCCTACACAAATTTAGAAGTGATGTTAATTGGCTAGATTTTGTTACATCACGAATCTGCACTACCTCTGGCAGAGGCAAAAGCAGAAAAATCACACCACCGATGTAGCAGTGGCATCATCTGGTGAAGAACGATACCGCCACGTTGACACTTTGTCCTCCAAGACAGTGCAAGCTGTGTAGGGCTGTGCGACACAATCTCGAGGTCACGCTGATACAAATGCTTGGAATGTTCATGGGCGAAGCACAGCGGGCATCATTCTACAATGGCATAATGGCTCAACTTGAATACAGTTCGAATGAGGAAAAAGGGAGGAATAGATCATGAGTGTGTGGTAGTGGCATCATCGTGACTGCCGACAACACTGCTCATACAAGGTACACTAAAGAACCCTTTGTTCAAAACGGTTCATTAGAAGATACCTTTTGATTCCGCACACTTTCTGTGCCTTTCATAAAACATGTTGCAGGGACCCTCTAATTGATGCAGAAAGTTCAGACCACAGTAATAGCGAACAGCAGAGGCACAAGAGAGAGAGTGTGTGTGTGTGCGCATGTGTGTTGTGTGTGAGTGTCATTCAGCTGTGGCATTGGACTGGTGATCACTGTACAGATAAGTGCACCATATTTGGCCCGTGCTCATCCCATGTGTACTTCTGGGATGAATGAATGCCAGCTCACGTCTACACTGAAACCAAGGTTAATTGTTAATTGCACTCAACGTGCCACTATCTGACAGCAAGGCCAACGTGAACACTGCATATATATACTTCCCTGCAAGAGTAACTAAGCGCCATCATTCGCAGATGCGACCTCAGTGTGCAAGAAGAATTAGAAAACTGCTTTGAATTGCTTTCACTATGTAGTTATGGCACAGAGGATCATGTAATGCACTCCGAACTACACCACTCGGCACTGTCGATGTGCGGACTGGACGGTGGCGTGCAAAATTCGAGCGAGCCGCAAGTGCTCACGCTGGACTGTGACTGGACCCATACAGGTGGACGTGGCGGAACCTTGGGAGGCAGGGTGTCAACAAGAGGCGTCATGAAGGTGGTGACCGCGACACCCGCATCGCCGACGCCGTTCTGAGAAGGCGTTGCCTCAGGCTCATGAAGGGTCGTGGCCACAGGGCCGAGAGGAGACGTGGCCTCGGTGTCGACAGGGGACGTGTCCGAGGCTTTCGAGGGCGGGCACGTTGACGTGCCCTCGGGAGGCGGAGTCTCCGCTTGCGGAGGGGATGAGGAAAACTCGGGAGGTGGAGAAGAAGAGGAGCCGGCAGGCGGAGACAGCAGCTCTGAAGAACACAGTGGCGGCGGACACGGTTTCTTGAGCACCAGTGGTGCCTGGCTGGGGCTCATCGGCGGTCGCCGCTTCGCCCGAATGCCACGCGGCAACAGGCCTCTGCAGTGATGTGCCAAACACAGCCAGACACGTAATGCGCACATTTACATTGCTCTATGGTGACCCTGCTAGGCAAAACACAAACCACTGCAACAAGGTGAGTCTAGGTGTTGCTGGAAACGGTAACATACTCTAGAAGTGCAGCAAATTAGCTAAAGCTAGTTCAACTCGGCTCCTTTCCTTTCTTTTTCCTTTTAGAATGGTACTAGAGAGGCAGATGGAAAAGAAAAAGAATGTCGCAGGCTTACACTTTTTCGCTGTCAGAAGACTCTCCACCATCACACGAAGACACCGATATAGATCGTGACGTCTTGAGTTTCCTGAAAAATAAAACGACCATGTGTGAGGAGTGTGCCTGAAAGACAATGAATCATCAACAACCTTTTTATTTTTTTCTCGGTTTTCGAAACATTCTAGTTTGGTATAAATATCTGTTTTTATGCTTCTGATAAGCACACAAGCTTTCCTTGAAATTCATAAAAACATAAATGCTGTGGGCTGACTGTTTGTAACATACAAAACGTATGCAGGCTGGTTTAATCTCATATTTTATTAACGAAACTTTCATAAATAACGGTTGTTATAGCTGCCCAATAAATGAGCCCACTGCCTTTAAACTTGAGTAATGTTTTGTCAGTATGGCCACTTGCCATTTATTACAGTTTAATTTCACAAATATAACATGAACTTACCATTTACTATAATTACCAACTTGGGAAAGCACATAGCATTACATTTGGAACCAGGCTCCAGTTATAATGTGTCCTTCTTTTCTCACTTCAATATAAGGCATGCTCTGCCACTATGCGATTGATACTAGCAAAAAAGCCAACCTCTCGACATCCTCGGGAGAATACACCTGCAGCTTGAAGTACAGAAAAATTAGTATGTTCAGAAAAGAGATCAATATCTCTTCACAAAATATGCAGCAGAACTCGAGGGCAAGAATTTTCTATGTGTCATTTTCTTTTCATGAAGAAAACCTCCTCCCTTCATAAGTAAGTTAATTGAAACTGTTTACACCAGTGACCACACATTTCTCAAGCCACCTTACTTTCTCAAGACCTTACAGACAGGAATGTGCGCTTCTCTCGCTCCTTGTCCATAAGGCACACCATATTTTATAAGGGCTTTTCAATGATGATGGTGTTAAGTTACAGCTGCATAAAACAGTGTTAGTTTTTGTTACCACAACAACAATAACAACAATAATAATAATTTTTTCATCTCCTCAAAATGTCCCCGCATATAATGATCCCTGAAGTTCAGAAAACTCTCAGTAGCAGAGGAGCATCTCCTAGAACAGTAAGCTGCCGTAGACTTTCTGTGACAAGCCATGGCATTGTGTGCAAGACGCGTGGTGTCCTTCACGGAAATTTCGTTCTTCAGTGAATGTCACAGCAATTTTCAGCACGGATTTGCAAGTGCACAAAAACTATTAACATACCCTTTATTGCGATAGAACTTTTGAACATCTCGTAGGAGGTGTTTGGCAGTTGAGCTCAGGTTGGTCCTTAGGATGGGCTGAAATGTAGTCACCGGACAAAAGGGGCTTATAGTAACAACATGCAATACCGTCGTAACAATCAAGGAAAATAAAGTTGAAATTTGAACTCGTATGTACATTTCACTGCGTTGATTCGAAATGCAAAGGGATGCAGGTGTTTGTTTTAAATTAGGGACATGTAATAAAGTGAGCGACTGGCCGTCCTATTCAAAAGCAATCTGAAAAAATAACTTTATACATTCACAACCAGGACATTAGAGCTGCATGCGTATGACTAAATGTGCAGCTCCTGCTCATACTAGTGCCTGTTGGCTAACACAATGACTTTGATAGTGTCACATTGTCATTATGTTGTTGAGCATGGCACCTCCACCTTATGTCCCGTCAGGGACGATGAAGAAGTGAACAGAGCCAAAACTGTTAGTTCAGACTCTAACTTTTTATTGCGTTGACTCGTGATTTCAAAAACAACCTACACTCAAAGTACAATGATAGCAGCGAGCATGATCATCAAAATTAAACTGGCAGCTTAAGTATGAACACTATTTGTGCAAGTTGCACTGAATATTCCAAAGTAATCACTGGTGCTCGCGTATGCACATGTGAAAATGTGCAACATTATTTATGTTGCAGGCTTAATATGATTAGACAACACTGTTTTGCTAGTGAATTAGTGACAAGATCCAAGAAATTTCAGATGCAGTAGGTTGCACCAAGTGATAAACTAATGACAGTGAGAATCTACTGAAAAATATACATCAGGAAAAAATAAAAAGATATAGGTGCGGCGCATTAAATGCTGTCATGTTCTCACAAATTCACGTCTTAAAACATCCTCTTACTAAGCCACTTTTCAGTCAGTCAATCAATCAGTCACACATTTAATGTGTGACTGATTGATTTAATGTGTTGCTCTATGTTTGAAGTGACATGTCTCTGCAACCAGAGGCTACAGTGCACCATTAGAGCCTACAACCGAAACATGGCATGTCACATACTAGAATCTCATAGCTGCACAAATAATGTCAGGGATCGTGCAGGTTCCCGAGACAAAATTCAAGGACTTTTCAAGGACCTTTGAAGATGAATACGTTGTTTAGCGCAAAACGACACACACAAGAAAGACGACAGGACAAGGCGCTACTCTCAACTGACATCATTTTATTGCGTCACTCCTTTGTAGACCGCTCAAACCAGAGGAACATGCGCAGTGAGCACCATGCGGTGGATCCACCAACAACATCCGATCCCAAGAGCGCACTCATGTGACAGAATCCAAAAAAGCAAATTCAGCGCTGTACAAGGTTACGGAAGGCACACTAATGCACTGTGACCCTAATGACTAGCCCATGACCCCACCAACTAGCCCGCCAACGCATTGTGCTGAACCTTTGAAGAAATTTTGCGAATACCGCGGCAGCGCACACGTAAAATTTTTATATTACTACTTTTCTGAAGCCTGCCAGCTGTATGAATGGAAGAAAAGGCTGTGCACATCACTTGCTAACTATGTGCGCTGCAACACCATAGCCAACACGCGAGGAAAAAAACACCTACAACCTGGATCGGATATGCACAATGTGGCCAGCAGCTGATGCTAATGCTGTTAAGATTTTATCTTTTTTAACAGGTCTGTTCGATTTTCTTGCACCACCTGAACCAGTTTGCGAGGTGCTACAACCTGCCAGTCACTTCAACGGCACAGCAATGGCGCCCTCTGATCCACGCCATTCGTTTCAAAAGGTGCAGTAAACGTGCTGGGCTGGTTAACGATTTTGCTACACCCTCTCTATTGTCGATGTCGACTTGGTGCAGAGTTGCATGTGCTAAGCAGCAGCGCGACAGATGACGCTGCACACGAGCGTATGCGTCATTCAAACTTCGCTTACACTTCAGAAGCTGACCATACCTGTGGTTTAGGACCACTCAAACTTATGCACACGGCGAACATTAGTAGGACAAAACATTAGTAAAACAAGCCAAAGATAATGCTAGCACCTTCTGTGCACCTTGGCATTTGTTTTGAGTGTCCCATTGTGCCTGCACCGCAGAAATCGAGTTCCGCAATTTCTGAAGTTGTCGTGCACCGCCGTGAGCTACTTCACATTGGCGCAGGCAAATCGAAGGGACTTAATGGGTTGCTAGCCCAAGGGGGAGCCAAAAATAAAGGCATAGACGATGTAGTAGTCGCTGACTTCGCTCAAACCAGAGTAAAGGTCAAGCCACGAAGTTGTAAAAGCTGCATTCGCAATTTGCCTGATTTGTGTGCGAGTTCCATTCCACTCTTATCATCCACCATTCATGGCCGGCTGATCCTGCTGATAACGAGGGTGGAGTGTTGCTCTGACCACTGATGAGTCACGAAAAGTGTGAAAAAGAATAGCACAATATGCATCGCCAGGAAATCACGGACTACTTGGGTCAAAGGGAAGCGCACATGTCCGTGCAAGTGCTGACAAACTTGGGCCATGTTTTCCAGCCATTGCTTCCAAAGATACTTTTGCTTCCCGTATGATTAGCACCGGATTCGTTGACAGGCGGCTGCACTCCTGCACTGTTATAAAATAGCGTGCTTTGCACTGTGCCAAGAATACTGCTGCTCATAGATGCCGATGCGTCTTGCGCCAGCCGTGCGTAATTGAAGGAATCCTCGAAAGTGCCGATCCGGCAATAAGGCATACCCTTTTTGGTCCCGTGTGAAATAAAGTCACTCATTTTCTAGAAAATCTGGTACCTCAGGGTTTTGAAAACACAATTTGCAATTTGATGGGTATTCAAGGCTTTCAAGGACCTGTTTCAAACCAATTTGAGACATCCTCACACCCACAAGACTTAGATTTAATATATCAAGTATTCCATTGTAACCATTGCAGATCAAAAGTAACTGCATTGCGAAATGTGTATAGCAAGACTTTCGAGACTGCACTATTTGCACAGCTTCCATGGTGCTGCCTGCTAAACGTGAAAGAGAAATGGCATTGTCTCAGTCTTGCTATGAGTACCATAACAGTGCCTAGAAGCACTGGTCGAGTGTAAAAACATTATCCCATTACTCACAGGCACAGTGTGAGATGTGAGCTCGCGCAGGTCGATATTGCGAAAAAAATCCAGCGTGGCAACCTGCAAAAGAACAGGAGTGCTTGATTTATATGCCAACACAACACCAGAGTCCTCTGACAACATTTTTTTTTCTGCTATTCATAAAACATCTGTGTGATAGTTAACTATGCTGCCAAAAGTAGCCATGTTCCTTCTGAAAGTAGCGTTTCAGAAGGAACTAGATGTCAGCATGAGGAGGTGACGATGCACACCCACTTATGCAAGCTATGTAATGTTTCAATACTGCTGTGTTAAAGGGGCCCTGAACCACCCCTCAGGCTTGGTGAAACAACACAGTCCGCGGGTTGCTACGCTGCTGTGAACATCTCGGCCAAGTTTTGCTGTCGTACACGGTGCGTGGAACTCGCAAGTGGATCGTGAAGTCACCTTTGTCTCAAATGCTCCAACTTCAACAGAAGGCCCTGTCCTCACTCTCTTCTGGCCGCTTTATTTCTTCATTCCCTTAAACAACTTCTATTGGCCGATAGCTGATATAAAGCTGCCATGATCGGCTACACGGTGTAGATACCACAGCCACCGTGGGGTCCCGCCACGAGTCCATTGGCTAAGTGCACTGCGGCTTGCTGAGGACAACTGCGTTTGGCTTATTAGTGCGTCGTAGGCACCAAAGGCGGAAGTCGTGGCGTCTACGTCAACATCCAAAATGAAATTTGAACTGTGCGCCACGGTAATATTTAGAAGGTGGGGTGTTGTGGGCATGCCCCACTGCGCTGCAGCCTTCGCAGTGCAAGGCATTGAAGAACAAACGGGAGCACAGCGGAGACCGTGTTTGATTGCCAATAACTCCGCTTCTGCTGAACACATTGAAGTACTTTTTGCGGCAAAGTATTTCTGAAATAGCCTATTTTCACTTCAGATGCCTTCCTCCACTTCAGTAAAAAAGTGGCTCAGTGCCCCTTTAAAAGTCGGCACAAAAAAAGTGTTGCATTCAAGCAATGGCCACAAGTGGCCTAGCGTTTTTGAAATAAAAAACTGCACTACAGGCAAAGGTTTCAATTCAGTTACTATTTGTAGTTATCAAACATATGCATATGTGGCCCATCCTTTAACTGACACAGTTACCATAATTGAAAAGCTCTAGCAACATGGCACCAACACAGCGGTACTTATGATTGAAGTAAAATCTACATATTTAATGAAGTTCTAGCAGTCTTGGATTTAAGTAATTGTGCTACTTATGATCACTGACCGAACAAAATGCTTTTTTTTTTCCTTCTTTAACACTACTGTATAGAAACATTACGCAGCTAGTACAAATAACCGTGCAACTAAACCTCCTCTCCTGACGGCCAGTGTCCTCTAAACAACATGGTACAACCATGTTGTGGCTACTTTGGATGGCATAATGAGTCATCTCGCAGAAGTTTCGTGACCACATACAAAGTTATCAAAGGAGCCTGACAACACGATGTTGCATCCAGATTTCATTCATGCTTAGTCCTTATTAAAAAAAAAGTAACACATAATGGGCCGCACAAAACCACTTATCCACTGTCTTCCACAGGAATGTTCCCATAGATGAAGCCATAACAGCCTTTTATTCCCTCCCACTACAGCTGCCTACTACTCATGTTTTCACCATTCCATGTTAGCATAAGCGTCACATGACAGGATTCTCTGTCCATATATATTCCTGAGGTTAACATGATAGTAAAAACTGTGAACATTACAAACTAATGTTCGCAGTTTGTAACACAGTTGTCACAGAAAAAATGCAGAAACTTACCTCTTCTAGAGTTGGATAGTGGTGATTTTCATTCTCAAAGATGAACCTCAAAACCTATATGTTAAATGAGAAGATAAGGAGAATGGCATGTTAAAGTACAATCTCAGCAGATGATTCAGCATACAAGCAAAACAGTTAAAACAATGCATTGGAGCAGAGTGCATGAAGTTAGACAAACATAATTTGAACTTTTTAATTGAGAAGCACAGGTCATTTATTATCAACACCTTGACATAAGAAGCCGCATTTCTTCTCTTTAACAACAGTATTACATGATAAGAAAGATGTTAACAAAACTAAGGAAGGAATGTGAAAGTCGGCAAAATGAAAGAAGCTAATTGAAAACAGCTAATCTACATGTCACAGCGATGATACATGGCTGATACGAGTTGAACATGAACGAGTAATATTTTATCTATTAGATGTATCACACTGAAACACTTGATAATTTCAGCTCCATTGTGTGGCACTGATATGCACTTAATAATCACCACCAAGGATGTTCTGGCTGATCAACGGCTTGTGCTTTAAGTTTATCACTGAAACATGCGCTCCATCGTTATCACACAATATTAAGCATACCGTCATATATGCATTACTTGCTTGCCCTAGTGTGCTGTTATACCTACTGAGGAGCAATACAACCTATTTAAACTCTAGGCCCTTCAACTGAAGCACCACAGAGGTTGCTTCTTATTTATTTTTAATGAACATTTCTCCCTCCCCCATTTGGTATGCTGACTGCCACGGATGCCGACAGTGATGGTTTCATTGCAGATGGTGCTACAGCTGGGCAACACCTCCCACGAAAAGCAAGCGCGCACATTACTCCGAGATTCCCCGTCCTGTATGTCGTGCGTTACATGTTTTGTGCATGTTGGATGTCTGCCGTGTGTCCTGCGTGTATCATTTCATTTAGGTGCATTCGCCTGGAGAAGCATGCTTGGCGTGAAGGCAGGCAAATCTCTCCAGTTTTTGCTAAAGAGCTTCTCTCACTCTTGGACTGAAGAGGATTAAAGCTAAAATGCAAACCTTGTAATGGCCAACAAAAACAGCGCCAAAATATCATCGGTGTTTATGACTTCAAGCTATATAATTTATGCCTCCCTAAGTTTCCTCTACAGACCGTTTCAAGTTCAATAGGTATAAACTAGTAGCATGCAAATATAGTAATTGTTTGAGGCCTAATGGCATTCAAATAAGATACTGAATGCTTTTTGAATAATTGTAGCATAATGAACAACTGTTCTCACCATTATAAAACGATTTTTACGTCCTAGTACATTCACAGCGCTAGCAAGTTTCAGCCATTACACTGCACATTACGAAGCATTGTCTATTAAAACACGAATGTGATTTGAAACATTTGAGAACTACTTGAACTACAGATATTCGTATTTATGAATTTAATGACAACTTGATTTGAAGAACAAATCAAATAGGGTAATATTCAATTTGCTATACTTACATTTCGAACATTCTCACACCTCTAGTACAGCTCTGCACTGCAATCTGTTGCATACAATGGTAAATATGAGACTTTTATACGCACTTGGTTCATCAGATACCTTGGAAACAGTGTTCTAATATACTCTATGAGGCAGGCTCGTCAAAAGTGAATACCAACACGGCTTTGACCAGAAACAAACTGAGCAGGTCTGAAGCCTTTAAGAAAGGTGAAATGACAAAAAGGTTGCACAAACCTGATACACTTCGGGGCAGTGTTCAACATCGGCATAGTTTTTGTCTGTAGGCTTCGTTGTGGACATTTCGTAGCCGGCAGCCATTTCAAACAGAGCATGACCTGGTTTTTGAAAGTGCACAAAAACGCAGTTAAGAAAAAGCACACGATATCTTTTTTCTTTTTGCTTGCTTCTCAAAACGTGAGTGAGTTTCATGTGCAAGATGCAAGTCGAGGTTTCATTCACACAATGCGCAGATTTTTCTCCGGGAGGATACAGGATGTTAGTTCGCTGCAGCATACGTGTACACAGAGAGGGTGCTTGCCTAATTTAAGTAATCTGTGTACTGTGTTCAGTTCCTTTAGTTTCTTGACCTTGATGTTAAAGCCTGCTTCACATGTCACCAGCCCTTCATACATACGACAGCTGAACCTCAACACAACGCATACAAATATAATGACTTGCCAGATATAACGGGCATTGTATATACTTGAGTAAGAGCCGCATCCCCAACTTCTCAGCCCAAAATTCCAAAAAAGAAAAGTGGAAAAGAACAATAAAAAAGAGAAGGACAGATTTCGATTAGAGCTAGTCCAGCCAGCCGTATTTTTATGCGAAGCTGCCAGAAGAAAGTGCCTGATGGCGTAAGGTGCTGCAGTCAAGCTAAACTTTGTGGTGTGTGCCGAGCGGCACGGCAAGTGTGCAGTCGAGCACAACTTTGGCGTTGAGAAAAACTGCATACTTCGGCAGCCCATACAGAAATAGGACCTCCCAGGAACAAATAAATTCGTTATGGAAACAATAGTGCCCGCTCTTTTGGTACAGAGAGATCACAGGTATCTCATATGACCGGGAAACTAGGACCAAGATAGCCTGCCTTTGTGTATGGTCCACGCTTCACCAAAATTGTGAAAACTAAGTCCGGTCTTTGCATAAGTATACACGTAAATCTAGAATTTAGCTGGCTGCGGTTTATTTCAATGAGTACTTGACTACGACAACAAAACCCAAAAATGCACAATATGAAGTGGTATCAGTCATAGCAAAGAAACCTTTTGTTGGCACATAGCTCAAAATGTTACTAGGCAAGCCAACAGTATAAAAAACTAAAACCCTTGCAAATGTGCTCCTCAGTACGTTTAAGCAAAAAAGACGTGCTTTAGTCATTGGTACCGTCAATGAAAAGAGCACAGAGATTGTGTTGGCCAAAAACTCGGCTCACTCTGGCTTGGTTTGCTTAATTCTGTTGTACGGCCCAAACTGCAGATCTGCTGGCGACATTCATTATTTTTTTACTCACTATCGGATATAACAAACAAAATTTTGCTCAAAATGCTACTTTGTTATATCGAGCTTCAACTACACTGCAAACTAGCATAAAGGAACGTTCGCACCTACATCAGCAGCACAAGTGTACAAGGGTGAATTACTCGTCTGCCAGTGTGCTAGATGAGTCGACAAAACCTGAAGTTCCAAGCCGATATCTGGCTCCGTCCTAAGCCTTAAATGAGTGCTGACACGACATTTTTGACTACACCTCTTATTGAATTACATAGATGTTTAAGCACTTCAAACCCTAGAAAAAGTTACTGGCAAGCATAAGAGCGTCCTAAATAATTTACTATGACACCTATTTTCACTAAATAGTTTTATTTTCGGTACACAGGAGGTGGGCAGGTCATGATATCACGGTATGCTTGCTCACTTCATTCCCGCGATCGCTGTGGCTGCTGTACACAAGTGCAGCTGGAAGAAACACATGCAGCATCTCTTGTTGATATTTTTTTATGAGAAACACCATTATACTTAACCTTATAAAAAAATTTATTTGTAACCTTCGGAGTTTTATGAGCCAAAACCATGATCTCTTCATAAGGCACACCATATTGGGAGACCCCACCTTATGATCATTATGTTCTGTAATGTGCACCCAATGCATGGTACACAGGCTTTTTTGCATTTTGCCTTCATCAAAACAGGGCCGCCAAGTCCGGGATTTGATCCCGTGCATGGCAACAGAACACCAAAGCCATTATGCCAACATGACAGGTGCCTAACATCATTGCTACACAACGTCAGCAAATTTTGCTCTGTGTCATGACGTCGTTATAAAGTGGATGACATCTGGCGTGGCCTTTTGAGACCAACTTAAAATATCAAAATAAAATATTTTATGTTTCCCAACCTTCATACTTGCTAAGTGCTTTTCCCTTATACAAGTGAGAAGCATGTCAAAATGTTTCTACGGCATCAAACATATGTGCCAGTACTTCAACATTTCAGGAGAACAGCTGGTGTCCCAATGCTCCACAAAGCAGACGGATGTTGAAGCCAGCGCTTCAACATTTCAGGAAGATAGCTAGTGTCACAATGCTTACCAAAGCAGACGGCGTCGACGACCTCCTTGTCTTCGCAAATTCGCTTGCGGATGAATGCCGAGACCCTGGGCACATAACCCAGCAGGACATTCTCCAGGCCTGTGAGCCTGCAAAACACAGAGTAAAATCTGATAAGCAGACTGCTGTGTATGTTGGCAGGTGCTGTTATAAATTGGCAAAACCAAACGACAGAGATGAAAGTGACTTGGTCCACGGCCTTCGAGATTTCGCACGCTGGGAGGTCCTGCTCCGGTCGTCTCGTTCGGCCTGCTCCCAGGCAAAAAAAGTGTAATGCAGGCGGACCATGCTACGCCTTCCTCAATTTACGCCCTATGATGATGGTGAAATTAACAGACGAAAACAAGCGCCAACACCAGCAGGTGACTTGTTCAAAGCTTTGAAACCACCTCACAAAACAATAAACATACATATAATTCACAAAATTAGAAGCACAGCGCGTTTCCCGCACATGATAATGTTTCACATAGATATTCACTTCTATATTCCCATGCAAATGTAGTGGGGGTATGTGCGCAGAAAATAAATGCACTCGAAAATAAATAGGCACCAGCACACACTTTTCCTCACGTAGATATTTAGCCGTCATTTCCAAATTGTAAGGGATCATATCTAGCAGCACAAAATGTCGTATTCATGTTAGAAGTGTGGAATTGAACACTGACAAAGAAGGAAACAAATAGACAAGAAAAACTTGTCTTCTGTATAAGTTTTTTTTAATTCTGCGCTGCTAACATGAATGCGAGATACAGCAACCAACTAGCCCGCCTCACTGCTTTAACCAGCACAACGTAATTTTTTTCTCGCCTCATCCAAGTGGCAGCAACTGTAGTGGACCGTCCGAAAGCCTCCTCAATGCGTGAAAAGCCCTCGAGTGCGTGCGCCGCAGTACAAAAAAGGAGCCTCGCCATGTTCACCAATGAACTTGCGCTGTTTCCATGCGAATGGGACGGCAGGAGCATAACCTGCTGGCGCACGCAATCTCGGAGGCCATGATTAGTCGTACATATATCTGTTTGTGCACTTGTTCAGGTGACATGTGTTTGAACACGACCATACATTTTGTGTGACCCGTTGTACATTAAGATACACATTACATCTAATCTCTTTCAAAGTTAACTTAGGAGCAACTACTTAACATATTCATTCTGGTTACGAAGTCAGACGCAAGCGAAACTGTGTGGAAGTGGTTTAATTCCTGCCGTCAGCTTTCGTGAAAATGGTTTAAAAAAATTTGATCTGGACTAATGCGTTGCTGCAGGTGATGAAAAGGACTTGCGAAGTGCATTTCGAGCACTGTAATACCCCAGTTAGAGTAGCAAATTCAGTGACACTTCAAGCAGGCGTACTTCATCCCACTGAGTGTCACTTCAGTGGTGTGGTGCTAGATGGCAAAATGAAGTGTCATTTGGAATTGATGACAATGATGACCTCTGAAGCCATAGGAGTTGATATTATTCTTGGTATTTTGAGTTTTAGAACGCTTTTTCTTTTGTAACAAAAAAAAGAACGCTTATTTACAAGAACCTTCACAATCAAAAGTTAAAATGCCGTAATCCCATTAACACGTCTACTTGTTTTGAGCCAATACAAGCAAGGAACACGTGTCAAAATGGCAGAGCCCGCTGAAAATGAACGTTTCAAGCTTGTTTTGGCTTCACTGATGGGGTAGAGGTGCTCATACAATCCGAAACAACGAAAAAGCAGTGTTAGAATTAGTGCTGACTCTGCTGTGAGCATCTATTTATATTTTCCGGAAGCACTGCTATCAAGACCACACACACTTCAGTGCAGCGAAGCGAGTTTGTCGAGCACGCTCACTGACAAGTGCACTCAGCAGCAACTGTCACTAGACCTTTCCGTCTGACAGCCTGCGAGTGACACTAACGGCCCAGTGCACTCGCTTGAAGTGCCACTAAGTTTGCCCGTCTGACTGGTGTATAAAGATTGCACAAAAATCCAGGACGTTGCATCAACACGCCAACCTATGACAAGATGTCACACATTCATCTCTGTGTTCAGGCTTAGAACAGTGGGCTTTGCCAGAAGCAACATGAGAAGATGGTTTTGTATTTTTTCCTGCATTCATGGAAATATCGCCTTCAGTGTCTAAACAGAGTACTTAGATGAAAAGATTGGGTTTCCACATCTGTAATGTACCAAGCGACAATAAGAACTGGCTATAAAAGCAATTACGTCTCTGAGCTGTCTTCGTGTTTGAGGAGAATATTATAGTGAGTGTTGCGTAAGCAGGAGAGTAAGGTATACATGACCTTTCCAGCTAAACCATGTGCCGATTCATTGCTTATATTTCACACAGAGACTTGTGCTTTGTAGTGGATTCAGTTCAATACCACATTTGCTAGTGTTATCTGCCTGTTTCATTCATAAAAAAGCCAAAGTGCATGTTATCTGTGGCAATACCATCAAGAAATCACTACTTTTTCCGCAACAGTAGTGCCGTGTGGAACACTCCTTTCACTGTAGCAGTCACAGACGGCGCTGCTGTTCCACTGCAGAAAAGCTGTCGTGTTTTTTTAGTGCCAGCTCCACAAAATGATGTACACTTACATTCTATTGTGTACGAAACAGGCAATAATGCTCACAAATGTTGTGTAAGAGTAAAACCGCTTTGCAAAATTTGAGCTGAAGTCAGTCAACAGTTTACCTCAAAGGTTCATGTATAGCTCGCGCTCCTACTACGTAACACTTGAGTAGCTGCAATGCACCACGATCTTGTAGTGAACCACATTTATTTCGCCATTGAATAGCTCTAACTTCTGGCAACTTGGAGAGAAAAGAAAAGAAGAACAGATGGAGCGGCAACACACACCTGGCCACACCATTCTGGAGGATGACGTTGCCCAGGTGTAGGTTGTAGAATGCCGGGAAGTCCTTCTCGTGTAGAAAAAGCAGGCCCTCAACAATCTGCTTGGCCAGACGCTGCACCTGGTCCTGTGGGAGGCCCGTCCCTTGCGGACGATACTTCTCCTGCCAGTCCTCGTTGTACTTGCTCTGCGCGTGGCCAGGAAGCAGCACTGGTCGGGTCGAGATGCATGGTCCGCAACATAGATGGCGCTGCCCCTTCTAATGCGAGTACATCCTTTTGCATCATGCAATAGTCAAAGCTCTGCATAACTAGCTACTAGCTAACATTTTCCTCCACTGTTTCTTCATAACTCCTTCCGACACTTAAGAACAAGCAAAACTGCACTCACGTGGTATATGAGATCTTTGAGTGACCCAACATCATTCAGCGGAGACACGACCACCACGTGTGGGCGCTCAGCCAAGACCTGCAAGTTAGAAGTCTTCAAAGTCATGTTAAGATATACATGACTAATACGTGCTGCTGGGCTAGTTGATCCATGATTTAAGCTTAAGAATAGCACAGTTAAAACATGGATGACAAGGACTGGGCAGGCACTAACTTCCAACTGAATTTATTACAGGAAACTTACATCAGTGTAAACTTTGGAAGCATGCACAGACAATAACAGCAAACAATCAAACTTACCGTATATACACATGTAAGGGTCGCACCCCCAACTTGGCAGCCCACAATTCGGAGAAAAAAAAAACAGTTCCAGCCCAGAAGCAATCGCGTTTGATGCCCCGATGCCGTGAGCCTACATCGACAAATTTTTGCATGCTGCGTACTTCCACGTGCCAGTACTAGATGGCGAGAGCTGCGCATTGACCTCTAATGTAATGGCACATCCAGGGATCCGGGGTGTGCAAAGTCAAGGCTGCACTAACACCATTTTGACCAAAAGGTTCAGTACCCCGGAAGGGCTGCACCACGCCAAAATTGGGGAAAGAAAGTGCAGCATTTACACGAGTCTATAAGGTAGATGTGGCTGTCCAAATAACGATATGAAAACTGAAGCTTGTGTAGCTGCTGCTTTTGTGTGTCTGCATGTGCATGTATCCGTAATTTACTTTGGCATCGTTTCCTGTAATAAATTGAGCTTGAAGTTAGAACCTGTAATGCCCGCCTCTTCCGTAACCTTTTTGCACGATTCTTAAGCTTGGAATTGACATATCCATGTAGCATCATGCACTGTCTTGGCAAAATAATTCTAGAAAGAATTCAGGCTCACAATTACATTGTTTCGTTTCACCATGCAACCACAACGTGTATTGCAGTGCAGCCCAGCAAGGGTGCAGGGATTGTATTACCAATACATGACTTTCACTGATACTTTTACTTTCTACACGGTGTAACATCAGGCACCATGAATCAATGTAGCAATAGGCATTCACCGATACTTATGGGGCCCATTCTAGTAGTGCCTCAGGCACATGGCATGGGACTGGAGACCTCTCAAGGCACTCATTGCAGCTTTTGACCTCAGCCTCAACTTTTATCTGTGAATGAAAAACCAAAATGTCACGAATTATAGAATGTGCTCAACAAATGCGTTACATAAAAACGACACTGACAGGAATTGAATGCCCCAGGCCACAAGTTTCTTGTATGCAGCAAGGATGATTCCCAAGAGTGATATGCACAAAATAAAGCACCCAGCCAAGCACAAGGCAGATACTGAATTTTACTGCATATTATCTGCATCTAAAATTCAAGAAGCACTAGTACAAAGTGGGGATGCAAACCATATGTAAGTTCATCTTCCAGTGCAGCTTCACATCAATGCGGCAAGCATTGCCATGAAGCAGCAGCGCTCTTTACCGGAGAGCAGTAGTGAGAGCTGTGATGACTGGGCATAACTAAAGAACAAGATTCTTTGAGGCTTTTCTTTGTAATGACAATAGATCACGACTATTTCAGAATCGTTGCATGTGGTTAGCTGCTGGATTTTTATTTCTTGTTTTTAGACACTTGTATCTGTATGTGCGCATAAATACCATTCAATACCGGGCTCTATATAAATAAAGAGAACAGTTCTCCCGAGACATTCTTCACAGATGACACGTGGCCAGGTCATTGTTAAAACTAAATGATATGGTTTCACATCTGAAAGACACAAACTGGTCATGAGAGATGCCACAGTGGCTCCATCTGAATTCTGACAACTATGATTCTTTAAGGTTCACTCAAACCTTGGTATAGCAGCATTTTACTTGCAACCTCAAGCTCAACAGCAGAACACTGTCACCATGACCTTTGACCCATCATTGAATATTCAATGATGGGTCAAAAAAGAAAGATATCTATAGCGGCCCCACAGCCACCATAGTCCTCCATAAAGCAAGCAACAAAATCCCAATAAAGAAAGGCGTCAGGCAGGGAGATACGATATCTCCAATGCTATTCACAGCGTGCTTACAGGAGGTATTCAGAGACCTGGATTGGGAAGAATTGGGGATAAAAGTTAATGGAGAATACCTTAGTAACTTGCGATTCGCGGATGATATTGCCTTGCTGAGTAACTCAGGGGACCAATTGCAATGCATGCTCACTGACCTGGAGAGGCAAAGCAGAAGAGTGGGTCTAAAAATTAATCTGCAGAAAACTAAAGTAATGCTTAACAGTCTCGGTAGAGAACAGCAATTTACAATAGGCAGCGAGGCACTGGAAGTCGTAAGAGAATACATCTACTTAGGGCAGGTAGTGACGGCGGATCCGGATCATGAGAAGGAAATAATCAGAAGAATAAGAATGGGCTGGGGAGCATTTGGCAGGCATTCTCAGATCATGAACAGCAGGTTGCCATTATCCCTCAAGAGAAAAGTATATAACAGCTGTGTCTTACCAGTACTCACCTACGGGGCAGAAACCTGGAGGCTTACAAAAAGGGTTCTACTCAAATTGAGGACGACGCAACGAGCTATGGAAAGAAGAATGATAGGTGTAACGTTAAGGGATAAGAAAAGAGCAGATTGGGTGAGGGAACAAACGCGAGTTAATGACATCTTAGTTGAAATCAAGAAAAAGAAATGGGCATGGACAGGACATGTAATGAGGAAGGAAGATAACCGATGGTCATTAAGGGTTACGGACTGGATCCCAAGGGAAGGGAAGCGTAGCAGGGGGCGACAGAAAGTTAGGTGGGCGGATGAGATTAAGAAGTTTGCAGGCACGGCATGGCCACAATTAGTAAATGACCAGGGTTGTTGGAGAAGTATGGGAGAGGCCTTTGCCCTGCAGTGGGCGCAACCAGGCTGATGATGATGATGATGATGATGATGATGAATATTCAAACAGAAAGCAATCACAGTTCTTGCCGAAGCCTGTGGACAAAGTACCTTGATGTCGATGTCGAGCACTGGGTGGACGTATGGGTGCTGGAGGTCGAGGAAGATCTCCTGAAGACCCGGTCGGACCTGACAGGGCGAGTGGCGTAGTGGACACGCATCTGGAAGCGCTGTCACCGTCAGCAGGCGCTCAGTGCGCGTCGCACTGTCGCGCACCACGAACCAGTGCCGGTCCATGCGGCTGCCTGCAGTCCACAAGCATCACCACTTCCTTTACAATGACAGTCCTATGTGGCCTTTCAAGTTGGCTGCTCATGTGCTGCAGATGCTCGATGATATGCACTGTTTCACATGACCCATGCTCATTCATTTGGAGTAGATAAGACGCACAGATACAAGAAAGCAGGAAGGTTAACTAGGACAAACCCCAGATGGCTACCCTGCACTGGTTGAGACGGAAAGGGGACAGGGAGATAACGAGGAGATAGCACAGAGTTCAGGCATGCTGAAAGTGTAAATTAACTAGCGTTCTCTTGGGCAGAACAGTCCTGTTCTGTACTGCTTCATAGACAATCGCACAGTCCAATCGGTTCACGTTAGAAACCACAGCAGTGCCCTTGTGGCTTTACTCTTCCGCATTGTGCAAGGCCCAACATCCCGCCCTCCTAGAAAGACGTCCCATGCTCAAAGTGTACGCAGAAGTTTTGGTAGGACGCATCCCAACATAGCAGGCATGCTCTAGGCCATACTGCTCCCTCACATGTAAAATGCAGTGGCAATTACTGCACTCTGACGATAGCTCCCCCACAAAACCTTCCTTGAACACTGGGAAATGGCATGAGCAAGCTATTAATAAAACTTAACTTCCCATGATGCGCCCAATTCATTCAAACTTTTCCAAACTTTTCCCAACCGTCATCCCTGTCACTCCAATGCCTCATTTTCAGCACACTACACACATTATGGTGGCTAATCTCTCCTTGTCTTTCTTCCCTTTTTTCTCTCTCTCTTTTCAGCACACTACATCTCTTAGTTCTTCCTCAGATAAGTATTGACGTCTTTAAATATCACACTTTCCTTGTCCTTGGCTGGGTTTGTTCTGGTTGCAATTACAGCTTCGTTGTGAAAGATGAATCTGTGGCTATGATTCACTGCTAAAGCAAATTCAACCTTTCTTTCTCCTTGACTGGCCCCTTGTAAATCACCTAACTCATCCCATATATAAAAAATCAGGTGATTTCAAGTCAAACTGGTAATTAAGGAAAATGTTTTCGGTGATTAAGACTGCAGCTGTCATTCTGAATGTACTGGAGTTTGTGCAGAAACATATTGTTCTGTTCTCAAATATTTTTTTCATGAGAGCATGGACATGCAGACTTAGCACCCATTTTTTGGTACACTTCGACTGAACAAGATGGCAGACAAAGAACAGAAAGAGTAGTAGCTCGCCACGAGAGCTGAACTTCTCATATGTGCCCAACTCACCTATGTTGCAGAGCTGGTAACGCAGGAAGTACCTTGTTGAGCCCCGAAGGTAGTACTGGCAATTGATCAAGGCCTCATCTGGAAAAGCAGAATACATAAGCTTAGTAACAAGCAATATGGCCCATACTTAAAGGGCAATACTAGCATTTTTCTTTTTACCATGTTATAATAAGAGGTTTTTCAAACTGCATAGATCCTCCTGTCACATGTTGGGTAGATAGATTCACGTAGAAACTTGGAAATAATTTCAATAATCAAGAAAACAAAATATCAATACTAACAGTAAAGTGAGTAGCTTGGAGAACTACTTTGTGTGGTAATGTTGAGTGGTAATGTTGACACTTGCCTTTGGCAAATGCAAAGAGCATCAATACAGTGTCCTCTTTCAAGCGCCTACTATAGCCAGGTTTTGTGAGCCTAGCCTGAAAGCTTCTATCAAGACCAATTATAAGAAATTTAGGAAAGCCAATGAAGCCGGTCATCATCATAGGCAATTCCATAAAAGGGTATGTGCGCTTTAGAGATAACTATGAACTGACATTATATGTACAGGTTTTGTGTCTTGATTCATTCTTTGATTATGCAGAACAGCAGGGCATTTAGCTGCACTACTGCACAGGCGCCCACTTTTTGGTCGTCACCATCCGCTCGCGAAGAGGTAAATGTCAGCAAGCACAGGGCGGTCAGCAAAAAAAACATACATTTACGGGCACAAGTAAGGATCATCTATGAAAACCTCTAAGTTCATTTTCAGCGAAACTACATAGCTTTCAGTCATAGTATTTGGCACACACGATTAGAGTGCCAAAGAGAACATGCAGTAGAAGCTTTGTTGAGATCTATTTACAGAGAAAAAGTGCTGGAGTTGCCTGTCAAAAACCTACCCATTAGCATTTCAGTGTGGACTACAATTCAGGAAAGATATAAAGGTGTGTAACTAAGATATTTCTTATCAGATGACTGCCTGATGAATAATAATGAGCTTTTTCTGCGTGCTCAGTAAAACTGATGAAAGAAGTAAATATTGCTTGAAAACTGTATTCTCTCTAAGTTTAGCCTATAGTGCCCAGTTGGACACAAAACTTTATGGAACATGAGATTTCCTAAAGAAACGAATAACCATGAACCCTGGGCATGCGGCCACTAATTCAAAGTCTCAATCTGTAATAGTTTTTGCAACCTACACAGTTATCTGCTAAATTAGATGCACCCAACTTTAACAGAGTGAAAGTTTCCATTTGTTGTGGAAACCGTATCCAGCAAACGCTTATGGCCAACTGTACACTATGCGAAGAGAAAGGCAAGGAGAAGATCATATTGAGACACAGCTTTACTGTCACCAACTCATACATTATTTAACATTACTACATTACTAAATGTTGCAATGCAGAACAGCATGCATTGCTCAAATGAAGATATTATGAACCAGCTAAACATATCTTTAGTGACACTCCTGGCTAAACAGAGGTATGCTTGGAATAAAGCTTTATCCATTCATTCTCAGATGAAATCAGCTTTTGTCTGCTGATTCCATTAAGTCTTTACAGGACACTTTGGCACAGTTAAACCTCCTGGTCATGGTTAGTTTATGTAAGATATTTTCTGCTTTCAATTGTTGACCTCACATTACAAGTTTTCATATCATCCTATTACAAACTTTCAAATTCAGACACTTACATTCTCAATTTTATGTTCCAAGTGCACACTAGAACAGTGTTTGGTCATGTGAAAGCTATAACGAGTTTTGAAAGCAGATTGAGTGAGTCAAAATATGAAGCTCTTCACAATAATTAAACAAGGTCAAGTAAAGAACCTGGAACACTCAAAAAACAATATTGCTGCTTGGTCAGCAAATTAAGTCACATTATTTGGCGAGAATCTCTGCTTAAAAGTTAGTTCAAGTTCTTTTTCTGAAAGTTCATAAAGAAGAGAAATCCCCACTACACTTCTGACAAATGTCGTCATCACGGCAACGAGTAAGTTTCCATGCAAAGTATCCAATATCAATAACACTGATTGTCGCCGTGATATGTGTTACAATAAGATAAGTAAGCAATCAGCTACGTGCTGCTAACTAAATGATCCTAGTTTCACAGCAGCATTACAGTTACTACCACGTGCAGTGATTTATGATGGACGCTTACTGCGATCGATATCACCACGTAGTTTCCGGCTTAGTTCAAGCCGATCCAAGATGAAGCTGCTTTCGTTGTCGAGTGCCAGGTACTCGTGTCGAGGATATCTGCATACCAAGGCAACACATTTTCAGGCGTGTGGTCATTAACATGCTCAGTTAATTTACTTTGATATGAACGCAGGACCCCTGCCAACGGAGTGCATATGGTGTGCTGGGGAATAGTACACAAATGTTCCCAAAGAGCTGATAATTAACCTGCTCAGCCAATTTTGCTGCACTTTAACTGGTGTAAGCATGGGAATTTTGTCAACGGAGACTGCAGTATACTGGATAACAATTACGTGATTGCACCCGAAGTGCTGGTCATTGATCTGCTTAGCTGATTTTCTCTACTTCGACTGCACATGAAAATCCTGATCATGAATGCAGACTACAGCATGCCTACAACAGAGCAATTATGCGAATATTCACGTACCTGCACCGAAGTATTGCCCAAATCGCTATGGCAGCTAGTGCCATTACAGCAAATATCGCTAGAAGAATGACCTGCGTCAGATAGAGAATAAAAAACAGGGGGGAGGGGGAGGGGATTGCATATTTCGTACTTGCGAAGTTCACCGGAAGCAGCAACCAGAGGTTTAAGTGATGCAACCTATTATATTGGTTAACAAAATTCGTTGCCGGGCTAGTTGCTTCACGCTAATAAATGAATACTGGTAAGCGCAGTTTCAAAGACGGGACAAATGAAGACACCGACACACGGGTAACACATGTGTCCCGTACGTGTGTATATAGGTGTCTTTGTGTGTCTTATGTGTCGGTGTCTTCTCTTTCCCTGTCTTGAAACTGCGCGTAGCAGCGTTCATTATACCATATTGGATCTGAGATACCACGAGATACGTAGATTCGTTTCGTAATCACGCACGTTCAGGTAGCGGGCGGATTCGAATTGCGTGCAACAGGTTCCGCAACAGGATCGAGCGAGACATAACACGTTCTCGAGAATTTAGTTAACCAGCCTGCATTTCAGCGCACTAGATAGCCAACACGGGCACGTTCTGTTGCACACAACTATCTTCCGCGAGAGGAGTTGTTTTACCAAGCGCAGTTAGCAGTAGCACGGTGCAACTATCCCGCGAGCTGCCCTCGTAAGCCGGTGCGCGTGGCCACCGCGGCCACACTTTGATATTTCGACTCCGCGAAGCGAGTGTGGCAATCTCTTGTCGGACAAACAGTTTGCAGAAAGACGTGTGCTAAGTCTGCAAACTTTCTTTCTTTTAGCTTTGCAAGGAAACTGTCGGACGCTTAAACTTTTGAACTCGAAGAAGATTAGTGATATGGGTGCCGTGCATTAAGCGCACTGGCGCCCGTAGTTGGGTGCAATTCAGTGCCACCGCAATCGCTGAGCTTACCCAATAGTACTCCCTGGCGAAGTCGTCCCACTTAAACGTCATGCTGAAAACTTATCGCTGGGCTAAAATGCCGCCGAAGACAGCCCCCCACAGCGACGGAAGCCAAGCAAAACGAAACTCAAAAGGCGGATGCTGGAGAAACGGAGGAGGGGTTGTTGCGCTAGCCGTCCTCCATAACTATCGGACGCCGAAGCGAGGCAATTTGAGTTCTACACAAGAGGAAATGCATCTAGGGGCTGTTGGGCGAGTCATCTTTTCCTACAACTTAGAAATTTAAGAGAAAAGCGCCTCATCGCGCAGGCACCGCTCACGGGCCCACACTTGTTTTCAAAGCGGCGTCTTGGTATCCATGACGTCGGATTTGGCCCCCTCGTGAGCGCTGCGCAAACCAACTTCGAAACATTCATTTCTTTCAGTAAATAAAGAAAGAAAAGAAAACATAGGAGGTTAACGCAATAACTGCACTCGCTTACAGCCAAGCATATTTGTGGTGAATTCAGATTATCAGTACGTTAACATATTGGTTAAACCTCATTAGGTTTTCAGTTCCGGTTTGGGTTTTAGTCTCCCCACATGGTAGCTGCCTTTAAGCAACGAAAGTTCTGGAATGCTTTGAAAGTTATTTTGCACGACTCTAATTATACAAGGACGTCACACATGCGATAACAGAGGACGACTGCTGCAATGTAACAGAGCTAAAATCTGTCCAGCTATTTTAATTTGTTAAGTGTGAACAAATACCAACTCGCCTGATTTTCGGTCCCGCTTGACTCAATGATTATTATGAGGGCGCTGCAGTAACCTATCTTAATAAAAAAAGAAAAAAAGGCCAGCAATATATGTTTACTAACACAGGCGGATAGAGTATTCTGCACACGCTGTACTGCGTACGTCACTTAATCAAGTTACCGGCTGCATGAACCATTTTACCCGTGTCGAATTTAACCACAAATAAAAAATTCCCAGTAAGGCGCACTTCAATAGTCACAGTGTGGTGTTGCATAGTATATAATCAAGCGTTTTATGATAACAGAAGATTATGCGCTAATTCCTTTGTTTTCGCTCCATCAAGATTAAATTTTCAGAACTGCGCAAAAGAAAAAAAAAGAAAGAAATGAAAAAGAGGGACTCGCTTGGCATCGTTATTTGTCTGGGTCCTCTCGGGCTTTCAGTTGGTGACAGCTTAGTCAGTTCACGTCTCTGCAACAGCTACCTTGCTTCTCCGACCGTGGTCAGGGTGCTCGTGCCACCGGCAGCTTTTCTTTCTTCGTTATTTTTTTTTTTTGGGGGGGGGGGGGGGGGGGGCTGGAGGACACGTCAGGTGAGTCAAGAAGCTGGGGATTAAACTGAACGATGAGGAGCAAAATATGCGAGCCGTTATCTTTCTCACTAAGTGGCTTCCTTCGCGGCAACTTACTGTGCCTTCTATGAAACTTTGTCCGTGGCGCGCTTGTAAGTTGGCTTCTCCGCTGCAAGAGTCTACGTGTGGAGAAGCACGCTTCTGGGTTGTAACATAAAAAAGAGCGCCAAGTATACATACGTCTCTTCCAACTAACTGCCGGTTGGTTCGCGCTGAAACTTCCCACAGAGGTAATATTTTACGGTGAGTACAGTTGATTGCCAAGGGTGCATACATTAATTGCCTGTTCCGTTCGCAACAAACTTAAATTGTGCGCCGTCAGCGGCGACGTCACTACAAAAAATGTTGATTTCGCTGCAATATTTCAGATGTGGCGCCAATGTCACCACTACAGTTAAACATCGCGCTCACCATGTATATATTTAATAACCTCTGCATTCAAAGAGCGTGGATCGTGCTCGTAATGGCGCCCAGCCATTCGTGATCCGTGACTTTAACCTCGTTCACCACATTGCGAAGTGTGTGTGTGTGTGTGTGTGTGTGTGTGTGTGTGTGTGTGTGTGTGTGTCTGTGTGTGTGTGTGTGTGTGTGTGTGTGCGTGTGTATGTGTGTGTGTCACACACACACAGTTGCAACTTGCTCCTCGAAGCGACAGGGCGTGTGTCGAGTGAGCTCCTGAACGACACTCCGCAATGTGGTGAACGATGTCAAAATCATGAATCCGGGATGTGTGTCGGCGAAAAAAAAAAATTAAATTATGGGGTTTTACGTGCCAAAACCACTTTCTGATTATGAGGCACACCGTAGTGGAGGACTCCGGAAATTTCGACCACCTGGGGTTCTTTAACGTGCACCTAAATCTAAGTACGCGGGTGTTTTCGCATTTCGCCCCCATCGAAATGCGGCCGCCGTGGTCGGGATTCGATCCCGCAACCTCGTGCTCAGCAGCCTAACACCATAGCCACTGAGCAACCACGGCGGATGTGTGTGTGTCGGCGACAACTGATCTCTTCGTCCACGTTCATTTCCTTGTAATTTTCTTAATTATTTCATACATTTCTATTTCAACCACACCTAATTGCCCCTCTAATTACTCCATATGCTTTCCTTGGATTCACTGCCTGCTTTAAGTATATATACACGCTCGTCTGAGCTCTGCCATTTCCTCTCTACTTCACCCACGTGACCGGCTTCCAACATTTCACATGCGTACACTTTTTTTTCCACTTTGACACTCCTAGTGCCAACGCATCAAAAGAAATGGTGGACCAAATGATTTATTTACGTGAGATTGAGGACACAAAAAGTGCGAACAGAAAACCGTCTGTAAAGAGCACGCACCTGAACAACAACCTATCATGAAGTCGCCTCCCTTAGATGAAAGTACCCCTCTCTGTTCAGCGCCGAACAGAGGGGTACTGACACCTTGACAGGATCAAGCACAGGGACGAGGAAATGCACGTTGTCTACCCACTGAACGCTTATCGCGTGCTCAAAAAGAAATCGTACCCACGTCAAGAAGTCATGGATAACGAAAACTAAACAAATCCGGCACAAGACGCTCGGAGGCTCGAGCCTATACTCTTTCAGTGCAGTATGCTCACCGATTAGCGGTCAGAAATTTCGCACAGTCACTGCTGTGGCGCCTACGTCACAGATGTCTGCACGGTATTATTAGAGTTGCAAAGATTATTTGTTACATATGCCTTGCGGCAAGCCTCTAGAAACACAAACCTGTTCGATCTACAGATAAATTTATCTGGCGGATATATCAGGTGGTGAGGTTGAAAGCCACGCGCTTCGTGCCACTCCAGCTATTTCATATTTTTTTTTACCGAAGAAATCAGATAAACAAAGAAAATAAAAATGTTGGATGACGCGATGGCACAGTTAAGCTCAAGGTTTAAAAAAAGATAAATAAAGATAAAGTTCAGACGCACGCACACAGCGTTTTTTTTTTTTTTTAATTTGCCCGCTTCACCATCCCGTACGGCTGGCAAACTTGGCGGGACACACAGCACGTACTGGCTCGTCGCTAGCGCCAATCGTGACAGCGGGGAAGAATAAAAAAAAGTAGTGGAATTAAGGTCAAGCTGCCGCCTTTCCTCCTCTCCGCTCGCGAAGCGTTTTATATAACCGCAGCGCGCGGGTACCCATCACCGCTGTCATCGCACGTGGAACGCACGGGCGCCGGTAACCGGGGGAGTTCGAAGATATGGGCGCGTCGAAGATTTTATCCCTACTTTTAGCGACGCTCCTGTCGGATTCCGTCGTCTGCGGCCGTCGCGCCGAACGCGGTCTCGCCAAAGGCGCCAGCGCTGCGGAAGTCTCCTCGAGCCACGGCAGAACGTTCGCGAACTTCGACAGTTCTCCGGCCCTGACGCACCTCGAGTTCGACGAGGGTTCCCCCTCGAAGGTGCACCGCCACGGCGGCGACGGCGGCGATCCTAGCGCCGTCTTCCCGCCCGAGCCACACCCGGGTTCGGCGTTCGGCAGTTACGACTACGCGCCGCACGATCGGAACTACCCCCAATGGCACCAGCCTCAATCCTTTCACGACGTCGACGCGGCACCGTCGTTCTGGCAGGCGTACGGCGAGGAGACGGTGACGAAGCGACCCGCGAGCGCGCTCTCGACAGATGCCGGCAGGCAGACCGTCGACCTCTCCGAGTTCCACCCCACCCACTCGTTTTTCGGGAGTATGTTCACGGTTTCGCCGGACACCGGTGACGGTAGCAAGTCCTCTCCGCCCGCGGCTTCCCCGCCCGAAGCCGTCGGCTCTTCCGTCGACAAGGGCTCGCGAAACGCGACCACCGCGCCCGGAGAAGACGCGCACGCCGTTTCGACGTCTGTTCGACGCGAATCGTACGGGGTCCACGTGGGCGGCAAGGCGGCCGGAAACTATCCGCCAGACCTGAGTACGTCTCTGGTGCAACACCGCGACGGTGGCACCGAGACTCCTAACCCAGGCTCGCCGACTGTCGGTAATGAGTTTACTCAAACTCGGGAGACTGGTAGACTGGGTAGACGTCGGGAGACTGGCACCTTCCTTCGGACCACGTCAACCGCAATGGGCGTCGCTAAAGACTCTTCGGAAACGCCTACTCGACCCGACTTGCCGAGAGGGACGGACTCTACTCGGGGTGCAGCAGCCGTCCCGGACGTTTCGAGGACAACCGCTGCGTTAAGAGAGCCCAGTTTCGCGGATGCTGATTCGAATTTCGTCGACGGAGACGAAGCTGCCCGCACTACTCGAGGTGTGACGTCAACAGCCGCCGGCGCTAGCGCTGAAGCCACGTCTTCGACTGTCCCAGCTCCTGCGCCCGAGGACTTCGTCCCGCGCCAGGCCGCCGCAGAAACGGTTGCTTCGACTTCGAAGCCCGCCGGCGGCTTTGCGCAGCTTGCCACTCCGACCGAAGCAGGCGGTGGTGCTGACAAAATCGTGGAGACCACAACTGGACGTGTCTTCACGCACGCAACAACCGCAAGCCGTCCTGCACACCCCGAGACGTCCACGAACGAAACGGAGACTCCAGCTACGCAGTCTGCCTCTAAAATCACGCCTCCGGACAACGCGTCGCAGACTTTACCTTCCAGACTTCCTGAAAGCACCGAAACGCCCAAGCTTGCGACGTCCCCGCGAGAGACGCTAAGCCCGGTTCAACATGTGGTCTTCAGAAACGAATCTTCGGACTTGACGACTACACAGGCTACTACGAATTCGTCTGCAGTCTCTGAAATCGCCGGACTCCTGTCTGACCGCCTCGAGACGACCACTTCGCCTGCCACCACCAACACTGCCCTCGGCAGGCAATTGCAAAACGGCACCACTGCGTCTTTGACGCGAGCTCCGGTAGAAGACGGCAATGGGACTTCCACGCGGCCCGTCGAGTCTTCAACGTTACGCCAAACTTTCCCAGCGGCAACCGCTGGCGTGCGCCGACAAACGACCACCACCTCGAGCCCCACAACCGCGGAGCCGACGCGAGGCTTTCCAACCGTACCTAAAGCCGAAGCTCCGGTGGCACAAGCAACGCCAGCGAGGAACGCGGGGTTCAAACAAACTCTTCCCCCTCCGCCCCCTGTCGGCCCTCCGAAGACCACGAGGCCCCCGGTTACGGCCGACGCTTACGTCAGACCGATCACTCAACACGGCGTGCACGAGTTCGTGCCTCAGCGCCACCGAGACGTTGAGGATTACTTCTACCACGGCCAGCCCGGCCACATGGAGGACCACGACGAAGTGCGTCGGAGCCAGTGCGGCAGGTGCCAGCGCAGGCTCCACTACTGCGTGCAGAAGTGCTTCGTGCATCACAGCTGCGAGGCAGAGACGAATGCAGGTGAGGCTGCGTTCGGGAAAGCCTGCTTCATCAATGGCACGTCTGTACGTTACCAAGCTAGTTGAGCTATTTTTTTATGCGAAGCATATTTGCAATCACTCAGTTCAGCCATTGGCCGCGACCGCGCAGCCACCATTGAGGGTATGAGTCATCGTTCATTGCTGCGCGTCTCATATGTGGGTATATTCTCTTTTAAGCTTGCTATGTTTGTTATTAAGTTGCTTCTATTTTTATGCGTTGCATATTGCAATCACTCAGTTCAGCCCTTGGGCGCGGCCGGGCAGCCAGCACTGACCTTTAGCGCAACCACGTGACGTGACGTCACGACAGCCGCGGAGGAAAAGCTGGGCCCCAACTCGCGCAATATGCAACGCATTCTTGGCTTAACCAAGCTAAGAGCCTGGCCATTCCTGTTGTTTCTTCGTCTAGCCGAACCAAATATAGCCAAGCAACAGCAGTTCACCAGGCTAAACAGTGGTTCAACAACTAAAATAAAGGCTAGTATGCTTCGCATCCTGGGCTTAACCTTAGCTAAGCCACAGCCATTTTTTTTTCCTTTTACTGACCACGGTAGCTGTGCCTGTGGCGCGTTCTGCAGGCGGTTGCTACCGACCGGCAGTTTAACTTCCTCCATTTTCTTGTAGTGCATGATTACTATGCCATACTGCGACCCAACGCTCCTACACTATGCCGAGCCTCTGACTACTGCCGACGGCTTGGAAGCAAGTTTGTAAACGTAATGCTTTCTCCCTGCAGACCTCACCTGTCCCCGGATCAACGCCCCCTGCATGCCCCCTTACAAGCACGAGGTAGACCAGTGCCGCCACAGCAGTGACTGCGAGAGCGCCAACCACCTCTGCTGCCTGGTCGGCTGCTCCCGACGCTGCGTGCACGGTGTGCCGGTCCGAACCCAGCATTAGGCCTACTTCTTCAACCACGTGACGGACACGTGACACCTTCAACCGCACGCGTGCGAGCTTGCGTCCACTCATTACATACACTCGCTGATCTTAATACTGTGACGGTTAATATACTTTCACGCGTCTAAATATAAAATGGGCCTACGCTTTATCGCAGGCGTTTTACTCGTTTTTTTTTTTCATGAAATAAAATGTTTTATCCGCGCTGTCTTGCTTTTTCTTTCGCGTAGATCTTCGCAAATGTGCGGTGCTGCTGAGTTAATGCCTCTTCGTCGCAGCGAAACGTGACACAAAGCGAGAACGAAGGTTTTTTCCGGTACAGCTGCCTGTGCACAACCCATGAAGGCTATCGCTTTTGTGGCCCGCGTGAAAAAACCTTTGCAGACGGACTGATTTGCGGGCATTTAAAATCTGTTGCCTAGACACTGCGGCCAGAAAACAAACCCCAGTAGTAGTGCAATTGTAATAAACCTTTATTTCAATGCCAAAACATAAAGCTGCTTCGGAGGTGCATGGTCTCACGCACTGCATGTGTGCGAGTATGGTATCACCTTCGAAAGCGAATGGAATATCGAATTATCAAACGCCAATTTCATCATTAATACAAAACGATCGTCACATTCGTAACGTTGTCGTTACACAGCACGTTATAAAGGGCTTTCAAAAGCACAAACGTAACGCTACGAAAAAAAAAAGCGGCTTGTACGCATACTCTAGACACTGCCGCGATTGCGAATGATAGCGGTTTCGTCTAAAAAAAAAATCTGACAAGGTCTCGGAACCGCGGCGAGTGTTCAGCCGCACTGAAAAGACGCCGGACTCAAACCTCGTTGATTTGAAAATAGAAGTTTACACTCCCTCTGGCTCTAACCGACGTGGCGTCATTCACTACGTAACTTGTCGCATTTTTCTGTCGACTACGGTCGCCGGGATAAAATTCGTGGTAATTTCTTTCCTATTTCATGTTTGATCACGCACCGGTGGCAATATTTAGCGTTAGTAGGCGATTCGAAAAAAAAATATTTAAACGTGCCAACTTTCGGATAGCGGCTATTCAATTCGAAGGCCTAATCGAATTGGGCGGTTTCTTTATTCTGAAGCTTCGAATATTCGCACATCCTCATACAAATGAGCAAAAGAACACGCGAGCGTCGGCACCGACGTTCTTGCTTCACTTAACGGAATGGACATCATAGACTGTAATTAAGCACTAGTCTGTTACAACAGATTATAATGACTATCGGGCGGCACCTTCGTGCACGCGCATCAATAGGGTGCCTCGATGCGCGCGACCTCCTAGCGCATCGAGGCACCCTCTATGCATCACTGGGAGTCTGAACACAAGCCGTCCATGCGGGCTGCGCTTCAAGCTAGCGGGACAAGTGGTCAGGCGAATAATTGTAAGTTTCATCGTTACGTATACGTGCACGGACCCTGCTTATCATCGTGCCAGAGCGCCAGCATGGCGGCTTACGATATCGTCAGTAGCAAGCCATCTCTATTGTCACTACGGCTGGGCTTGTACGATTGCGCCTGGGAAAAATGTATACTCGGTATTATCAGTCAAGCAAACAGTTTTTTTTTTTAAGGAAAATGTTCATACGAAAAGCACGGTTGTTTCTTTCTTCAAAGTACCTGCATGCACCAAGAAAAAAATATATAATAATCAGTTCTTTTAACTCTCGCATGCAAATACTACAGCAACCGATAAAAAGAGTGATTGTCTCTTCTTCCAGGCAAAGTAGACTGCCGCCTGGAGCGGCACTTCGAGGAGGGCTCGGCGTACACTTGGCTACCCAGCTTCAACAGCAGGTCACAGAGAACGTTACATTTCGTTTAATGCAAACGGGATTCCATTTGGCATTCTTATTCACTCCCTCTTTTACGGTCCGTAGTAACGCACAGCACAATGAGCTGATACTCGAAAAACCTGTTCGCCTTTTTTTTTCCTTGGCAATTGCATTACGCCTCGCAAAGCGACGTTTAAGAATGTTCGATAATATACAGGTAAATCTGGTAGAATGGGAAGGAGGAATCTATCATCTGGCTTTGCCCGGTTCGGCAAAAATACCTTGAAACGCCGCTGTTAATAATGAGGGTAAAATTTTAAATCGATGCCCAGCCCTATGCCGAGCAGGCTTGCAGTATAAGGACGACTTGTTTTTCTCGGCTCGCCATTATCAAGCTTTAGATAGTCAGCGGTCAGAACTAAACGTGGAAGCCATGTATAGCCCCAGTGGGGGCAAGTTAGAAGATCCCTTAGTGACCAAAATTTATCCGGAGTTCCCCCCCTCCCCCCCACTAAGGCGTGTCTCGTAATTAAATCGTGCTTTTGGCACGTAAAACCCCAGAAAACCAGAATCGTAGTGCTTCTATGGTGCAGCCATCTTTTCCCCGGGAGGGGAGGGGGGGGGGGTGCGAGAACTGGCGAAAAAAAAAAGAGAAAAAAAAGGCAACCACAGAACGACCACAATAACGGTCAGCCTGTTCGCATCGCGTGCTCGCCGCCAGTATTCTTCGCTCGTCGCAGCTTTGTCGTCAGCGGTCACGTGGTCGAACCCGCGCCCTGGCGTGTCGACAGACGGGTGGCTACAGGGGTCGACATCACGTGCACATATTCTAAATGGGTGCACGAGAGAGCGAGAGAAACGAATCTAGTTTTATGATGCCGGACACTTTCAAGCATACACATTCAGCAAGGTCAGGCTCGTGCGTCTATCTATCTGTCCTCGCCCACGAGAGACGACAGCGACCTCGTCACGAAGCGTCCCAGCTTCGCTACGACTGCAGAATAACACCGAACCCGCGCCCTGGCGTGTCGACAGACGGGTGGCTACAGGGGTCGACATCACGTGCACTTATTCTAAATGGGTGCACGAGAGAGCGAGAGAAACGAAACTGGTTTTATGATGCCGGACACTTTCAAGCATACACATTCAGCAAGGTCAGGCTCGTGCGTCTATCTATCTGTCCTAGCCCACGAGAGACGACAGCGACCTCGTCACGAAGCGTCCCAGCTTCGCTACGACTGCAGAATAACACCGAACCCGCGCCCTGGCGTGTCGACAGACGGGTGGCTACAGGGGTCGACATCACGTGCACTTATTCTAAATGGGTGCACGAGAGAGCGAGAGAAACGAAACTGGTTTTATGATGCCGGACACTTTCAAGCATACACATTCAGCAAGGTCAGGCTCGTGCGTCTATCTATCTGTCCTAGCCCACGAGAGACGACAGCGACCTCGTCACGAAGCGTCCCAGCTTCGCTACGACTGCAGAATAACACCGAACCCGCGCCCTGGCGTGTCGACAGACGGGTGGCTACAGGGGTCGACATCACGTGCACTTATTCTAAATGGGTGCACGAGAGAGCGAGAGAAACGAAACTGGTTTTATGATGCCGGACACTTTCAAGCATACACATTCAGCAAGGTCAGGCTCGTGCGTCTATCTATCTGTCCTAGCCCACGAGAGACGACAGCGACCTCGTCACGAAGCGTCCCAGCTTCGCTACGACTGCAGAATAACACCGAACCCGCGCCCTGGCGTGTCGACAGACGGGTGGCTACAGGGGTCGACATCACGTGCACTTATTCTAAATGGGTGCACGAGAGAGCGAGAGAAACGAAACTGGTTTTATGATGCCGGACACTTTCAAGCATACACATTCAGCAAGGTCAGGCTCGTGCGTCTATCTATCCGTTCTCGCCCACGAGAGACGACAGCGACCTCGTCACGAAGCGTCCCAGCTTCGCTACGACTGTAGAATAACACCGCGTTCGCGAAGTGTCGTCCCGGCTTGCGAACGCGGTGCACGCAAAGAGGGCGACGCTGGGGAACCACGGGAGCCGGAACTTCCACTCCAGGAACGCGTTCCACTCCGCCTCCTCCTCCTCGTAGCCGCTGCGGTGGCGGTCCACCGCGACACGCTCGGCCAGCTCGCGGGTCACGTGGTAGGCGAACAGCACGTTCGTCCTCGGACAGTGGGAGCCCCAGCCGTCGCTGCGAGGGTCGCGCAGCAAGCGGTAAGAGCGCGTGACGTCAGTTCGGCCCCCCCCCCCCCCCCACGCAAGCCTCACGCGAGCGCAAGCCTCAATCCTGCGTCGAATCCAAACTAAGTCGTGCCCCAGCCCACAGTGGCTGGCCTTAATTAGCAACGGGCAATGGAACCCAATATGTCAAAATTGCACAAATCACACATTGGCTACCCAAAATCACATTCTTTGGGGGAGCGAGGGCTTACCCCCTCCCAGGTCGCTCCTGCCAGCTCCCTCACAACAGACGTGGGAGTAGCTGCTCAGAACGCCGGATGAAAAACGACAAAAAAACCCTCGTTGCCTGGGCCGAAAGGGTCGCTCCTCGTGAGGGGCCATCCTAGGACTCGGGCCTGCCAGATCGTAACTGAGCAGAGTCTCAATAAAATTGTTACCACCCCCACCCCCATGCTGTATGGGGTGTATATGTGTCTGGGGCATGACGTCAGTTCGCACCCCGCATGATGTACGGGGGTTTGTGTATGTCCGGGACAACGTCCCAACACATTCCGGGATTGCATCTTGAATATGTATACATAGCACACATGTAGTACAGTCACCGGCAAAAGTTTACGGGGCACGGGTTTCACGACAAATTCAGATTTAGTATCTGTTAAGGCGTAGCGCTTCTAATCTAGTGGATCGCATTGTAGTTCGCAAGAATTGCTACGGATCAAATCGTTTAATTTAAGAGGCCACGTGCACAGGCTTCGCGGAAAATCTGGCCCTTTCGCAAATCCTGCGTCTCGTAAACTTTTGCGGGTGACTGTACGTAGGAAAAGAGACGGGCCGCGAGCCCCCTTTCACTGTTCTTGTTCGTGTTCCTATATAGGTATGTGTGTGCTGGTAACGTATTCTAGATGCAACCTTATCCAGATCGCCCGCTCTTCAACCTTTGCACTCTGGTAATGCCCTGGCTGTCAACACGCGCCGTCACCATTGTGACGAGCATGTGACGCCCCCCTCGGCATAACCTTCGTTGGCCCACCGAGCCTGGCGGGCCAACGAAGGTCACGTCGAGGGGGCATCACATGCTCGTCGCGGCAACCGTCATTATTTACGAAGCAAGAAGAAAGGAAAGCGCTAAGGTGGAGCATTGCGCAACAAAATTGAAGCCAGGAAACGCGCAAAAAAGAACGAAACGACAGAAAAAAAGAAGAGAAAAAACAAACAAACAAGAAAGACAGGTCAACTTTCTTTTTTTTTCTTTTTTCTTGCCCTGTCTTGTCCCTTGTTTTTCTTTCTCCTTTCTTTTTTGCTGTCTTTTCGTTCTTCTTGCGTGTTTTTCTTTCTCTACCTAAATGATACAAAGGTGCTGTCGTGAAGATAGGTCGGTCCACCACCGCAAGGGGATTAAACATGAATATATTATTGTCATTTAAAACTCTCATAGCCTGGATTTATAGGCGGCTGAAAAGAAAAACATCTCACTTGCGCTTAGAAATACTTTTAGTGAAGTTAGAACGTCAGAAATCACTTTAACGCCAAGCCGAGGGTGACCTCTTCAGGCTCGTTATGAAAAACTGAAACGGGTAATGCCTTCACAGCCGCATACAAGCGTCGTCGCGTTCAGATTTGTGGCAACTCACACTCGTTACGTCACGAAACCGCGACGACAGGCTAGAATGATCTAAATATTACCAACTCTTTATTTGGAAGCGGTATGCGCTGCTTAGAGATGCAAACGCATCAGCAAATGCAATGGCCACGTTCAGGACACTGGCCTACCTCATGTCTTCCCCGATCATCCTGTGAATGTCCTTCAGCGCGGCGTCGTTGTCGCAGTCTTGCCAAAGCGGCAGCGGATCGGTAAACTCGGTTTCTCCGTCTGTGGAAAGAGGACGCCCGTTACACGAAGAGACAAACGGTATAATCGCTCCGCTCTCGTTTCGAACGTTTAAGGAGCACTGACACATATTTTAAAGTTGTAGACACTCTAACAAACGCTTCTCACAAGCGAAAGGAAGACACTTACCAGGTTTGAAGGCTCGGAAGCAGCTATAAGATATTTTAATTGGATACTAAGGTTGGTCTCGAAATGTCGCACCTTAGGTCATCCACATATCGTGACGTCATGACACAATGTAAAATTTGCTGACGTCGTGTAGCAATAAGGCTAGATATTTATGCCGTTGCTCATAAAAAAAAATAGCAAGAGTGCTGCTCGCGGTTCTTTTAGCTTTGCTCATGCGTGACAGCCGGAGCAAGTCACTGTATCGTGGCGCCATGACGAACCCGCCTCGTGCACACCGAAACTGGTTTGTAAAAGCAAAATAAGTATTACAGTATCCGGTTAATACGACCTCGGTTAATTCGAATACAGTGGAAAGTCCTGGCGAGAAACTATGCATCGCTATTGAAGGAAAACTCGTCTACTTCGAACGCGAAAGCATGCCGTTTCGGTTAATTAGACCCCCGCTCTCATGCGGGAAGCGGTTACTGAAGGCTTAAAAACCCAAAAAACTCAGCAGACCGCGATACTCCTTCCCTAGCGTTGACGTTGTTTCCCTAGAGGTGAAGCTGGCACTCCTTCACCCCACGAAGCCATCCGTTGCTACTTGCTTAAAGAGACACTAAACCAAAACAATAAGCCAGTTTATACTGATAAAGCATTGTTTGAGAACTCTGCAGGCGGACATTTAAAATTAATGGTTAGAATATTTCATGAGAAAGTTGAAGGTCAAAGTATCAGTACTTGAATTTCGCGCCGAAAGCCCGACACCAGTACGTCAGTGTGACGTCAGGGATTTCAAGGTATGTTATCGTATTTGGGCCGCGTTGGCTAAGTAAAGGTTCTCCAAACTTGCCATGTTTAATATTTGGTTCCTTTAGAACATAACGCAGTCAATCTGCACTGCTATGTAAGTAAGTAGGCCCTAGAAGACGCTATAAAAAATTCATGACGTCGCAGCGACTTGTTGCGGGCACTTCAAGGAGGTGTGGCCACCTATATTTGGCATTTGCGCTTTTTCTTGCTTACTAAGCGTCTTATCGTTGTAAGAGTGGTGTTCTTGGTGTTGTAGAAGGGTAATTTAATGATGAAGAAGAAATCATTTTTCTCTTTAGTGTCCCTTTAATGTCGCGTCATGACCCCATATTCAGCAGACTGCTTTGTCTGCTTAGCGTGGTGTAGCGTGGCAATCGCACAGCGCTGCTTCCCATCGAGGTCAAGAACTAAATTCTTCAGGACTCCTTTTTGATCTTAATAGACATGAATTCGTTCAATTTCCGGCGTTTGTTAATTCGACCTTTCGGATAATTCGACCAAATCTTGCAGTCCAGCAAGGGTACGATTCACACACTCCACAATGGTGGCGATTTGGGCGAGATGATATTCCATGACGTTTTCTTGACAGTAGTGCCACTAGGAATAGGTGAAGGAAAAATACTTAAAAACGTAAAGAAACAAGAAACAGTTGCTAGGAGACAGGCAGCACTTAATTCCACCTGAAGTGACACCTGTGAATTGCTTTTATACTTCAGCGAACAGGACGACAAAAAACGCAGCTCATTCAACACGTGCCTACAGAAGACGAAGAAATTTGCATATTCCACGCACGACAAAAAAGACAGACGGTGAGAACTCACGCATATCTCTCCAAATTTTATTACGGCTTCTGCTTCTGCAATCTCACGTGTCCGATCTCAGCGTGCGATCGAAATGTGTTAACAGCGGTAAGCAAAGAGACCACATGTGTTTCCCACCGTAGGCACATTTACGTCAAAGCCGCATGCGCGAATGTGTTAGCAATGGTGAACACATCAATCATAATCGTCATCGAACCACTCAGGCGACGTGGCAAGAAGGCTGCTCCGACTGCTGGAGCTTGTTGAAAACATGTCGGTATGTATGTCGGAAAACATGTATGTTGGAACAGTATGTCAGAAAACATGTTGGATGTCGGTATTTTTGTCATGCGATGGGTCGGAGTGTTTTTTTCTTCTTTTTCTTGTGTTTGTTTTGTATTCTTACGCGCGCGTACGTGTTTCGCGCTTCCCACTCGAGCAGAAGAAACTCCTCAAGAAGAAAGCTGAAACCCAATGACAGCGTGACCTCCGAAACCGGGTGACACACCCAATCGCGCGTTGCTCGATCTCGGAGGCTATTCTAAAAAGAAGAAAAATTCACCTATATCCACGCGGGCTGCGCTGAAATCGGCGACGTACGCGACGACTCCTCGGGTTGGGACGTCGAACCACTGCCCGTCTACCTTCCACTGTACCGATTCCCTCTGCGTAGTCGCGACGTAAACGCTGTCGAGGCTGAGGTGTCGGTGCTCGAAGTTGAGTCCGGCTTCGGCCGCCGCCAGAGTGAGTATGACCTGCCGGAAGATGCTGACCGCCTGCCCAGTGCTCAACACCTGCGCCTGGCAGAGATAGATAGATAGATAGATAGATAGATAGATAGATAGATAGATAGATAGATAGATAGATAGATAGATAGATAGATAGATAGATAGATAGATAGATAGATAGATAGATAGATAGATAGATAGATAGATAGATAGCGAGCCGGGCGGCCGCGCGCGCCCGCCTGGGCCGCTGTATCTCGATAACTATCTTCGACGGGGACACAGTCCGCCGTGCGCTGTGCTACCGCGACTTAGTTCGCCTTGATGTGCAGCACGAAGGTCGATTCGCTCGCCGCTGCTGCCGCGCTTCCTCGCTCCAGCGTTTTGACAGCGAGTTTCCGTGGTCATCGAGCGAGGCGTGTTCATGTTTGCTTGTGTAAGCGTGACGCCATGCTTGTCAATTTAGTTATTATGCCTATGTTTACAAGTTTATACGTAAATTACTATTGTTATTTCGTATAGCTGTCCACTAATTTGCTATCGCAATGGGTGCTTCGCTTTTGGGGCGAAACCGCGACTTTATTTTAACGGTAAAAATATTGTATACTATAGAATGACCAAAGCCTGAACAATTACAAGCTTAAAATGTTTTTTTACCGAGGCACGAGCGGCCTTATACGAAAAAAAAAATATTTTTAAAAATGTTGTTATACAATGGTAACATACACTACAGCATATGCAGAAAAGCAATGTTGCCCGGCAGTAAACAGTCGCATGGAATGTGAGCTGCAGCACGGTGCGCGTGATTAAAATGGCCCCAAGTTCATTGTAACAATACCGCACGGCGGTGCCGACAAACGAATAATCGAAGTAAACACCTTAACACGTGGCCTCCGAGATTCGCGAGGGCGCGCTGTCTCGGAAGCCACGCTTTACAATTACCGGTATTTGTTACACCCAATTTTTCGTATGCCGGCATCGCTGCGCAGTCTTGGGGCGCTTTCCAAAACGTGCACCTAGTTCCAGCTCATATTTCACGTGACTGTACATCGATTCATGTTAATGTCTGTTAGCTTCGTTTTTTTGCCTTACCAATCAGCTCTTCCAGCTACTAAATTTTTGAAATACGACGTATGATGAGTGCCGTTAGTTGTAGTCGTGACCTGACTGTAAGGAAGGTTTGCTATTTATTTGCTGTTTCAATAAGAAATTTGTTTTTTTGCCCGTTTCAGCTAAGGAACGTACTGTTCCTTGTCAGCACCTGTCATGACTCATTGGCTAAACAGAGAGGGTCACGTGATGAGCGCGTCTTAGTCAGTGCGACGTACCTTCATTGACGATAGTGGAATTCCGGCGTAGTCCATCTGCAGCACTAGGTAAGGCTGAGGTACTTGACGATAGGCTGAAAGGAGATGTAGGTATACAGCAATTGAATACATTAATAAAGTAGCCAAACCAATGTGCATTATAAGGCAAACGTTAAAATAACGAGGCTGGAATGCTAAGTTAGCCTTTTTTGCAACCATCTTGACGTTTGCTTTAAGGAAAATCAGAAAATGATTATTAGCTGAGAAAAAAATGGTATGTGACAATCCAACTCCTTCTTCCCAATAAAAATTATAATTCGGAAATTGCGTCGGAGATGACGTAAGTGAACATCCCATCTTTCGCCTTTGACATTTGAACGTACCTTCTTTTACACGAGAAGGAAGTTAAGAAGGACGCAAGGGAGAGAAAGCAAGACAGGAGGAGAGAGTCAGGGAAAGGAGGTCGCAGGAAACAATACGAAAGGCAATAAAATGATATGCAGATCCTACGCACTGTGGGAATCAATGCATTTATGGATGGAAGAGAAGAACAACCGAAGAGTGAATGCGAGCGAATGTACGTATGAAACTAGCGATAAAAATTATAACGGGACGATCAAATAGGGAAGCGAAGAAGAGAGAGCAAAGTTCGTTCTTTCTCATTGAAGTTGATCAAGTCTCTCCAAGATGCTAATCGGCGTTGATGAAGCAGGAGGCAGGTTCGAGGTAACAAACTTGGAGATACATTGCAGCGAAAATATTTACACAGTCAAATACAGAGTTTGCAGATGAACGCTGACGATAAACACAGAAGTGAACAGCGTCTTACTCTTCTGCCTTTCCTAAGTTAGAGCATAGGACAACTGTCCCTACACACGACCAACCGAGTCTCACTGTTCGAACACCAAGTGGTTACAGCCCAGACTAGCATGGCAACGTACGGAGTCTTACTGATCTATCAGTTTAGCGACTACAGCCTAGACTGAAAAGAATGGGTTCCATACAGCCTTTAAATACATTTCAGTAAAACAATTAAAAGAGGATGTGGCAAGCGCTGGCCTGCCTCGGCATTCCCCAAGTCAACGAGGTTACAACTTAATTTAAGCCACCACCTACTGGGTTGTGTCTAATCTGGTTAGCAGAGTTGTTAGACTTTAAGCAAGCATTCAGCACTCTTTCCCAGCATTCCCACGCTCTTAGCGATTCTTCGCAGCCTGGGTGGCTCTAATTTCGGTCGTCACGTTCTCGCGGGATTTTGCCCGCAGGCCCGCTCTCATAGGATACCAGAAGTGGTACTACACCGGCAATTTACAAGCGCTCCGTCGGAGAAGCGTGTTTTGTCGAATTCTATACGCTGTCACTGCGCTGGCCTCTGTGGGCTTTCGACAACTGGGCTGCTCCCCTTTGGGGAATCGTTGGCACCTTCTCCGCGCACGTCACACACCGCCTGGATTGTGCTTGCTATTGTGGGTCCTTTGCCATATAGGCATTTGGACCTCACAAAATGGCGCGAGAAGTCATCACCCCCACCCCCCACCCCCAACCTTTGGTGACGGTGTCATTGCTCCCACATTCATGGTACGGATCAGTTGGTAACTAGCCCTGCATTCAAGCGTTTCACGCACAGTCAATTACAGTGAGAGAGTGCTTGTCAATTACAGAGAGAGAGAGTGCTTGTATACCTTAGTGCGCCACGCCGTCTATTCTCCACGTTTGAGATATGCGTTAACAGAGCGAATGGAGGGATGAATTTGGGGATAGAAATGATAACGGAAGAATGAACGAAAGATGGGACGGGACCGGAAGTGCTTGGGGATGGAGTGACGGGAACGAAGGGATCGCGGGAAGAGGACTCTCGGAGGCAGTGGCCAGTTTCGTCCCCAATCCTCGGTTAATTCCCTCACCGATTATGGGGTCGGCGCTCCTCGGTCTGGCGTCCTGGCGGACTGCGGCGAACTTGAGGCAGGCATCGCTCAATTCTCGCGGGTAGCCGTCCCATACGCACAGAGCCCTATTTGTCCAGAAAACGGGGAGTCGGAAATCAGCATCCATCGCGCAAGCGTTATACGATGTCCACGCGTACGTTCTTATTCTTTATGCACGAAAAGGTTTCGTACGAAGTTCGTTCAAATGTGTGCAGCGACGTGATTCCTTGAGACGACGGAATTATTACGTTGCAACCAAATGACAGTATTATTTTTTAAGCAGCGGACAATTCTCAAAAGCTTTGATACGACGAGCCCTCTGCGACAGTGTTGCGGTCACACGTACGATTTGATACGGAGCACCCACCGAAGCTGCCGTGAGATTGGCGTGTATTTGCCCTCATCCATCCTTCCATCTCACACCACCACCCAACATCTTACAGTGCATTCCATTCTATCTCCTGTGATGCCTGTACCTCCGCCTACCCATCGCGGCTTTGTGCTAACGTTCAAAGTTCGACGTGGTGTCTTTCTTACGAAATGAGTGTTTAGTCTGGCGATAACAATTCTTATTGTCGGTGAAGAGGGAACGTGCGCAGTCTTTCTTCAGATTCAACAGCAGATGCCACGTACTTACCTCGTGAAAAGAACGAATCCCGTGGTGAAATTGTGTCCTCTGTCATCGGTTAGGCGTTCGAGAGCCCTGAAAAAAAAATGAAAGTGGTTCCCTTGTGTCAAAAAATTATGACATTTGTCATTATGTCAAGAATTGTCAGGCGAGTGATGTTTGCGCACGATTTACAGAATGCCATGCCAGTGACGACGGAGAAGGAAACCGGATCAGCAGGTTTGGGGTAAGGGAAGAGGGGAGAGAGGGGTTTTCACACAAGTCGATCGAGGTCGTTTCATTAAAGGCTGGAACAACGAATTGATTTATCTTGCGAACGAGCAATACACCCACAAATTAAACAGAGATGACCCAGAGCGTGTGAGTTTTTGCGTGCTCGCCATGGCGACTAGCAAGTGGTTGCAGAGCTGCTTCGCGTTAACGCTCAACGTGTTCCCGCGGCTTATTTCGCGTTGATGGGCAGCACGAAGGTAAATTCGCTCGCTGCTGCTGCCGCGCTTACTCGCTCGAGCGTTTGAACAGCGAGTTTGTGCGGTCATCGAGTGAGATGTGCTCATGCTTGCTTGTGCGCGCGTGACGTCATGCTTGTTAATTTAGTTAGTATGCCTACGTTTACAATTTTATACGATGAGAACTATCCATACTTCGTATAGCTGTCCACTAATTTGCTATCGAATTCGATGCTTCGCCTTTCGGGAAAAACCGCGAGCTTTATTTTAACGGTAAAGATGAACTACATTGTATATTATACTATGACCAAAGCCTGAACGCGCACATGTGCTTTGATTCTTTTTCTTTGCCACACAGAGGGCGTGTGAGTTATTGCGTGCTCACCTGGCGACCAGCAAGTGGTTGCAGAGCTGCTTCGCGGTAACGCTCAATGTGTTTCTGCGGTTTATTTCGCCTTGATGGGCAGCACGAAGGTAAATTCGCTCGCTGCTGCTGCCGCGCTTACTCGCTCGAGCGTTTGGACAGCGAGTTTGTGCGGTCATCGAGAGAGATGTGCTCATGCTTGCTTGTTGCGTGCGTGACGCCATGCTTGTTAATTTATTTAGTATGCGTATGTTTACAATTTTATACGATGACAACTATCCATACTTCGTACAGCTGTCCACTAATTTGCTATCGCATTGGATGCTTGGCCTTCCGGGAGAAACCGCGACATTTATTTTAACGGTAAATATGAACTACATTGTATATTATACAATGACCAAAGCCTGAACACGCGCATGCGGTTTGCGTTTTTTTTTCTTTGCCACAGAGAGGGCGCGTGAATTATTGCGTGCTCACCTGGCGACCAGCAAGTCGTTGCAGAGCTGCTTCGCGTTAACGGTCAATGTGTTTCCGCGGCTTAGTTCGCCTTGATGGGCAGCACGAAGGTAAACTCGCTCGCTGCTGCTGCCGCGATTCCTAGCTCCAGCGTTTTGATAGCGCGTTTCTGCGGTCATCGAGTGGGATGTGCTCATGCTTGCTTGTTGCGTGCGTGACGCTGTGCTTGTTAATTTAGTTAGTGTATACATATGTATAGAAGTTTATACGGCTGATAAAACTACTATCCTCACTTCGTACAACTGTCCACTAATTTGCTAACGCAATGGATGCTTCGCCTTTCGCGAAAAACCGCGAGCTTTATTTTAACGGTAAGGATTAACTACACTGTATATTATACAATGACCAAAGCCTGAATGCGCACATGTGGTTTGATTTTTTTTTCTTTGTCACACAGAGGGCACGTGAGTTATTGCGTGCTCACCTGGCGACCAGCAAGTGGTTGCAGATCTGTTTCGCGTTAACGCCCAATGTGTTTCCGCGGCTTATTTCGCCTTGATGTGCAGCACGAAGGTAAATTCGCTCGCTGCTGCTGCCGCGCTTACTCGCTCCAGCGTTTGGACAGCGAGTTTCTGCGGTCATCGAGTGAGATGTGTTGATGCTTGCTTGTGCAAGCGTGACGCCATGCTTGTTAATTTAGGTAGTATGCCTATGTTTACAAGTTTATACGGCTGATGAAACAACTATCCATACTTCGTATAACTGTCCACTAATTTTCTATGAGATTGAATGCTTCACCTTTCGGGAGAAACCGCGACATTTATTTTAACGGTAAAGATGAACTACGTTGTATATTATACAATGACCAAAGCCTGAACGCGCACATGTGGTTTGCTTTTCTTCCCCCACACAGAGGGCGCGTGAGTTATTGCGTGCTCACCTGGAGACCACCAAGTGGTTGCAGAGCTGCTTTGCGTAACGGTCAATGTACTCGACGTGCAGGACCTTGAGCACGGCGATTCCGCCCGGCGTTCTGACCCGAAACACGTCGGAGTGTTTTCCCTCGCTCATCTTGGAGACGCTGCGCGCACCCCTGCGGCCGCCGCAGTGGTATAGCCTTAGCCAAGCGTTCACGAGCGAGCATCAATTCAACTTCTATCTAGACTCCGCGACGACAACGACGATGATTATCATGATGATGATCATGATGATATTCGCTAATGGCATCCCCTCTTCATCGCGGTGGCGACAGTCGCTTAGCTTGTGTGAGTCACTTACGCGTCACCCTGTCGTATTGTAGTATTTTACGTATCTCTCCCTTCCCTCGTAATGCTATACGCAGGCCTGCGTAACACTGGCCTGTGAAGATCCCCATCTCTACCCTGCGTTTTTTTTTCTTCACTCTAATCATCCCTTGCTGACATCCACCATCGACCAGTTAACGCCGTCATCACCTTCTAAGCCCAGCGCTTCTGGTATGCGGACGTTCTCTACGCTGTGCTCCGACGACGATGATTTCTAATCAAACACCCTTTGAAACAGCGTGACTACAAGTAGCCACTTAGCCCGCCTGAGCTAATAAGGTTTTACTATATCGATTTCAGCCTAACATTTTTTTTCTACCTCTACATTTATCTTGTGAAGTTATACCTATGCCTCTAACAATATCACCACCATCTCTTCCCTGCCTTTCTTCCAACAACACTCTAAACTTATCTTGCTTATCTTGACCACTGGCCAGCTAATGCTCCCATCCGCTTTGAATACCAGCGCTTTTTGGCAGGTGCACGATCCTTACACTGTAAAATAATTTACACTCTTAAAATAAGAAAGGGTGTAATTGCGCCTATAACTCACACCCTTAGGGTGTTGTTCAAATAACCGACCCTCTAATGATGTGAGTTACCTGTATAGACACATTTGCACCTTTTTTTCACTTTTAAGGGTGTAAATTATTTTACAGTGTACGGTTCGGGCTGCGTGTACATTTTTGCATTCCATTACAATGTGCTGAGTGATCTCCGAATTTTTTTTTTCTGCAACAGAGACATGCTCACCCTGTTACGAATACTTGTTCTTGTGTGTTCCTCTCCTCAAGCAGCTATCTCGGGACTCAAAAAGCAAGGCACTGGCATTAGTGTTCATGATCCTACATTTTATTTCCTGATTTCTTGGTTGGCGTCTTTGTAAAACTCTGCGAACTTTTTTTTTTGCTTTCCAATCTTCGCGTCCAATTTACCATCTCTGTATTTATAACCATGTGCTTTCTGATGACTCCGCGTTCACTAAGTAGTAGTTCGGGAGGGCTCGTTAGATGATGATGATTTTTATGATTTTTATTGGCATCACCTTCGAAAACAGGGCGGCGACAAATAGTGACTCAGCCTTTATATATATATATATATATATATATATATATATATATATATATATATATATATATATATATATATATACACAATCAGGGTTTACTATGCGTTCGCGCTGGGCGGCGGAGTTATGAACGTGGTAACCCCACTGCCACCAGCTCGAGGCAGAACGCGAGGCACAGGGGGATAGAGAACGAATCCAACTCCGGTACGATGCGGCCGCAACACAGACAGCGCCTTCTTCCACTCCTCCTCGGACGCCGTGCCCTGGTTCGGAAGCCCTCAATAAACTGTAGACGACCTACCTGACCTCGTCGTTTCCACAAATCTCTAATCTTTACTGCCCTGTTCATGTTCGTGAACTTCACGCATAACATTTTTGCTGCGAAAGCGTCAAATGACCCATTGAGCGAGGAACTCCGGCGGCGTCTGTAGCAGCGAAACGACACCTAAATTCCCTTTCGCCACGGCGCCACGTCACCAGCGCGCCTCGACGCCACGTCACCAACGCGCCTCGACGGAGCATATACGGTGACGCGACGCCGTGGGGCATCGCGTCGCAAGCCCCGTTGGTGGCCACAGTTGGATTTACATTGTTGGAGCAGCGTGTGCTTATGTTGACCTTAGAGAGAAAATACAGGGCAGTATAAAGCTTGTCGAACCTTTCTTTTGCACTGAATATGTGACAAAGGCATCACCGCATCTATCTTCGTGACGTCGCGCTCTGCAGCCTTTGTCTACGGGACACAGAGAACACGAACAACCGAAACTCTCGTGACCCACGCACGACGAACTCACGTGCGGTCTAGGACGTCGGCAAACGTGGCCGCCACCAACTGGCCGCAGGCTCCGAGCAGTTCGCCGAACAGCCGCGAGGTGTCGCGCGTGTCGAGAGCCGGGTGGGACGCCTGCAGGCTCTCGGCGAACGAGTCCAGCACGACCTTCACGATGTTGGATAAGCCGTCCTTCGGACGAAAAAAAAAAGGGGGGGGGAGCAAACGGGGAATAGATTTTTAAAGGAAAGGTCGCCGTAGCCAGTATTTGTCGTAGTGAGACTATTTTAGGTATCGTTAGTTGTTTCATCGCGTATTTCCACAGGGAGAAAAGAGAGCCGTTAACCAGCCCACTTGTAGCTGTTGTATAGGTTTCTATACAAATAGGCCAACCCGACATATGTGTGCTGTCTTCAGGCGCCCTCTTGATTTTGAAATGGGGATATTAAACGCTACGCCTTTGCACGTCATAGACGTCCGGTTTTGGACACCACCCTCGCAGATCAGTTGCGCATGCGCCCTTTGCGTCGGCGCCTTTGTGCTGACGGCGAATGCGCGGACCACCGCCGACCACGACCAAAATGGGCGAAACAGCCAGAGAAAGCTACTCGCTTTTAAAAGCGCGCACCCGCGTTTCTTAAACTCTGGCTTCTCCTCCACGCTACGGTTTATGAGGAGGAGCCAGCTTTACGTGTTACTTTCCTTCAACGCTGAAAAGTATCTGGCGCACGTGTGCAAGCCCGGAACCACACCAGCATAACAAGGACCCAATTGGCAAGTCTTTATTAGTGAAAAAAATGCACGCGGGGGCAGGATAGACGGGCAAAAATAAGGAAATGAAAACGACAATGCAAACGCCAACTACGTGCACACGCACACAAACGTACACAATCGCCAACACACAAGACGCACGACACTCTAATGGTACATTCGACTGGTTGCTATCGCGCTCCTACTCGGTCTGCAGGGGTGCGGACCTAATGCGAAGCTCTCTCGAGATCGGAGCCAGAGAACGCCTGCCCCGGCCGAATGCGCTACGGCTGCTCCCAGAGCAACCGGGGTAAGCCCCGTGATCGAGTTTGTGTCGTATTTCTGTAGGCTCTCACACACTTACAGGTTGGGGGTAACGAAATCGCCTCCGAGCGCTCCCAGCTGGAGCGGTGCACTCTGGAGTGTCCTGAACGAACCAGGCGAATTTGTTCCGAACGATTGATTTCGACTATAGCCGGATGCAAAGCGCATCACGAGAGCGCTCGAAAGCCGACCAGTCGAATATGGCACATAACGAATCGCTGAAAGCTTAGCGGAACCGAGCTGGACTTACGAGCGTCGATCCTTCCCGGTCACTTAGCGCGTCTTCGTCCAAGTTGTCGTCGCTACTGTCGTCGTTCCCTTGCACGGGCCTGCCGAAGGTCTCGTCAAGCGTGGGTCGCCTCTCGCCGGAATTCCACGCGTGTTCGCTTTTCATGGGGCCTACAACCAGCACCGTGGTCATTCAAGGCACCTTAGAAACAATTCCCGAGGCAACAGTAATATAATTCATTCATTCATTCATTCATTCATTCATTCATTCATTCATTCATTCATTCATTCATTCATTCATTCATTCATTCATTCATTCATTCATTCATAATGACCTCTATTTTTGGCACATTGCAGACGTAAATATAAGTCAATAATAACAAAAAATTAAATTCTGTAGTTTAATGTTCCCAAAGCACGATCTGACCGTGAGGCACGTGTGGGACCCAGGATTAGATTTAACCACCCTGGGTTTTTTTTAAATGCACCTAAACGTAAGCTCACAGTCGCGCGAACAATGAAAACGAGCAGTTTAAACGATGCGTAAGCTACAACAACCGACGCTGTTGGACAAGGAGCTATAACAAAACAAACTATAAACAAGAAAACATATAATCAAGCTAGGAGCGTGAAAGCAACAGCTAGAAAAAAAAAGAGAGAGAGAGGAGGCCAGAAGGACAAAACTAAGTCACAAGCGCACAAGCGTCATCACACGTATCAGCACCGCAAGCCCGATGTATAGTTAAAGGCGTAGGGTCAAATACACGCGCCTGCAACGACTCTCTCTGGTCAACACAATTCAATCTCGACGGCCACGCTTTTTTTTTTTTGACCGCATGCGTCAATAACGATAGATAATATAGTGGATAGGAATATAAATTTGGGGCTGGCGTTGGTCCAGCTCACGGCATAATTTTTGCAGCACGAAGCCGAAGAGAAAGAGCGAAGGGTTAGCAATGTTTGTCCTTCTTTTGTTAATCCTTCGTACTTTTTTCTTTTCTTTTTCGCACTACAGTGCCTCGCGCTTCAAAAATCCCGCCACAATGCTCAAAATATGGCGTCTATGACGTCATTCCGGCTCCGCAATCGCTTTCGGTGCCCGCATTAAGCGAAAGTACGGCCTCCGAGATCCGCTTGGTCTTCGCCCAGAGGGAGTCGTCTCTCTGGGGCGTGGCTGCAATTAACCGCAATACCTTCGCAATACTTGCCGCGACCACCGTCGATTTCGTCGACGTCCTTCTCGTCGGCATCGCAGGCGACGTTCTTGCGACCCACGACACGGGAAGGGCGCGCGAAGTTCATCGCCATCCTGTCCAGTTGCTCTTCCAGCAGGTGCTCGGCCACCATCATCACGATCGCCTCTGCGTAGGTCACGATGAGCAGCACCAGCTTTCGCAGCGCCAAGATGACGAGGAAGCCGCAGAAGACGTAGACCACCGTCAAGCCGAGGTCTTCGCATTCGCTGTCGTCGACGGCGAGCTCTTTCTTCCGAGACATGTGCACCTGCCAGAATCACACCGTGTGTGCTGCACTCTAAAACAGTTGCACCCTTTGGGGTGTATATCTGTCCCACAACGATAATCATCATCTGCCTTGCTTGCGTTTCCTTTCTTGAAAGCTCGGCGCTCGCTACTTTCCTGTCGAGAAGCTGCGTCACACTGATAAGGCGCATGCCGTTCGTGACTGGGAAGTACCAGGCTCGCAGCGTTAAAGAAAGGAAACGCGGGCCAGACAGATGACGATTATTGTTGTGGGACAAGATACGCCCCAAAGGGTGTAAATTTTTCTAAGAGTGTAAAAACAGTTGCACCCTTTGGGGTGTATATCTGTCCCACAACGATAATCGTCGTCTGTCTTGCCCGCGTTTCCTTTCTCTAACGCTGCGAGCCCGGTACTTCCCAGTCACGAACGGCATGAGCGTTATCAGTGTGACGCAGCATTCTCGACAGGAAAGTAGCGAGCGCCGGGTTTTCAAGAAAGGAAACGCAAGCTAGGCAGATGACGATTATTGTTGTGGGACAAATACACACCCCAAAAGGTGCAAACTGTTTTTAGAGTGTGTGATAAAAAACTGAAACGCCTAACAGCCTAACATACTACTGTGGTATTAAAAAAAAAACAAAAAGAAAGACGCACGCAGGAAACATACAAGAATACAGGAAAGAGGTCTTGTATGTCTGTTGTGTGCATCCCTTTTTTTTTGGCTGGTTTATTCCTTAACACAATGCACCAAGTAGCCCAATAGGTTGTTTTACTACAATACTACTGTGTGCAGGCAGAATATTATAGCGTTCACAAATCATGGTTTCAGCTGCGATCCCAGCGTTATCAGTGGCAGGATACTGTACACGTTTGCGTACAGACGACGGCCAAGGCTTTCGACGACGAGTCTGACCTCGACAGAAAGTTCAATACCACCACACGCTCACGCAGTGTGCAGTTCTCGTCAATTCAAACGCTCGGAAACTCTACTGCGATGCTTCGTTCCGTTTCCGGGTTCACCTGTGTTCGTAACGGTGGCTAATTAACACAGGCTCCAAAGCGCACACTTTAGAGACGACTAGCCCGTACTTAGGAACCGGCGACTGAGAGATTACGCGTCACACCTCCGTGTGATTACGCGTAAAAAGCGTTCCTTGCTGTTCACGTTTCAATTTTTTTTTCAGCGCTGAACATAGCGCGAGGGCGCGCCGTTTAAATTCAATAACGATATCTACACGAAGATGCTCAGAGAGAGAGAGAAGGAGATTCTTAATGATGGGAAGGAAAGGTTGGGGTAAAGTGCAGCGCAGTAACTTGTCTCTCAGCAGAGGACACCTCAACCGCGCTGCACAGGGGGTAGGGAATGAAAGTAGGGGGAGACGAAACGAAACTGCTCAGTAGGTTGTGAGGAACAACCGCAGTGGAGGAGGACGCCAGAATTATTTTGACCACCTGAGTTTTTTTTTTACTCTTTTTTTTCTGATTGTTTAACGTGAACCTAAATCTAAGTATACGAGATTCTTTTATCTTTTTTGCATTTTGCCTCCATCGAAATGCGGCTGCCGCGGTAAGGGATCGAACCCAGGTCCTCGGGCTCGGCAGAAGAGCGGCACAGTCATCTGAGCCACCGCGAGACGGTTGTGGAACTATACATATATATATATATATATATATATATATATATATATATATATATACACGCGCTACACTAAACCAGTCAAGAATATTCCTTCCAAACTCTGTATCCGTTCATTTATTTTTTGTTTAGTGAAGTGACGGAAAAGGAATGACTACTATCGGAGAAAGCGGATGGCCAAACATCCCTTTCTTGAATTTCGTGTCGCGATCTCAGCAGCGGTACATGATCAGTGAGACGCGGCGGATTTGCAATTATATTTTCTCGTACTTGCGGTACCTCTGCGCGCGGGAACAGTTCTCAAAAGTTGTTTGCTTGGGACCAGCTTCAGAATGCGCTGTAATCCTTTCTTTACAACAACAACAACAACAAGACCATGCAGAGTTGGCGCTGTAAAAATTCACGACGCCAAAGGCCAGAAGCGCGAGTGATTGGGTTAGTGGGCGTTGCCACCCGCACTTCTGTCTCGCGTTCTTGCTAACCTTTTTCTTTGCAGACACCTGCTGAAGTCGCTTGACGACGCTGCCTTTGAACGCTGTCCGGGATCAGACCGGACTTCCCGAGACCAGACGGTGCTTCCCGGCCGTCAACGCATCCCACGAGAACGCAACGTCTGCTTCTTTTTCTTCCTATGCGAAATTTCCGCCTCTATACTCAGGTGGTGTTCAAAGCAACGCCCCAGTACTGTACACCCCAGCGAAGGCTCACTATGAGTAGCAGGAGCGAATTCGGAAGGCTATGCTTTTGATTTCATTTATTTCTCACAAACAAGTGCGCCCATGTACACGATGTCTGTACAATCGTTTCTTGCATGCGCAGGAAGCGATTGCGAGAGATGGAAACGCGTCGTGGCCGCCATGTTTTGCTCACTGCCTGTATCCCACTGTGGGCGCATGAAATATTTGAGAGTCATAATAATAACCATCGTAATTAAAATCTCTGGATATGGTTTCCTTTCTTTGGTAAGTAGCGACGTCTTCGTCCTCCCCTCGGAGGCAGTGTCGTCCGCCATGTTCTTCCTAATTTGCATGTTCACAGAGCGGCGGAGTACACAGCTTTGGGTGGTTGACAGCCGTTTCTATATCACGGTAGATAATGCGGAGCAAGAAATAATAATAAAAAAATATTACCGCCCAAGTACTCCTTACAGACGGTTAACCAGCGGAGCTGAAACGTGCGGCCCCAGTGTTTATCACTGGGTTAATCCTGACGGTTCATTAAACGACGGCTTGATAGGCTGCCAGATTCTCGGTACGCAGTTGCTGCTTGCGCTCGGCTGCACGAGCCTGTCCTTGTGCCCGGGCTGCGGCATCGGTACGACACAGACGAGCTCGTTCCCAGTGCTGCTCGCGGCGTTGCTGATCGAAAGCTGCCTGCTCCTCAGGAGTACGTATGACGCGCAACTTGCCCGTTTCGGTGCCGGAGAGAAACTGCTGCGCGCGCGCTCGGCTGCAACGGAGGGCAACGACGTCATTACTGTAGCAGCCAATCGCACGTCTCCTTCTCTCTTTTTTTCTCGCGCATGCGCATGAGGTTGCGTCGGAGGAGTTTTCGGTGCACAGGCGACAGACAGATGGACGTACGGGCGAAGTGGCTAGCCATATACAGCTTCGCTGTAGAAAAATTTAGAAAGCTACGAAATACATCGGGAGAAGCGTAGCACTGTGGTGCCAAAACAGAGAACCGCTTTTTGTGCTAGCGGTGGTCAGCGAAGTACACGGTTCGTGTCCGATATCTCACGGCATCATTTTAGGCCACCTGTATTTGAGACACGTTATTAGACATGACCGCCCACTTCGGTGTCAACAGTATCGGACCATTTTAGGAACAACTTAGCGGACGAAAAGAGTTTTCGACCGTCCCCTGGTGAAAATGCGTGTTTGCATTAATTTGACAGTTCATTTCCTGGAGGGAGGAAAGGAAACAGCTCCTCTAGAGCTGATGAATAGGATGCGTCGACAGCGAGTTCAAATGTTCTCACTACTTGTAGGGGTGTAAGAATAGTGATTTCTTTAAACCGAATCGAATACAAATCTAATAGTGCCAGAAGCGAGTCGAATCCAATAGATTTCGAATAATGAACAGCTATTATCACAATTGATATAATGCGATGTTCACATCCTAGTATTCTTATGGTTGGCAAGTTTTCTGTCATTACATAGTACGTTATGAAGCGTTGTTTATTAAAAGCATAAACGGAACACTAAGAGTAAACAAGCAATTTTTTTTTGTTGTTGCGTGTGCATGACTCTTTAGAGAGTTCTAATTATCACTGTATAGCCTGTAAAGTATCTAAGCGACGTAGCGTGCTCCACTACTCAAGCTCTCATGTTTTATGTCAATACTATGCCTGCGGGGGTGAACATTTACCGTACTTCTGCTCCAATATTGTGTTTAATTGGGCGTAGTAGGCATTTTGAAATATTCGAAAAATACTCGCGTTTTCGAATAGTGACAGACTATTCGTTTCGGAGACCGAGTCGAATAGGACTATATTCGATTACTTATTCGAAAGTTTCGAATATTCGCGCATCCGTACTACTTAGCTTTAAAAAAAATGGCTGTGGCTTAGGTAAGGTTAAGCCCAGGATGCGAAGCATACTAGCCTTTATTTTAGTTGTTGAACCACTGTTTAGCCTGGTGAACTGCTGTTGCTTGGCTATATTTGGTTCGGCTAGACGAAGAAACAACTCATGCATTACTGCTTCGCCTTCAAGAGTGGAACGCGACAGCGTTCCCGTCGACCCGCCAAGGGGTGTAAGACAATGGGCTACAGGGCAGCGACTACGCGCCCCGCATTGGACGCGGTGAACGTCGAGCAAAGCAGCGTTCGGCGCGGCAACGAAATGTGCGCCTGAGCAAGAGACGCACGCCTTAGAAACAGCTCGTTTCTAAGGCAACACCGCATTCACTAGAGGCGCTTTTGTACCGCTTTGAAGCATCGTACTCGTGGCTCAGTGGTAGCGTCTCTGTCCCACACTCCGGAGACCCTGGTTCGATTCGCACCCAGCCCGTCTTGCAAGAGTTGAGCCAAAGCCACTTCTCCTCTGTCGTGACGTCACGGTGTCACGTGGTTTCAAGGCGACACCGCCGCGCCTGAGGAGCTGGGTTGAGCTCTCGTAATATGCTTCGCATAAAAAATAATTAAAAAGAAGCGCAGGGACTTCAATCATAATGTCCGTGCCGAGTTGTGCCCAAAACATCGGTCTCCTTTTTTTTGTTACTTGTTTGCGCCCTGGATTATTTGGCACACATCAAAGAGGGGTGTCGAATACACCGTAAGAACACAAGATTGGTCTTCTAGTGATAAATAACAATAGAAAACAAGAAAAGAAAGCAGTTGACGAGGGACTGAGAGTGACTAGGAACGAGAAAATAATAACGCAGATGCAACGCGCACGTTGAAATCTATGTGAAGCGGAGCCTTCGTGAAGCGTTTAATTAAGTGTTGTGTAGCTAAATGCGACTTGCGTATAATTGTATTTTCTTTCCTGCTCCACAACATGTAATGCGATGCAAGTGCTTACGGACTACACCTTTCACAAGGTATACGGAAATGCAGCCACTAAGTAAAGCGGATGCAGTGCGAGACGTCGACGAAGCGATGTCACGTGGACGAAGGCGTTGTATCATGTATACGCAAAGGAAGTTTTGCTTTAAAAAACGAAAGGAAATACCTAATGACTGAATGCAACTGCATGAAGCCGCATGCATTTATGACTGCTCCATATGGTTGCAACTAACGGAAAACAAATCGAGATGCCCGGGTCTCAGTACTCCTTATTCTTGCTAATGAGTGATGTGTCGAGCTATACTCACTCATGGGCAGTTCACCTCGTTGTGTTCGTCAAACCTTTCTGTCTCAATGTAGACTATGCTGGTGAGATTTAAATCACCCGCTCTTACTACGAAACCACGTGACCACGTTATTAATTTAAAAATTTGAAGTCAGAATTCTCTCTTTATAGTCCCACTTATAAGTTTAGGTATGCCTAAGTTAATAAAGTTGGTGGTTATAAGTTTTAGGAACTTTTTGTGCTGGTTTGCACGTCAAAGGTAACACAAATTGATCTTGAAGGCCATGCTTTTGATTACTCTGGGCGCTATTACGTCATCGTCGCCATGTTGTGACAAACTTTTTTGGGATGCCAAACAATTTAGCCAAACGCAAGTCGGCGCAAGACAAGACGCCTTGGCTTTGTTTACATGATCTTGATGCCAATCACACTTCTCGAAACCAGCTGCCCCTGGAGTTTCACCGGCGCTGTGTTCTTCGACCGTGGTAGATCCAACAGTTGTCGGCCGCTCGTCCAATGCGGTCCGGCGAGGTTCGTCCAGCCGAGACGTCGACCGGGGGCCGAAAATGCCACCGCGCGTGAGCAGAGAAAACAGACTGCGCATCGTCGAGCTGTCCAAGCAGGGCAAGCCCGTGCGCGCCATCGCCGCCGAGATCGGCTGCGCTGTCACCACCGTGCTTCGCGTCGTCCACGCGTACCGCGACGAAGGCCGCATCGCCGACGCGTCGCGTTCGAGCCGACCGCGTGTGACCGACGACTTCCAAGACTTGATGATCATAGCGGCCGTAGTCGACGAGCCGTTCCTCAGCGCCGGCGACATCAAGCAAGAGCTGGGCATTCCGGTCAGCGAGCAGACCATTCGCCACAGGCAAGACGGAATTGTGTTTGTACGCGGCGCTTCGGTTTAGTTTCGGGCCTGAGGACCCGTATGTTGTCAGTTGGAAGTTAGTGCTTGTCCTATCCCTCTTGTGTCCGTGGTTTCTGCACATGGTATGATGCGGCGCTTCGTTTTAGTTTCGGGTCCGAGGACCCGTGTGTTCTCAGTTGGAAGTTAGTGCTTGTCCTATCCCTCTTGTGTCCGTGGTTTCTGCGCGCTGAAGACGCTTGGTCGTGCACATGGTATAAGTATAGCTGGAGCTGTCTCATTGTTAAGCAGTGAACTGTTCGTCTACTGGAGTGATTGATGGTCCATGGGGTTTAACGTCCAACACAGGGACAATGAGAGATCCCGTAGTGCTGGGTTCTGGTATAACTGCCACTACTTGCAGAATGTGCACCTACATTTAATTGCACAAATGTTTTTGCATAGTGTCGCCATTTAAATGGCCACGACAGCCGGGATTCGAACTCATGACCGTGTTCTCAGCAGCACAATGACATGGCCACTGTGGTAGGTTATTAGTAATAAAGTAATGGGGTGGCGTAATGGCATAATGATGAAAGGGAAGTGCAACCAACGACAATAGAAAATTCAGTGGCGTGATGAGATTAGGGAATTTTCAGGCGTAGCATGTAGTCAGCCGACGCACAGCAGGGGTAATCGCAGATCGCTGTAGAAGGTCTTCGTCCTGCAGTTGACATAAATTAGGCTGCTGCTGCTGCTGCTGATGAAGATGATTATTATTCGAGTGGTCTACTTGCCATTTATAGCCAACCGCTGCCTTATGTGTGCATATGATTCTTGTCACAGGTTACATGAAGCAGGCCTGAGCTGTATCAACAGCAACACAAGGCGATCACTGAAGCCCGAATTTAGAAATGCCCGGCTCAATTTCGCCAGCGAGTACAGCAGCTGGACTGCTGACCAGTGGCAGTCTGTGGTGTTCACCAACGAATCCACAATCTGCTGCAAGTGGGACAAGAGCAAACGGTCCTGGAGACCTCTTCAAAATTGGTAACAATTTCTTGCTTGCTTTCTAAATGCTTAAATATAGTAAGCTTGTGGGAAAGGTTTTCAAGTTGTGGTGCTTCGACTTGTGAACTCGAATTATTTAAATACATTTGTCTGTCCTGCACTTGCATCAAAAACACTGTACCTTACGATTTCCACTAAATAAACTCGCTTCAGGACGAGTTTTGCTACATTAACACTGCTGCAGAGCATGCTAATAGGAATTTTTTTTATTGGGCTGAAGAGGTACTAGGATAAGCAGCTTGATGTGACATAAGAAACCTGCTGAGCCCTCTACATCAAGAAACAAAAAGGTCAAAATAAGAAAAATGTACAGTTGGAGTGGGGTTGATAAGACTTATCTCCCCCCAATATCCTGAGGAAAAATTCACTATGGCATTCTCCTCGGCATTCCTCTCATCATTGTTTAAAGCTAAGTACAGCAAGAGATGGCTACTGTCACCATGTGGCCGGGTGCTCTCAGAATGTGGTGAAATTAGTCTATTGAATGTCACTGCAGTTACAAGTGAGAGCTAACTTTTGTTTTTGATTCTAATGTTACACATTCATTGGCAGGGGCAAATGGAGCACACTCAAGCATTCTACTTCCACTGGTCTGTGCTCTGCTAAAAAGTTGCATAAATAACGTTTTCCTGTAAACCTGAGGGTCTGCTTCGGTTATTCTTGTCGTGCTTTTAAGCTGTCGCATTCTCAAAATCAAATTGCATGCCTTATGTGCTCATGTAGAAGAGCATTTGGCTTATGCAAGTAAGCTCATTGTGACTTTTGGTCCTGCAATGATAAGCATTATCACACTTACAGTGACGCATGCTACATTTACTTTTGTTTGTGGATGTGAGCCTTCATGGTGCTGGCAAGAAATTTTGTGGCTGCCTTCTAAGCTCTAGCCATCTGGAGTTGATGGGTTAGAAAAGGGGTGGGGCTATAAGGTGCAGGAACTTAATGATCGACATAGCTGCCACCATCAGACCTTCTCCCACAAAAGGTTTAAGCACCAAGTCCAGAACATGTTTAAAGTGCATCTGGTGCATTTGCCTCTTTGCACCTTCTTGATTTTTGGGTGTTTGATAAAGCTGATGAAGTGGTGACCCTTATACAGAAAACTGAGAAATTGCAGAATTGCATGATGTATTTTATGAATCGTGAGCATTGTTATAAAATTAATCATTTTATCTGACGTGCTGCTTTGAATGACAATATGTGGTACAGAAGCTTTGACAGCAGTAGGTAGCATCTATCGGACAATGCATTTCAACGTTCTGTAATCGGCCATGTGATGACAACAGAGAAATCTAACAAATCACTACTGACAGAGTATGCGTAGTATGCATTTACAGAACTGTGTTCTGAAGAGAAATTTGGCAACGTGCAATTTTCTTCACACGTGGCATTCACTCAACTCAAGAAAGTTTTCAGTTTCATTCAGCTCAAGCATACTTCATAGTACTTTCAACTATGCAAAGGGTTTCATAATAGAATAGATGGGAAACAATATATTTCACAACAATATTTCATGCATGGGTATTTTTATTAAAATCATTCACTGACTTGATTTTTAGCTGGCCTTTACTGTAACTTAGAAAGCTTGGCCTTCTCAATCATTTTATTGTAGACACATGACAGACATTCCAGTTACTTATCTTGAAACCTCTGCACAGGAATGACCCATTATTTGTGCGTCAGCTCGGTGCCAGCAGCCACCCGTTCATCAACGTCTGGACTGCTGTCACATACGAGGGTCTTGGCCCCATCCACAGGGTTGAAAGAGGCTCATTAACGCCCGACGACTACCTTGATGTTGTTGACAGTGTGCTCCTGCCGTTCCTCCTCGACGGGCCGTTTCGTGACGGCGGATTTTTGCTGCAGCACGACCCCACACCCACCTATTTGTCGGACCGTGTCCGAGGGCATCTCGAGGCCCATGGTATCACCCAGTTGCTCTGGCCACCCAAGTGCGAAGACCTCAACCCCATCCGAAATGCCTGGGCACTGCTGAAGGAACGCCTCTGCCGCCGAAGGCTGGCGGACCCGTCCCCCGACAACCTGTGGGCTCTCATCAAAAAGGAGTGGGACAAGTTGAGAGACATGCCGAACCTGGCGTGTGCATTTTACGCTTCGCTTCCGGAAAAGATGCGAGAGGTTGTCACCAGCAAAGGAGCGCTCATCACAGCGAAAGAGCCGGTTGCCAGCAGCCAACTACAGAAACTTCGAAATCACTGTGATAGTGCGGAGAAAAGGCTTCTGTTGAAGGACGTTGAGTTATATGGTGAGAGTGATGACAGTGACAGTGCGAATGTTGAATGTGGTGCTACTGCAAATGAAGCAGGACCATTTGTATACTAAAGGCCCACTGTTTGTGGACATAGTGTCCCTGTGAAGAGAAGTTGCAGGCATCAAGAAACGAAATTGCTTCTTCTTTTTTTTTTCATGTGGTTTTGAAATCATGAAGACAATTTATTTCTTATATTTTTGGCCAAGTTATGGGTTTCAGCCTCATGAAAGTGCATGGCATCTTTACTGTGTTTGTAAGACAAAAGATGCAGTGATAGGCTGGGCTGTGAGTTTCTTCCAGAGGTACTGAACAAGCCCAAATCTAAACTATCTATAAACATTTATTGGTAGTTTGTGTTGTTTTGTAAAGGTTACTCCTCCTGTTTTTGTTTTGCAAGCTGTGCAAAATAATGTCAATAAACCAAGCATTCTTGTTTAAAGGTATGAATGTGTACACCTAGCTAATGCTCTGAATATCTCCAGTGACGTTCCTAATTATGGTTTAAAAACATTCCCTGGATATACACGCTACAAATGTGTGGAGCATATCTTTATAAAATTGCGTCTTCAGGACTTGCGTAACACAGTAGCCAAAAGAGGTAATTTTGTTTGCTTTTGCTCACTGCCTCATGTTGAGGTTTGGTTGAGATAGAAGTCATTGGAAATGGCTCAATGTGAGGAACTGTCAGTACTATGCTGCAAGCGGCAATGTGTAGTTACTGTAACTTCTTTATGCTCACGTGCACGGGTATTAAATAAGCTCACTATGATAGTGATGATGTTTTCTTTCAGGATGGTGCATGAATAGTGAATGTGAAGCCTGATGGTTTGAAGCCAAAGAAAAAGCACAGAACTGGCACCATGACCCGGCGCACACTGAAAGCTAAATCTGAGCCTCTAGAATTGCAGCCCAAAAAACAGTGGCGGAGCAGTGCAAAGGCACGCCTCTCACTTGAAACAAAGCAGAAGATCATCAATATGCACAAGGATGGCCACTCACAGTGACACATTGCAGGGTATCTCAGATGCTTAATGCCCACAGTGATCCGAATAACCCGGCAATATGAGAAGGACTGCTCTAATACTGCTTTGAGCCCACAAGAAAGCAATGCCAACGGAAACAGTGATTCTTTGGCAGTAGCAGCTCTAGCTCTAAGTAGTTTCAGCATTTTCATCCACTGCACTTCACCTTTTGACTCAAACATATTAAAGCAAAGGACAGTGCTACTTGATTCTAATGTGCATAGCCTGACATTTTGGCAGTTTACGTCCACGTCATCGTCTATCAAATTCAGTGGAAGCAGGGTGACAGAAACAATACTGTGGTTGGGATCTGTGAGGTAAACAGCACTCCTCATGTGTGTTACAGTAAATGAGTTCCATGTGCAGCAACCCTTACAGGCTCCGAGTTGGGATACAATGCAAGCGCAGTCAGCTATTGGAAAATTCACGAATTGCTTTACACTTTCAGAGTGTTGTATCCTGAATGGAGTCTGGCAATGGCAACATAATAATATACAAGAAGCAGTTATGCCACGTAGCAGCTCAAGCATAAAAAAAAAAAAATCAGGTTTGCTTGTATAAACTGCAAGAGACGATTACACTGTGCTTGGGTCAATGTGGGTGTATATATCTCCAAGCTTGCCATAAAACAAAACAGGCTCTTTACAACATGAGTACAGTGCTCGTAAGAATTTAGGGGCAGCACAAACACGACGCTGAAGTACATTAAGTACAACTGCCATTTCATCTGGTCACCTCTGTAATGGCACGACATAATGCTCCACGTACCGCCAGCATAAACTGAAACGCAAAGAGGAAATAGATGATCGGAATGCGTGTTACACGTAATTTGATTGCACAGATATGCGGCGTGTAATTGCTGTGTAGGCGATTTTTAAGCACGGAACTGAACCAAGAGGAGGTCGTGAACCGAAATGACCGAATTTCTCTTGCGCAAATGAGCCAATCGCGATTGGAAGTGCTCACGTGACGCCTGTATTAAACTTGTTCCGAGTTGGAATCTACGACAGCAGTGCATCTGGAAACTTACCGAAGCTGTGTAATACCGCGCATTGCAGTCGTTTGCGCAATTACGAACTGGAATCGCAGATAATGCGTCCCATAACAAGCACAGAAAGTTGAAAAGGCCGCGCTTTTGCAGTTCTTGCAAAACGCGAGCGCGCGAGGAAGAAAAGAAAGAAAGCCGGAATTGGGGGTTCACATGACCGGAAGTTTGGTGTCTCAGACTGCACTTTACACGACTTCACTGCTTCGGTTCGATCCCGCTTGTAGTGAAACACTTTCGGAAGTACATTGGTTCCTGTTTATCGCATCGCTTGTTTCGTTTTGCGTTTTTAATCCTACAATCGGTGGCAACTCGGAAGGCGGTTCGGTAAGATACCTGTCTCTTTAGAAAAATATATACATACTTCACTACATCGAGTTCCGGCGTAGCTTCATGTTGCGATCATATTGCGATGCCGAGACGCATCGCGTCGACCTGAGTGTCAACAGCTACTCTCAGAGGAGGACGTTAAAGTTTTTTGGTGTTAATGCGAGGTGAAGCGATCTTAAGTTGCAACTGTGATTTAAGTAAGTTTCGTGGAAGGCGCATGCGATCAAGCGCAATCACGAACTGCTTATGCATGGTATCAAGTGTTTGCGCAATCACGTACTGGTATCCAAAAATCTGTCATAAATCGGCAACGGTAATTAATCAACAGTATGTCAAGCCGTATTTGTCGCTAGATTATCTTACGGTGATGGTGTTACCTGCGAGGCCTTCTTTCTGTTATTGGTTTCGTTTTTCTTCGCAGTCATATGTGCGCTGGCTGTTCCGATTAGTTTTGGCGTTCGACTTAGCTTTGGAGGCATAGCTTGTGCAGGCAGGAGTGGTTGATTCGTGTATTTGACTGCACAGAAACATAAGATCGCGTACTATCTGCAAGTTAAAGATAGCAGCAATATCGGGCCCGCCTTCCTGGACATCCTACCATAGTAAATACACTACACACAATGCATTCATGCAGATTCTGTGCATTCTGCTATACTCACCTTTTCTTTCTTTCCTTTCCACAGCAGGTTTTCAATTCCATGACTTGGCTGATAAGTGGTCCAGTCATACAAAAATGTCCTACTGCATGAAGGACACATTGGAAAACTTGACATATGAATGAACAGCTGCCCTCCGTGCAAGACTGCATAAGAAACTGCAGTGGGGAATGCAGGTGCATCGGTGGAATGACCGTGCACTGACAAGCTGCAATACGTGGCCATCATTTAAGTCACTTGCGCGTAATGGCTGTGCAGAATATTTATATCCCGACTCCCGAATGTGTGCTCTAGTCCTTGACTTGGCTATTTAAACAACTGCACAAGAGTGCAACAAGCCATGCCACGCATTAGTGAAGAAAGGAGACGTCAGATCATCAGCCTACATGAGCAGGGCTATTCTCACCGTGCCATTGCCGCCACTGTTGGCTGCACTAGGTCTTCGACACTCCGCATTGTCCATGCTTATGTCGAAGAAGGGCGCATAGGTGACGCATTCCGTTCAGGTCGGCAGCGGGTGACCACAGATTTTGAGGATCTCATGATTGTGGCTGCTCTGGTGGACGAGCCCTTCCTCAGCACTGCCGACATCAAGCGGGAACTAAAGCTGAAGGCCAGTGAAAATGTCATCCGACTCCGGCTGCAGGAAGCTGGATTGGCATGCTGGAATGGCAACACCAGGTTGACCCTCACTCCAGAGTTCAAGGCCATGCGGCTGAAGTTTGCCAACGAACACAAAGGCTGGACTGCAGAGCAGTGGCAACGAGTTGTGTTCACCAACGAGTCGACAGTATGTTGCAAGTGGGACAAAAGCAAGAAATCATGGAGAGTCCTGCAGAACTGGTAATCATCAGTGCCTTTACGCATCTTCATGTGCTTCCGATGCTATGGAATAGTCACCCTTGAACTTGTGACTGCCATTCGAGTACCTCCTAAATGCAGTTGACACTGTTTACCTAGCATGTTAAAGGGAAATAAAGTATTCAGTTTATCATAAGTTTGATCTAAGTGGTAGCAAAAGATACAAAAAGCTTGTATTTGTGATGTTAGTATCAAGCATATCTCATATATGCCTAACAGGATAACTCCCATACTGAAAATAATTGCGAGTGGAAGAATTTCATCCTGCTTTCATCCTTTTTTGGCTTTTTGTTGCGTCTAGGTTAGCCACGTGACAAGCTACAACAATGCTAAGCAAATCACACTTATTTTGCATTACATCATTATGAAACATGGCTGCAGTCCTACAGTAGCTGCGTTTCGATGGGGGTGAAATGCGAAAATTCCCTTCTACTGTGCATCGGGTGCACAATAAAGAACCTCAGGTGACCAAAATTAATCCATAGTCGTTCACTGCGGAGTGCCTCATAATCAAATCATGAGTTTGGCACGTAAGAACCTCAGAATATTTTTTTTTTTTAATGAATGCAAATAGAGTATAGCTGGAAAATAAAAAAAATGAAGAACCACAAATGTAACCAGAAAAACAAAAAAAAAACCAGACATGTAATGAATAAAATATAAATTACTCACCATCTAGGCCCTGCGAAAGTGGTAGCCCAGCGAAGCTCTTGTGAAACCACCACTACAACTGCTGAGGGGGCTAGGCAATGCATTACTGATAGTTTGCATACTTGTTTTGAGCTTGCTATTTATTGAAACGTACACTGTTCTGCACATTTTATGCGTGATTCCAATGAATGTATGCACTGTTCACTTCACTTTGCTGAGTACTTGTAGCTTCTGCATTACGAGGGTGAGGAACCATTGCATTTTTGCTTGCTTAGAGGGTATGAGCCATTGCTGATAATTTTTGTTCACGGGCAGACATGAATAATGCCGGCCACCAATAGGCTAACAGCTTTGCTATAAAATAATTATGCATGACAATAGGAATATGCAACATAGGCATACGCTATGCTAATAGGAATACTCTAAACAGCATTACATTCAATATTCCTGGCATTTCTTCCGTACTCCGACTCTATACGTCACCTTCAATTCACCATCATCATTATTATTTTTCATCCTGAAATTTGTTACTAAACAGCATTAATAGCCATTGATTGTGCTCTTGTACTGAATGGTCAGCTAATGCAATGAAAAATCTGGCTATTATCAGTAGGTATGGCAGTAGGTATGGCAGACTTTTGAATGTTACCTTGTGAGAGCTGAAAAGTTTAATCAGTTCCCTGTGAAACCACTGGGCTCTCCCTGCCGGGCTGCTCTGATCTGCTAGGACGACCTTCTACCTTTCTCCCCTCCTACCCTCTCTCTCTTTTAATCCCATCTCCGCACCCTGCTGGCGCTGAGCCGTGCTCCTGCATGGGTTGCAGAAAATAGTGCTAGCCTTTCCTCCTTCCCCACAAGAACCACTTCTCTCTCTTTAAAGCAGTGCTAACCAGTCAGTTTCCTGAATAGCCATGCTAGTGCACCTCGCCATGACAATTGAAATGTACCCATGGTAAAAAAAATAGTCAACGAGGCTGGTATAACATACATCTATTCCAATCTGTTTTTATTCCAAATCGGCCATTAGCCCTCCGTGATAGGTCAGAATGGCTCGGGCTTCGCCTACATGGGTGTGGCACCCGCCCATATGTGCTGGACCCAAGCCATTCTGACCCATCAGGGAGGGCAAATGGCTAATCTGGAATAACACCAGATTGGAATAGCTTTACATTGTAGGAAATGTGCAGAATCATTCTGAACATTGTTTGGTTTGTCTCTGCTGAGCAGTTTTGGAATGTCATAACTGTAGAAACATACAAAGCAATTTTAGCATGCAACCTGTCAGCATATAGTGACCAAGTGAGCAGTGCATTGCAGACTTATGTCCACATACCTTCTTTTTTTCTAGGAATGACCCCATCTTTGTCCGGCAGTTGACTGTGAGCAATCGGCCATTTATCAATGTTTGGGCCATGGTCACATACCAGGGCTTGGGCCCCATTATCCGTGTTCGAAATGGATCACTCACGCCTGAAGAGTACATAAAACTGATGGATCACGTCATGGTTCCTTTCCTTCTCGATGGGCCGTTCCGCGACGGCAGCTTCATCCTCCAGCAAGATGCGACATCTACGTACACCTCGTCACCTGTGCTTAAACACTTGGAAGCGCACGACATTCAGCAGCTTCACTGGCATCCCAAGTGCGAAGACCTCAATGCCATTAGGAGTGCCTGGGGGCTTGTGAAAGAACGTCTGTGGCGCCGACGCCTGCGCGACCCGTCGCCCGACAACATGTGGGCTCTCATTGAGAAAGAGTGGAACAAGATTAGGGCCATGCCAAACCTAGTCCGCAGCTTCTACGTGACGATTCCCGAGAAAATTCAGGAAGTCCTTGACCTTAAAGGTGGTGCCATATCACAGAAGGAGCCTGTTGCCACCGATGAGTCCCTACTTGGTTTGCCAAATGTGGATTCCAGCGCTGAAGTGATAGGTATGAGTTCAGAAAATTTTGACATACGTTCGCCAGACAGAAGTCCGGCAGACGCAGATGCTTCTAAAGGCTCTGTGGAGGCAGGAGAGCATCACCTTATATCACTTGATCCATATGATTGCATCTATGAAGACAAAACTTGAAATCCAGAATAGAGAACAGTACTTTTGTTTCTTCTGTTTTCAAGCTGACCGTGTGAGTGACCAGCTGAGTGTGCAAGTACTTGGATGAGGAGCCCTTAGTACTTCACCCATTTTATGAATTATAGTGAATTATTTGAGGCACGCTGGCCCAGTGAAAGTGAACACTGCTGGGATGAGTTAGCTTGCAAGCTGTCATGCCTTTGTTATATAAATGCGAAAACAAGCTCTCTGTGGTCGCTTTCAAGTTTGACCAAAGAATGTTCATACGGACACACATTTTAACTCGTCAGAATGGTAGTTATGTTCTGACATGATCCAAAGAATTCCATGCGTATTAACATGCTGATGGGGTTTCTTTGTTACTGTTGAGGATAGCTGCAAATGCAGCTGTGCATGTGTATGCCTGGTGAAAGACATGAGGATATACTCTTGTGACATCTTTCAAGAGTAACATGAAGACTGGAAAGTTTGCAAGAGACTGATTATTATTACCCTCTTTCACACTTTTCCTCTTGTACCTAAGTCATATTTTTATTAAATTGTGGGAAAGCATTGATATTCTTGTGAAAGTCTACCATACTTGGCTATTATTTGTGTTATTTATAGCATAAGTAAGGAGAATGTATGATTTGTTATCACGCAGAAGGCTAATGCGTGGTTTTACCTCAGTGGTCCAGGCATGGAAGCAATGAAAGAAGTAAGTCCTGTTGGCCTGTTGCTTTATTGACCAGTAGGTATGGCAGTATTTTTGGTCTGTAAATTGGGGGGTTTTCGGGGACACCAATTGGCGCAGCCATAGAGAAGAACGCGAAAGTGACAGTATCCCCTGAATGACCAAGAATACCACCTCAGGATGCACTGCTCTTTCTACCATTACAAGTTGTTGCCTCAATTTCCTCAGAGTAATGGAAACAAATGTTGAAGGCAATATATTGACCCTTTTTGCAGAACAGTTTGTTCTAGAGAAACGGGATGGCGCTTTTGGCGGCAGGGCACGTGTCGCCTCATTGACGGTGCACGAATACGAAACCATTACCGCTTCCACCTTGCTTCTGTGTAATCAGCTGTCAGAAATGGAACTGAGTTTTCACTAACGCACTGTGCTCCAATCATGCTGGATTGAATCATGTGAATTGAAGACGTGCACTATAGTTGGCTGCAAAAATAGTGACTGGCATATTAAGGAATGGGATGAATCTGTAGAGCCAAGTTCGCGGACCATTGCTGCAACTCTCCGTAGGTGTTATCGGCACTTCAAGATGTACAGATTTCTTCGAGGATACGGAAAAAGGGAGTAGTGTTGCTTCATGTCATAGTACGTTTTGCACACAGTATCTGCACACAACTACCCCAAACGGTATAGAATCTTACACCCACTCTATTGCCAACGTGTCAATAAGTGAATGGTCACACACTTGAATATATGCGCACCATATATGCACAATAAATGATGGACTACACCGATAGTGCACGAAGGGTCTATGTTGAATTTTTCATGATGGTCCACAAGAGTAAGCAAGTTATTAGTGATAATGCATCTTTGCTACAAGGTATTACAATGCACAAAACAGCCATGTTTCAAGCCATGCACACAGCAAGATCAAATCTATCGCAATAGTCAGATAGATGTAATCAGATAGTGACCACACCAAGGAAATTTACTGAGTCGGAAATGTGACAAGCCGCTGCTTCAATATGTTTGCCAAATAAAGACTGAAGAGCAAAACACACCAATCCTGGTGCAACTTGTGAGCAGAAAGCTTGGATAGCTTGGAATATACATTTAACCTAGCTTTTAAAACAAGCACCACATATACACTGCTTGCGCCGTTTGGACATGGCTTAATCAGCTTCCAAAGTGCTTTTGCATGTTCTCTGAGGCTGTGGCCAAAGCTTCGTGTCGTCCACCCAGTCACCGCCTGCAATCTCTCCCAAAACAGAAATTTGCTGAGCTGCACCAGTGTCGTATTATGCATCCATTGTGAACGTGGAGGCAACGGAGGCAGTTGAGGCACGCAATGGACGCGTCGCCACGTGATCAAACATGGAAGCACCTATGGTATCGCCATGACAAGGGTCAATATATATATATATATATATATATATATATATATATATATATAGAGACATACACACATACAGAGGCTCCTAGATATGTTGCTTAGTGTGTTCAAAAAAGAAAGATTTTGCACTTACCGTTGCACTGTTCTTGCTGAAATCTTGCAAAAGGATTGCATATTGGAGTCCACGGCATTCAGGGTAACACTTGCCACAGGTAATTGCCTGGTTTTAATAAAGAAAGTGCAAATTTGCTTTCACTAATGGGAATGTGAACTGCTGCCACAACGGTGCAAGCATAAACTTGTGTGGCAGCCTGCTGGCAGCTACAGAAAGCAGCTTGTCATCGAGGGTAACTGCGTGTTGTCCACTCCTAGAACATGTGGTAGCCCGCCTTGAAACGCTGCTTTCTGCAGCTGCCGGCAGGCTGTGAAACAAGTTCACGCTTGCGACGTCGCTGCAGCAGATTTTCACTTTCATAAGAGAATGCAAATTTGCACTTTTTTCTTAAAAACCAGGCAGTTAACTGACCAGAGTTACACGGAACACTATGGACAACAAAATGCGATTCTCCTACAAAATTTCAGTAAGAACAGTGCAGCAGTAAGCGCGAAATCCTTTTTCGTAGACAATAGGCCAAAAGGACCCTGTGTACTACTAAGTTTCACATTGCACTCCTTCAGAGCAACGAAAAGTAATCTCAAAGGCTATGCTCACGTCGTGCTGCAAATGTTAAAATTCCAGAGTCAGCCTTTGGACTCCGGTCTGCTGTAGGATCATCTGACTCCGGCTGCGGCCCAGAGTCATTGCTGGCAAGAGGAGTCGTGAGGGTGCAACACAGGGCCTCGGGGATCAGCAGTTAGGGTTGTTGCGGTGGTCATGCACGTCCGTGTGGAGCTCACCGCTTGCTTGCTGGAGTCCCACTGGGTTCGCACATTTTCACATGATTGATAAGCGCTAGGTTTGTAAATGTTTCTGCACAACAATTAGAAGAACTCTGGCCTTCTTCAGATGGGCCACATTAGGCATATTCATTGTACATTGCAGAGGGAAGGGGCAAAGGCAGATACAGAGGTAAAATTCACATATGTGACTATAGATACACAATGCAAAAAATTTTGCATGGCTCTACTATCGCAAAAACCAGACTAGTGGAGCTGGTGGAAGGCCAGTAACTTAGTGCCAAACCAAGCCGCACACAAAACACACGAGCGCCGGCAACGCGTCCCTATGACGTCCGCCAAGGGCGTCCACGGCGTCCGCGATTCGCGTGGCGAACGCCGTAGTAGACGCCGCGGTTGTCTCCACAGGAAAGGATCTGGGCCGCGTTCCAGCGTTGCTCGTCGAGTGCGCGCCGCTCCTTCTCTCTCAGTAGGCTCCACTCACCCTCGCCGCATCGCTATGCGGCGCGATGCTATTTTTATACTCTGCTCTCGCTCTCTGTCTCAGCCCTCTTCGCGCGAAGCTGCGGACACAATGAGAAACCCAGCGAGGTTCAAACAGCTCCATTCTAAAAATTCTTGCCCTTCGGAGCCCTTTTTCAGAGCGTAATGTTCGAACGATCGTGGCAGTATATCTATATGCTAACATGCGGTATATGCGAGTTATATTTCCACACCATTCATCACTAAATAAGTTACATTCCTGGCAGTTATTCTTCAAAATTTTGAGAATGACAGCCCACAAACAAATGTCATGAAACAAAACGCCGACAGCGCATGCCTTTTATGTTACATCTTCTCAGACTTAAAAGTGCGAAACAGAAACCTAAAAATGTGTGCGTGTGTGTGTGTGTGTGTGTGTGTGTGTGTGTGTGTGTGTGTTTGACGCGGCTGTTGGTTCTCGCAAGAGGCCGCGTTTATACCAGGGAGCTCGCCTGCGTGTATAGCGTTCGCCGCCAGCGTTTTCTGCTAAACATAACGGTTACATAAGCTGCAGTCGCCGGGAGTCACAAGAAGCAGTCGGGGACTATTCTTTTCTTCCTTTTTTCCTTGTTTTTTCTTCAGCGAAACCTGGAGAGCGCTTTTATGGTTAATGCAGCGTGTAAGGATTACCGTGCAACCCGCGTGGCACACTGCAGTGCTACTTCCGGGCTTGTCATATTCGTTGTTTTCGAAATACTTCAATTTAAAGAAAGGGGAAAAAAAGTATGCGTGTTTACCGAACGGAACGAGCAGACGATAAGGGACACGGAGTGGGCATGATCTGCAATTGGAAACGTGCAAGTTTAAATGGCTTAGTGATGTATCCTAACAGTTTGTATTATTTATGTTCGCGAGTTTAATAATTTTAATTTTATTTTGAGAGCGTTTTAGTTTAAAAAGGCAGTTTCGCACAGTCGAGTCAAAGACACACGGAGAGCCACATCAGACCTAACTTAGCCAAGCCTATCCGAAGTTTAATGGCAGACGCTGTCGGACGCGGGCGCAGCTGGCGCTTGTAGACCCATAACAATGTGTTAGATGCAGATATCAGTTGCGGACAGTAAGCAGTACAGAAACAGAGAATCATGCGTCGTGTAAGTAAGGAGGTGCGCCTCCAGATCGTGCAGTATTCGAAAGACGGTCTTTCCCAGCGAGCCATCATGAAGTTGGTGGGCACGACATGCCAGACGGTGAACCGCACCATAAAGCGTTACCGCGAGGAAGGCACCGTGAACGACAGACCGCGCGAGAAAAGGTCACGACTGACCACCGAGGAAGAGGACAGGCTCATCGTCGCAGCCGTGGTGGACGAACCATTTCTCACGGCCAACGAGATTCGCAAAGAACTAGGTCTGCAATCACTTTCGTAGCACCTGCGCAGCTTGGACAAACACAAACAAAACTACACATTTGTAACAACGCTAAGCTCGCATCAGCGCAGAGTAGATACAAACGTTGGGAGTTTACTTTAAAAGCAGCGTTGCCCTCTTCTTTGATCTATACATTGTTTTCTAAAGTTGAACTTGGTTCGTAGCTGGGAAAGTGCACGCGTGACAACGATTTCAAAGCGTAAATGCATAACTGTGATATACGCACTTTAATATCCGAGTGTGGTCCGTAGCACAGCCATCGTATCAAGCTTAGTTCAGAACATAAAACTGAGATTGTGTTATGCGCATTGTGTGTTTTTGTTTACAAACGCTGTAATAGCGCAGCGCAAACTGCACGGGGACATCTGCATGTCGGAATGACTTTTTAAGAATGTTGCAAGGGGTTGGTTACGCAAGCGTAATTTCTCTTGATCCCCCCCCCCCCCTTTTTTTTTGCGCGTTTTACAGCAGTTGTTTAATTTCCATTGGACCGAATGTGGCTGAAGAGCCTAAATTTCTGCGGACCTGGTGTGCTTCCAGCTTCAAACGCAAGTCGTTTAAGTAAAAGCAACGACACAGTATATGCATGAGGTGATAATGTGTAGATGATTCCACCCTGTATTCTAATTGTTGAGACAACTTTAGCTTTGGCGCTTTGCACTCTGCACGGGGACACCTTAATGCCTGCTAACTTTTACGGTTTTATCGTAAGATTGGCCCGTTTCTAGAGTTTGCTTAGTATTTATCAGAAGACTCCAATTAATTTACTCTCTTTGTGTGTGTGTGTCTATTTCGGAAAAAAATTATTTAAAAAAATAAAGACACAGTTTCTGATAGATATTCTGAGACTAATTTTGGTGCCACATATAATGTCTTGCTTGTGGAATAAAGGCTAAACCCCATGAAAGCGACGGCGATGAGCGACGGCTTCGAGCAACGAAAGGGACTGTCGTTTGAAAGATTGCTCGGTCTTGTCGCTCCGTCGTTCGGTTCTGGAAATCTAGAATTCATCGCTCGTCACCCCGAAGTGCTATTCATGACTAGCCAATAGTGTGAAGCCGGAACTAGATGTACATCACTCAAATACTGCGTATTGTCCCATGGAATGAGCAAACGATTAAATTTTTTATATGTGCAAGGATAAGCACAGACTGCCAGACCTTCAGAAATATTTTCTGCTGCTTTTTACAGTGAAGCTTATCAACTTAAGGTAATAAAGCACGTGTCATGCCAGTTTCGAAGTGTATTTGCTGCCCTTTTACCAGCAACACTGGGAAGACGTCGCTTAAAGTCGTCATTTGCATGATGTATGACTTGAAGGCGACGAGCAATCGTGACAGCCACCTCCATCGCATCACTTGTTGCTGTCGTGCGCAAGATCACTGGCATGGCATACTTATTCATTTTTACCGCCTGTTTACATCACCCTACAGAACAATGTCCGTGAATAAATTAATGCACAGCCAAGACAGCGAGTAACAAAATTATGTTTAGTATGTTTCACCAGAATTACACATTGTTTACCTTCGACTATGTTCAAAGTTGGCATGTCTCTTATACTGATTTTTGAGCAAGGGTGGTTACTTGGGCTAGTTGGTAATTCATGGTAAAAAACGACATACAGCCCGAAGGACAAGGGCTGCGAGAGATGACAAACGCTGCACTGTTGTCTCGCGCAGTCCTTGTCCTTCGCGCGGTACGTTGTTTTTTACCATGATTTCCGAGCATTGGAAAACAGTGATAATTATGTTTTTGTTGCTTAAGTTTTGTGCTGTTGTGATATTTCAGGCCCTGATGGCATGAAGTTTAGCGTAAGTATGATGTACAAAGCCATACAGGTATCCTAGTACACAGTATAGTGTAAACCTCTTGCTTGCATCTATGGTCGCCACTTCTGTTGATGCAAAAGGCTGCCTACTCTGGTTGTGATTGTGACTAGATTTGTTATGAAAAGGTGCTATACGTTCAAGCAAAAAATGTAAGTGTTTCCCAACTCGCAGATGCAACATAACTAAAGAAGAACATTTTCTGTAAAAGACTGTATGTAACATACCTGCCAGTTGAGAACACCACAACATGAAATGTACATGCACTTCAGCAAAAACTTGTGTCAGAGGAGTCGGACGTTCTAACTCCCTCATTTGACTTGGTCTTCTAACTGATATTGAGTGCTGGCGCCTGTTACCAAGAAGCAGTCTTTAAATTGTTGTTTCAGACAGTGCTAGAAAATCGGTGAACGCTTGGTGGTCAGGTTGTCCAACTGGCAATACAGGCAAAAAGCTGGCAGAAAAACAGGAGAGTTTGGAACTTTATGTATAGTACTCCCATCTCCATCTTGCAGGGCTGAAAGTAAGTCCAAGGATCATCCGGCTGCGACTTCGGGAAGCCGGCCTAGTGTGCTTCAGCAGCAGCATGCGGCGCGTCCTCACCCCCAAACTCAAGGAGATTCGGCTGGCATTTGCCACAGAGCACGCTCACTGGACTGCTGAGCAGTGGCGGAAAGTGGTTTTCACTAATGAGAGCGCAATGAGTCTCAAGTGGGATCCCAACAGGCGAGCGTGGAGGGTTGTGCATTGTTGGTGAGCCATTTACTTACAACTTTCAAGTTGTTATTCACATGAGCGTGTTCCTTTTTTCCAAATTTGAGGTGCAAGTTTTAGCTTGTCCATATGCGTATCACCCTTCACAGTATATATTGCGCTACCAGAAATCTGGGTGGCAGTTACAATACTGGTAGTGCCATTGCGTGACACTCTGGCCGACCACCGTATGTTAAAAAACACCTTTATGCTACATGGGTGTTCTCATCAAAACAAAAATAAAAACAGTATGGTAACGACTATGTCATTGCTGTCACTTTACATTAGCATTTAAGTAGCAGAATATGGTTGACCACTGCAATATAGTTCTGTGTCCTCTCTGGTTAAATTCTATGCCATAAGATGGCACCACCAGCATGGTTACTCACTTGTATGTGTCTAATAGCCTTGCATTGTGTAAATGGCAATATGCATACAGATGGGCTAACACTCTACCATTGCATTGAAATTCAAAAGGTGGTGGTTTAGAACCTGAGGTCACAGCCACCATAGCTGTTGCAGTGCTCCCAGTGCTCACGGAATCCATACAAGGAGATCGCAGGAAGATGGAGACATGATAACGAGTGGCCGGATAAAGGATGCCTCAGACTGGAGCCAGCATTTCAACAAGTGCACCTGTCTATTTTGTCAGCCTTGATGAAAACGGCTCAAAACTCAAAAGAAAAAACATACAAGAAATAAAGTGTCTTGGTAACTACATGTGCTGCCCTTTTGTGACAGCTCAAGATGACAGACGGGGGCTTGCACCGAGCAAGTTTTATTCAGACACGTTCCTGAAGCAGGTGGAGTTGGCACAGCAATATCACTGAAAAAGTCAATGCAATCTAAACACACTGTGTTGCTTGTCTGTCTCTGCTGTTCAATGTTGGCGGCTCTGCAGTTTTCAATTGTTCATTGCCTCTAAAGGTATGTCATTGTTAGTAAGATTAAAATTATGGGGTTTAACATGCCAAAACCACTGATTATGAGGCACGCTGTAGCGGAGGACTCCAGAAATTTTCGACGACCTGGGGTTCTTTAACGTGCACCTAAATCTAAGTGCATGGGTGTTTTCTCATTTCGCATGCATCGAAATGCGGCCGCCGTGGCTGGGATTCGATCCCACGACGTCGTGCTCAGCAGCCCAACACCATAGCCACTGAGCAACCATGGCAGGTTCATTGTTAGTAAGATGTGTATGTATTCTACAAAAGGTGTGTGCTCCAGGGCCTGCTATTATCCCCGCCCCCTCCCCCAGTCATATCTGCGAAACTTTAATAAATTTTGAAGTGCTCAGGTTGGCTGGTACGCAGTATATGCAAGCTCATTTTAAACGCACACAAGATGTACTGAATGATGCACATGCCAATTGGTGACATTAAGCACATTGCACTGTTGTTATGAGACAGCATGCAACTACATGACGTGCTGTTCATTGTTCTAGGAATGACTCTGCATCCATTCTACAACTCGCCACAAGCGGCCACATATCTATAAACGTCTATGCCACACTAACTCATGCTGGGCTAGGACCGCTGGTTCGGATAACCGGCAGCGCCACACCGGAGAAAGTCGTCAACATCATCGGCAACACCCTCGTGCCGTACCTGTTGGATGGGCCATTCAGGGATGGTGATTACATTCTGCAACAAGACACCACACCAGCCTACACGTCAGAGGAAGTGCAGGACCACCTCGAAGAGCTGGGCATCTCCGTGATTGACTGGCCACCAAAGAGCGAGGACCTGAACCCCATCAAGAGCGTCTGGGAAGTGGTGAAAAAGCGCATCTGCCGCAAGCGCGTGTCGGAGGCTTCGCCCGACAAGCTGTGGCACCTCATCAAGAAGGAGTGGGATGTTCTGAGGAAGACTCCAGACTTTGTGCGGGGCTTTTACACATCACTGCCAAACAGCATTGTTGATGTAGTTAGGCTTAAAGGTAGTGCATTCTGAACACTGCTGAGCCACCACTGCGGCAGGCAAAGCGAAGGTAGAGAGAATCAAACAAGGTCATTTGCTGGTGCATGCTATATACACATTTCCCTGTGGCTGCCTATATTTATGTGGTTGATGGGAAGGAAAAGGTCCGATCTCACTCTTTGCAAAAGTGTACTACTGTGTTTTTCTTTTTTTAAAGCAAAGCTTTCTTTAGACACTCTACTGTGTTTGCATGGTCGTTGTGTGCGATATATTGAGCACAGTGCACTCACGTGGAAATTGCATGTCTGGCATCTCTCGAGCACAACGCATACAAAGACGCTCGAGCATAAACGCATTGATCATGCTAAGCGATGTGCCCACATGGAAGTCTTGCATCTCTCGAGCGCAATGCCTATATCATACAAAACGCTTAGTCAAAGACAATAGGCTCTAGCGTCAACACATCAGTCTCGCCAAGCAACGCGCTCACGTCTTTATGGGCAATTTTGTGATATAAATCTGAGTGGTGGCGAGGCAAAGCTACCAGAGAAGCGGAAAATCGAAAGATATCATCAACGCTATGCAGCAGACGTCAGGCATTAGCGTCGGGCAACGATGTCTGTCCAAACGCCTCAAAAACTTCGCATTCTCACGGTTTCAACACCAGTGTCGGCCCTGCACAACTTTTTTTTTCGCACAATTCATTTAGATTTCTGCTAGATTAGTTTGTTAGTCTTTTTTATTTTGTTATACTAGGTAAACTGTGTTTGCTCTTTATTTTTCTGTGCTGCTGTTAGTTTATCATTGTTGATATTTATATTGTTCTTGTGTTGCACCTGTTGGCTCTTTTAGCTTGAAGTAGACATATGAGCTTTTATAGTAATGACTATCTTGATTTATGATAAGGCTTTTTACAATGCTTTCTTTGCTGCCTATTTTGTTGTGTATGTCTTTTTACTGGTGCTTTATAGGCGCTATTTACATTGCCTTGAATTTTCAGGCCAAAGCAGAGTAATATTGATGTTGAAAGCAGTGAAATGAAGAAAATTAGTTATGTGGTGTCGTTCTGTTCTTGATAGTTGGTGTCAATGTTTGCTGAGTTCCTGGAAACTAATCTGTTTAAAATTTTTCTGTTTGAGACTTACTCGGGTATGCTGCAAATGTGAACATTGTGCATTATGCCTGAAGTTAGGTATCTAGCAACTATTAATGGTAGAGCAGGCATTGATTAATTTTTCTTGTAGTTCCCAAGTTTCATAACACTGTATTCAGTTCATACATTTCATGACTGTGTAAAAACACTACAACAGATTGTACGCACTGCTCTACATACATGCCCCCCTACATGACATGTTGACCAACTCTTCTCAGCGTGTCCTTAGAGTCATTTGTGTTGTGAAATGCGTGTCCTCATGACAATGCTTTCTGCACAGTATGACCCTTGCTCAAGACTTTTGTTTTTGCTCTAAGGTAATTGGCACCATGGTCAAGCTTTCTTGCGCATTTGCTTAGGATGGCAATATTACCCAAAGATTTCTGTTCACTTAGGCAAATGTAAGATGCAGTTGTTTCTTCGATATAAGAGGAAGCCACTCTCTTTACACTTTACGGAATTGACTTTCACGTACATCATGTGGTATCATGCCAGTTTTGTAAAACCTGTTATCCTCTCCAGCAGCCTTGTGATTTAATCTTCATTTTATTTATTTTGATTTGCTTTTTCGAAGCCCTAGAATGAATTTAGTCTGTTGTGTCTATTCTGTTGAAAAAATAGGCCTTCACTATTTCAAAGAGTATATGGACTGTGGTAAAATCTGGTGTGCACATAAATGTTTAGAAAGATGCTATTTGTTTATTAACGAAAAATTTTATAGCCACAGTGGTTGCATCTGCACTGACAGGCGCTACTTGTGTCAGTAATTGGTAGAGTGATGCTAGAATGCCACCTACTGGTGTTGAATGCAACTAGCCTGGCAATAAGTAATTTTGTAATTTACTGAGAAATTTTACTGCTAGAATAGTTACATGTGCACTGACAGGTGGCACTTTACTTGTGTCAGTAGCTTGTACAGTTAAGGTCGATGAATAAAGAAGTTTCAAAGTAAAGCCAATCTTTCATCTAGCTGCCGTCTGCCGCACAGTCTCCCGCCATTGCCTATGCAGTCACATGGTACTTCACCCGGTTAGCGGTGGTGGTTATTCTTTTTAATGCGATTAGCATTCTTTGGGAAGTTAACATACTTTTAGGGGCCTATCTGCCTTTCTATCAAACTGTTTTCCTACCCACTTGGGTCACTGGGTAGTCCATGGTCGAATGGGCAGTGCATCAGGCTGCTGTGCTAAGGGAACAGAGTGCGAAAACAATTGTGCGGACACGGATTAATTTGGCTACAGCTGGTGTTACTTAAACCAAGCTCGTGAACGATCTGCAATTATTGGACATCTGTATACGTGAAATTTCTTGTATATTTAACACATAAATAATACACAATGGCTGTTACTACTGTTCTTCTATTCAACAAGACCAGTGGAAAAATGCAATAAACGTTCCTGTTAGCATATTTTTTTAAAACAAAAATTAGCGCGAAATAACAGCATAGATGATAACAGGTCTAAATAACAGGTCTAAAGAAATTCCCCACTTTTTTTTTTGTTTTCCGAATATTGTCACGGCAGTTCAGTGGTTCACTTATATCTAAGCATACATGAGCGTTTCTTTTTTTTTTTTTTGCCTTTCTCTCCCTTCGAAATGCGACCGCGGCGGTCGGGGCCGAACCCACGACCTCACGCTCGGCGGCGCAACGCCATGGAGCCACATGGGCCACCGCGACGGGTGCGAGGGCAAGGATTTTGACAGCGCCTGTATTAGAGTCCAGGCAGTTGTTCACCGCCAAAGGTGCACTACACTGCATTCTGATATGGTCAAGCACTCGATCCAGAAATTTTGACAGCTCTTCGATCGCGCATCAGAAATTCGTGGCGTCACAATGTCGCAGCGGCACGAAATCCAAGTGGGGTACCCTTCGTTTCTTTGCTCCTGCGAGTGATGAACCTAACTACCCTTCAAGTGACCGAAAAAATAGGCATTTGAAGTTAATGCTTTATTATTTTTACGACAAATTTACCTCCGTATTCTAGAAGGCTCCTTCGCTCCACGAGTCCCCATCCCACCTCGACTCGAGAAGGTGAATAACGGCCGCGCGGCCGCCTCCATACTCGACAGAAGTGGTCACTTACGCTTCACCAACGTTGCGCTTCACTGACACCCCGCGACAATCGTAGCGTCATCATCAGTGGCGTAGCAACGGGAGGAGCCGGGGGGCCGTGGGCCCCGGGTGCAAGGGGCCAGTGGGCGGGGGGGGGGGGGGTGTCATATACGTCTGAATACACCCGGAAATTGTCGATATCCTCGCCTTCCTCGACTACACCCGTGGGGGGGGGGGGGGGGAGCGTGACAGAAGACCTATGGGCCCCGGGTGCCAGACGACCTAACTACGCCACCGGTCATCATTAGCCAAGGGGCGACGCCGTGGTCAACTCGGAAGCACGTGAGGCGGCAAGCCAGCGTATACCTACCGTGGCCGCCTGCTTTTTATGCGGAAGGAGCGATTGGCCCAGGCAGGTCTTCGAATACTTGGCAGCGACACGCATGCGCACCGACTGGACAAACCGCATGTGCCGCCTTGAGAAGAAATACGGCTTCTTCACGGCACCCACGCAGGCGGAATATCCGGGAGGTGCGCGACCGCATCAAGGAAAAGGAGGAGGCACTATGGCTGCGAGCGATTAGCGATCGAAAAGACCACATAGATTCTATATGGCCGACACGAGGAAGCCATTGGCGTGGTGCCGATCTTTGAGAATGGCCCTGGGAGCTGCGCTCTTCGAGGCACGAGCTGGGGCACTGCGCACGCTGGGGCGTCAACGGAGGATTGACAGTACAGAGTTTTAGTTTAGGGGACACAGGCGGCTTGCGTAGGCAAGAACTAGGGGCGACAGTACTGCGCATGCGCAGACGGATAAACACTACAGAAGTACGCGTAGTGAGCAGGCTCCCCCATAATGTGACCTGCCCTCCCGCCTTCCCTCCCTCTTTCTTTGATTTTTTTTTATTGCCAAGCCGCTGTAAATGCGGTGACCCGTTACAAAGGGAAAGGCACCACGTCGTCACAAACATCATCATCATCATCATGAACAGGAGAAAGGGCTAGTTGGAAATCGTTTCAGAATAAGGGGTTAAGTGCCGCTCATTAGTGTTCCTTAAGACATTGATAAGTTGTCTCGTTTTTCGTTCCCCCCCCCCTTTCTATTTTTTTTTTGACGCCGTGTGGCACGCATACTAAATCACGTAAACATGCGCTTATACTTTACAGTTTTACTGGCTCCGTGGGAGCCGGAAATTAACGAAGACTGCTCGAAAGCGCCCAGATGGATTTCGCCTCTCAATTTCTTATTCTTCAGGCGTAGGTTCGTGCGATCCGCCGCCAAGGCCTGGCCTCCTAGACGCCCGGCTGGCCCGGCCACGGAGCTCCGGGCTGGCCAAAAGCAGCGTCTCCCGGCGGCGGCGGGGGCGGGACCCCCTCCGGGGGGATCAGGGGCAGCAGCAGGTTGAGCGTGTCCGCGGCCGAGGGCGGCAGCACCGGCACCGCGGCCGCACCGTAGCCGCGTTCGGCGAGGAACTTCTCGTACGCGCGACGGGTCTCGGGGTCTCGGGGACCCCACGTCGGCCGCGGCTGCAGCGCCTTGCTCAGGTCCTGCGTTTGGGACACGGAGTAGGACATTTAGGAGGTGAAACTCCCGTCAGAGCGAGCGAGAGCGGGCGACCAGATAAGGTTACAATTGTTGTATGCGCCGACGGGGCTGCATACAGTGGCGGCGCCATGCGGCGCGTCGTAGAAGCTGCAGCGAAAAAAAAAATGGCTGCGGCTTAGGTAAGGTTAAGCCCAGGATGCGAAGCATACTAGCCTTTATTTTAGTTGTTGAACCACTGTTTAGCCTGGTGAACAGCTGTTGCTTGGCTATATTTGGTTCGGCTACAACTCATGCAGGCGAGCGCGCGAGCTGAGACCCGGCTATGTAGCTACGCGGCCGCAAGCGAGCGCACGAGTTGAGCCTCCGCTTTTGCAGCTGTTATGACGTCATGTGGTAGCTACGCGGCCGCGCGCGGCGCAGCAAGGAAGAGCGCGGTTGTGCGGCTAGTATGCTTCGCATAAAAAAAAAAATGCAGCGCTCGGGCAGGCGGCTCCGGTAGCTCCGGCGCGCTCTCAACGGCGGTAATTTCTTTCCAGGCCGCCAGGCGCCGCCAGCATGATAACGGCTCCGCGGGCTTGTGACCTTTTCTGGTCGCCGCAAACTGCGGAGTTTCCACTCCTAAATGTTTCTTGCTCCGTGGTTTAGGAGGAGAAGCCAGAAATCGCGCCGTCGCAACCTATCGCGGTCGTTTTCGTTTTGTCTGCGCTTTTGTATACCTAATGATGAGACACGTGTGTCAAGCTATTGAAACGTTCAATGAAATCTAATTCAAGCAATATCACTGCATTCACACGTTACGCTGATAATTCACAAAGTATGCTCTTATTGTGTGCCACTGTGACTCTGAGGCACCTGCTTCGCGTTGCCGTATGTGAAAGCTGCATTGTTTATTTTGACTGTACGAGCGCGTATCGGGAACCCGAAAACTCGTCGGACGAAGCTGTGCGCCTTTAGTACCGGTGCCGCTGCACAGTTTTGTAAATGTCTGAATAAACTACTAATGCATTGCCATTGTCGTAGTCCACCTGTGTTATCTGAACTCCAAGGCGAAGCCCTCTTGCAGGGAACTCCATTACCCCTGTCTTGAGTCAGGCGACTCTGTCAGTACAGCTGGCTATCCGCCCTCCACTCTATGCCTAATCCAACTTTCTTCCTGCTAACGTCGACTAGAATAACGACTACATGCTCTCTTATCCGTACCGCTCTCTTCTTGCCTCTTAACGCTACCCCTATAATTTCTCGTTCCGCTGCTCGGTGTAATGCAATGATTGTAATGTTTTCTTTTCAACGATAACGGTAATCTCTCCGTCATCAATTGGTAATGTTTGCAGTCTGCGCTCCAACTTATTTTCATGCTGTAAATTTCCTTCTCACTATCCGGCTCGAATGTGACTAATTGGAGTGGACGAAGGTACTCTTGCGCAGGTTCTAGGAACCGATTGCCAACGGCGAATTCTCGTTCTCTCCGGAAATCAGTGGTGTCCGAGACCTGCGGCTATGAGAAGCTTTCGGCTCCTGCAGTTGCTTCCGATGCACGCAAGCCGCAGACGCATAACCTTCGAGATTCGTTTCCGTCACTCGACGGAAGCTCTTATATCGTAAAAATCCCGCGAGTACTAGCGAGCGTTTCGTTTGAACTGCACAAACATCCAACGGCGTTGCTTCATCGAAGAAAATCGGAGCGTGTCCGCCTTTACTTCTGGACACAGCATAAATTCAAACGTCCACAATTCCGAAACTATGATCACACGAGTTGTTCTGTTTCCAGGTTCGCCTGCATTTGTAACAGCGGCTAAATTCAGACTACAGTGTACTAGAATAAGCTTGAACGGACAAGACGGTGCTCTTCCGCTGAGGCGCAGCGTTCGTAAAAAAATAATAATAATAACGCACGAACTCCTCTGGGTATTGTCTAAGTATGCGTAAGCATTGTGTCGCTTGCTTATCTCCACGAAGTGCGGTGTCGTTACGAATGTCATGAAACTTGATTCGCCCAGCACGAACGACAGCGTTGCGGCGACACGAACTGGTGCAGACGGCGGCGCCAGGTGCATTGATGACGCAAGCAAAGTGTACTGCAGGTTGCGGCGCCAGGTGCGTTGATGTCACTCCGATCACTATACGCCGTTATCGCTCTTTAGCGCCTTGTCCGTCCGCGTCGAGCCGTTATGAACCGTGATCAAACGTACTCTGGTGGGAGCTGCGTATGGCATGGCCGCGCGGACCGTATTTTCAAAGCGATCTACGAAACGGACAGGGTGTGCAGAGAGCTTCGTAAGCTCTCTGTTCTCGCCCCTTCGTTTGTGTTGCAGCGACAGGCAGCAGGAAGGTCAGCACCGCAAGTATTTATATGCTTGCGGTACCGGACCATGCTTGCACTCTAAGAACAGTTTACACCCTTTGGCTTGCCCCTTCTGCCACACAAAAATAATCGTCATCTGTCTTGATGCGTTTCCTTTCTTTATCGCTGCGAGCCCGGAACTTTCCAGTAACGAACGGCACGCGCGTTATCAGCATAGATCAGTTTACACCCTTTGGAGTGCCCCTTCTGATAACGCGCGTGCCGTTCGTCACTGGAAAGTTCCGGGCTTGCAGCGATAAAGAAAGGAAACGCATCAAGGCAGATGACGATTATTTTTGTGTGGCAGAAGGGGCAAGCCAAAGGGTGTAAACTGTTCTTAGAGTGTGGTGTTACCTTCTATGCTTGGTATTAAACGCAAGCATTTCTATGCTTGCGTTTAATACGCAAGCATAGAAATGCTTGCGTATTAAACGACCTCTCGAGGTCGCTGAGGGCGAACTTGATTGGGGCGGGGACGCGCTCCTCCGCGGCATGTTCAACGTAATTTCACTGCGGGTGCTGAGACCACTGGCCTCTACCGAATCTCCCTTCTATAGTGGAGATTAATGGCTGAGACGAACTGCGCATGTAGACTCTTGAAATAGTGCTTTACTTCAACTGCTAATCGATGTACACACACACACACACACACATACACACACACACACACACACACACACACACACACACACACACACACACACACACACACACACACACACACACACACACACACACACACACACACACACACACACACACACACAAACAAACAAACAAACAAACTCCGGGCAAATATATGCAGTGAAGTAGACGTACGTATGAAGTGATTTATTGACGTTTCGGCCGGGGTCCGGCCTTCATCAGAATGTGATGAAATTCTGAAGAAGGTCGGACCCCGGCCTTGAGTCACCCAGTTTAGTTTTCACCACACGGGGTTCCTTAACGTGCACCTAAAGATAGGTAGACAAGTGTTTTTCCATTTTGTCCCCATCGAATTGCGCAGCCTGGGCTGACTCTGCGAGCTCCAGTTTAGTAGCGCAACGCCCTAACCACTTTATCCACCAAAAAAAGCAACGTTTTTTAAAAAAAAAATAACGGATTGGGAAAAAAGTTGAAAGCGGTTTATGGGCCAAAGATTAATACAATTAATGACGAAATAAAGCTGTTTTCGGAGCACAAGGTCCGACCGCAATAAAAGACCCCGCACCAATTAATTACTCTGCACTCTGTTACGCAAAGAAGATGCAAACACGAACACAATACTTGGAAGGGCTTGATCGCGAGCTAGTTGGTACGGATCATTCGTTTTAAACAGCGCCAAGAGACACACGGACCAGATCCAACGCTGACATCCGTCAACACGGTTATTAAACGTGCACTAACGTATACTACACGCAACGGGCTGGAAGAGAAAAAGGAAGAAAGGGGAGGCGACTCATCAGCAAGAGTTGATTGACGACGACTCGCCTTCCCTTCAGATTTTGAGTATAATTAGCTACGATTGTAATGCGCATGCAAATATCAAAGCCCTTTTTATAAAAGAAAGGGTGCGCGTTAGAATCGCGCCAATACGGCATATGTGCAGACACGAGCCCCGCGCGGACTTCGCAGAGGGGCCGCTAGATGGCGCAACGTGTCCGGAGGGAAGCGCGAGAGAGGAGCCCGGATGAAGCACACGCCTCGCACGTGACGCGTTTTGGCGGTGGCTACACACGGTGTGGACAGGCCGCCATTGGAATATGAACCTGGCAACGTTTAACGCTAGAACGTTATCTAGTGAGGCGAGTCTAGCAGTGCTATTGGAGGAATTAGAGGGCAGTAAATGGGATATAATAGGGCTTAGTGAAGTTAGGAGGCCAAGAGAAGCATATACAGTGCTAAAAAGCGGGCACGTCCTGTGCTACCGGGGCTTAGCGGAGAGAACTAGGAGTCGGATTCCTGATTAATAAGAATATAGCTGGTAACATACAGGAATTCTATAGCATTAACGAGAGGGTGGCAGGTCTTGTTGTGAAACTTAATAAGAGGTACAAAATGAAGATTGTACAGGTCTACGCCCCTACATCCAGTCATGATGACCGGGAAGTCGAAAGCTTCTATGAAGACGTGGAATCGGCGATGGGTAGAGTGAAAACTAAATACACTATACTAATGGGCGACTTTAATGCCAAGGTAGGCAAGAAGAAGGCTGGAGACAAGGCAGTGGGGGAATATGGCATAGACACTAGGAATAGCAGGGGAGAGTTATTAGTAGAGTTTGCGGAACAGAATAATATGAGGATAATGAATACCTTCTTCCGCAAGCGGGGTAGCCGAAAGTGGACTTGGAGGAGCCCGAACGGCGAGACTAGAAATGAAATAGACTTCATACTCTGCGCTAATCCCGGCATCATACAAGATGTGGACGTGCTCGGCAAGGTGCGCTGCAGTGACCACAGGATGGTAAGAACTCGAATTAGTTAAAGAAGGGAATTGCGCTAAAAAAGACACGGACGAGTAAGGACATGGACCTTACTCGTCCGTGTCTTTTTTAGCGCAATTCCCTTCTTTAAGTATGTACGACCGACTCGCCCAACAACGTGCTCTCCTGAACTCGAATTACCCTTGACCTGAGGAGGGAACGGAAAAAACTGGTACATAAGAAGCCGATTAATGAGTTAGCGGTAAGAGGGAAAATAGAGGAATTCCAGATCAAGCTACAGAACAGGTATTCGGCTTTAACTCAGGAAGAGGACCTTAGTGTTGAAGCAATGAACGATGATCTTGTGGGCATCATTAAGGAGTGTGCAATGGAAGTCGGTGGTAACTCCGTTAGACAGGATGCAAGTAAGCTATCGCAGGAAACGAAAGATCTGATCAAGAAACGCCAATGTATGAAAGCCTCTAACCCTACAGCTAGAATAGAACTGGCAGAACTTTCGAAGTTAATCAACAAGCGTAAGACAGCTGACATAAGGAAGTATAATATGGATAGAATTGAACATGCTCTCAGGAACGGAGGAAGCCTAAAAACAGTGAAGAAGAAACTAGGAATTGGCAAGAATCAGATGTATGCGTTAAGAGACAAAGCCGGCAATATCATTACTAATATGGATGAGATAGTTCAAGTGGCTGAGGAGTTCTACAGAGATCTATACAGTACCAGTGGCACCCACGACGATAATGGAAGAGAAAATAGTCTAGAGGAATTCGAAATCCCAAAGGTAACGCCGGAAAAAGTAAAGAAAGCCTTGGGAGATATGCAAAGGGGGAAGGCAGCTGGGGAGGATCAGGTAACAGCAGATTTGTTGAAGGATGGTGGACAGATTGTTCTAGAGAAACTGGCCACCCTGTATACGCAATGCCTCATGACCTCGAGCGTACCGGAATATTGGAAGAACGCTAACATAATCCTAATCCATAAGAAAGGGGACGCCAAAGACTTGAAAAATTATAGACCGATCAGCTTACTGTCCGTTGCCTACAAACTATTTACTAAGGTAATCGCAAATAGAATCAGGAACACCTTAGACTTCTGTCAAGCAAAGGACCAGGCAGGATTCCGTAAAGGCTACTCAACAATAGATCATATTCACACTATCAATCAGGTGATAGAGAAATGTGCGGAATATAACCGACCCTTATATATAGCTTTCATTGATTACGAGAAAGCGTTTGATTCTGTCGAAACCTCAGCAGTCATGGAGGCATTACGGAATCAGGGTGCAGATGAGCCATATGTAAAAATACTGGAAGATATCTATAGCGGCTCCACAGCCACCGTAGTCCTCCACAAAGAAAGCAACAAAATCCCAATAAAGAAAGGCGTCAGACAGGGAGATACGATCTCTCCAATGCTATTCACAGCGTGTTTACAGGAGGTATTCAGAGACCTGGAGTGGGAAGAATTGGGAATAAAAGTTGATAGAGAATACCTTAGCAACTTGCGATTCGCTGATGATATCGCCTTGCTTAGTAACTCAGGGGACCAATTGCAATGCATGATCACTGACCTGGAGAGGCAAAGCAGAAGAGTGGGTCTAAAAATTAATCTGCAGAAAACTAAAGTAATGTTTAACAGTCTCGGAAGAGAGCAGCAATTTACAATAGGCAGCGAGGCACTGGAAGTCGTAAAGGAATACATCTACTTAGGGCAGGTAGTGACGGCGGATCCGGATCATGAGACGGAAATAATCAGAAGAATAAGAATGGGCTGGGGTGCGTTTGGCAGGCATTCTCAGATCATGAACAGCAGGTTGCCATTATCCCTCAAGAGAAAAGTATATAATAGCTGTGTCTTACCAGTACTCACCGACGGGGCAGAAACCTGGAGGCTTAAGAAAAGGGTTCTACTCAAATTGAGGACGACGCAACGAGCTATGGAAAGAAGAATGATAGGTGTAACTTTAAGGGATAAGAAAAGAGCAGATTGGGTGAGGGAACAAACGCGAGTTAATGACATCTTAGTTGAAATCAAGAAAAAGAAATGGGCATGGGCAGGACATGTAATGAGGAGGGAGGATAACCGATGGTCATTAAGGGTTACGGACTGGATCCCAAGGGAAGGGAAGCGTAGCAGGGGGCGGCAGAAAGTTAGGTGGGCGGATGAGATTAAGAAGTTTGCAGGGACGGCATGGCCACAATTAGTACATGACCGGGGTTGTTGGAGAAGTATGGGAGAGGCCTTTGCCCTGCAGTGGGCGTAACCAGGCTGCTGCTGCTGCTGCTGCTGCTGCTGCTGATGATGATGATGATGACACACGGTGTGTCGCGGCATTGCTTCGATGCAAATCCCATTAACGTCGCCGCTTATCCCGTGATGGTTCCTGCCCGAATTTACTGCCCTCGTTCGCAACTCGCCACGTCTGCTGCTCGCACTGGATCACGAATCAGCCCAAATGGTCATCCTAATGAAGTTCCCTTAGCGGCCATTCTGAGGTTCAAACCTCGGGAAAAAAATTTGCCTACGAGCGTCGAAAATTGCGCGAAGGTCGCGCGCTTACCAGTCCGCAGCTGAGCAGGTGACGGATGGCCATGGCGACGCCAACGATAACGGGTCCGAGCACGAGCAGGACGGAGACGGCCTCGGCCCAGCGCGGGTACACGTAGCTGCCGAACGTCAGCGGCTTGTACGTGAACAGCTGCGTCACCAGGATGGCCTGCGTGGAGAGGTGCGCGGATCGGTTGTGAGGGAGCTTTGGTCGGTCTCGGCTTGTCCGCAAACATCTGGTCACTTACGCAACGTCGAGTACCGTTGCGTACCGTTGCGTTGAGTACCGCCCGTTACGACAGGATTAGCCACAATTCATCATCAGCATCGGTACTCGACGGTACTTACGCAACGTCGAGTACCGTTGCGTAAGTACCGTCGAGTACCGATGCTGATGATGAATTGTGGCTAATTCTGTCGTAACGGGCGGGCTGTTTCAAAGAGCTTTAGCCGGAGAAAATACTATACACATGGGCGTGGAAAAAAAAAACATTCACCGACGATTTACGATACTCCCTAATGCGAAGTTTGAGCGCAGCTCGATACATGTTTTCATTGCGCGATATATCGGCTGGCGCGGAAAATCTGCCTCGTACGGCACGTTGCTAACTGAACCAAGCGTCGCACAAGTAGCACTGAAGCACAGCGATAGCGGCGAACAGAGTCGGTGATGGTCGGAAATCTGATCCGCGGTCAAGCGACAAGCGTTATCGGTTTTTATACATGACTCGTCGAAGGTTCCAGTGCAATCGGTGGTGCCCGCGTTGCTTCCAGAAAGAACTACACGATTAGCGTTGCGCGTACGATCACATTACAAATACCGTGGCACCACCACGTGGTCTCGTGCGCCACTCTCTTTTTTTTTTTTGAAGGGAGGGGTGCAGTGATATTAAAAAAAAATTATGGGGTTTTACGTGCCAAAACAACTTTCTGATTATGAGGCACGCCGTAGTGGGGGACTCCGGAAATTTCGACCACCTGGGGTTCTTTAACGTGCACCTAAATCTAAGTACACGGGTGTTTCCGCATTTCGCCCCCATCGAAATGCGGCCGCCGTGGCCGGGATTCGATCCCGCGACCTCGTGCTCGGCAGCCCAACACCATGGCCACTGAGCAACCACGGCGGGTTGCAGTGATATTGGAGATGGGTACGTACGCTACCACCTTTTGAGATCGCTGGCTTTTCTAGGGCCAAGTTTCACTCAGACAAGACACATTTCGATAGGATTCGAAACTTTGACTGTGTTACGGTTGGCCTTGTGTGCCCGTGTTAGGCCACTAATTATTACAGAAGGCAGCTAAAAGCTGGCTTTAGCCAATCACATAAACGCTGCCACGTGTCCAGATCAAAAAAAAAAAAAGAAAGAAAAGGACAAGCAACTTCGCAGCTGGTGTGCGTTTGGTTGGAATTACTTCAGTGTCTTTACTCTCTCCATCCTAATGTCCCTTGTCACGCGGTCACGGGGGCGCACAAGCGCGTTCTCACTTTAGTTTGACCGAG